>NC_090838.1:58350000-58650000 GCF_028021215.1 Eschrichtius robustus | reverse complement strand
TCATTGTTGACGGAAAAGCCCTTAAAGCCCTAGCCAGATTGGTTCTTGGGTCTTGTGGATGTTAGCTAGCAGGGAGTGATACAGGTAGAGGATGGATGGTATCATTTATAAAGAATTGATAACACTGTAAAGGTCAGTGGGCTGAAGAAACAAGGACCTGGTTTCAAAGTCCTCCCTGAAAGTACCACATAACCCTTTTGCCCTCACTTATGAAACAATTACAACATTATTAACAAACCTCACAGTGACAATCTAGGGATCGTTATACTTTTTTGAGAGCCGCATAAGAAACATACTTAATTGTAAGGTAGACTGGAATAATATTTTTTAAAGGGTATTTAAAAAATTTAGACATGAAAGAATATGTGAGACAGTAAAAGATAGGAATCATGGTAAGGTTCTTAAGGTCAATTAAGTAAGGTGCAAAAGAAGTAGAACTCCATCTCTGCTAATTAATAATGTCATTTTTATTAATGTTTGCTACTCCTGTCTCTATTTTAATATATATTTGATGTTTAAAGTGACCTAAAACTAGATTAACCAGTTAAATTATCTGCTATAATTTTCAAGGAAAAGACTAATTATTGTCAGCAAGATAAGAATTAAAGATGCTAATTTACTGATAAACTTTTCTCAGACCTTAAGTTTACTCAGAATAAGAGATACTTTTAAGAGTTTAAAAGCTAGCCAGCCACACTAAAATGGTACTTCTTATTTCAGGCTGCGCTCAATAACTTCTTAGGATACATAGGTATATTCAAATATCAATATTTAAATGTTAATCCCATTGTACACTTGCTGCTAGACAGGGTCAAGATGAGATAGATGGGATGGATATAGGATGCATGGTATACTCAATTTATTGTTGAACTTCAAAAATTCAATTTGTATTACTTTAAATTCTGTAGACTTTTAAAAAGATTTTCTTCATGATTTTTACTTCGTGTGAGTCTGTTATACTTGGAATTTTTACAGTTTTAGATTTAGAACTACTTCTGGTTCCATTGCTAATCAAATGGTGTGATCTTTAACCAGCTTACTTGACCTCCCTGGACCCAGTCATCAAGAATTTTAAATGTAGGCATTGGGTCAGGTCTTTAGTTTTTCTAGAGCACTTTTTTCCTTAAGTGAACTTCTTGTAAATTAGGAGTTCAGGTGAATTATATTGGAGTTTATCCATGAGGTAAGACTTCTCATGAAAAGAAAAATTTGGAGTTCAAGTGGCTGGCTGTCTTCCATTGGACCTACCTTCCTATTAATATTTTTCTTATTTTTGTTGCATAGCGTACAGGAAATTCTGTTTCAATGCAGGTATAAAAGGATTTTTGTTTTCTTAACAGCTTTGCAGTCTCAGTAAACTCTTCAATTAAATAGAAATGGCAGGAGAAGCTTTATTCTGAGCTCTACCCAAAAATGAGTTCATCCAGCAAGACAAGTTAGAGCACTGACAGTGTGTAGTGTGTTAAAATTTGATATACAGTATGTTTAGGGTGTTAAAAATATTTAAAATAAATTTTAATCAAATCTTTGCATAAGTCTTAAGTGACAGGGCCACAACTCAGGCCTGTTTGATGCAAGAGCTCTTTCTATCATACTGTATAATTTTTTTATCAAAAAACATTTATAGATCTAGACACATTCGTTTATGGCTTATTTCCCAATGTTTTGTGACTCAGAATATTTAAGTTCAATCTTTTAAAGACATTTGTGCCAATTTTGTGACTAATTATTATTGTTTTTTTCCTCCAGGGAAATGAGGCAAGTTATCCTTTGGAAATGTGCTCACACTGTAAGTCAAATATTCTTATCGAGAACTTCTTTTATTTTCATTCTATATATGTATGTATGTAAATCTTACACCTCTATAAATTTATATAGCAAAGTTAGCCCTTAACCATTTTAAATGGCAGTGAATTTGACTTAGAGTCTTTCTGAGTTACCAGAATAGGGAAAGATTTTTTTATAGACCTCTTTATTATTAGTGTCTGCACTATGTTGTAATTACAAATCGACCCTCAAATCTGAGTGGCTTAACCCAACTGAAGTTTTTCAGATTAACAAAGCTGCAAGTAAACAGTTAACTTACTTAACTTGTGGTTATGTAAAATAAAGTGCTTATTGAAGGCAAAACTGATAGACTAAGGGGCTATATCGTACAAAACATTTCTGGGGAGGATGAGGAGTATAAGAGGTGTGGGTGGGCTGGCTATTTCTGACTATACTGGAGAACATAAAGAAAGAAAATGACAATCTTAGAAATTCTTGATTCAAGGATCAGAGGACCCAGGGAGCTTAAATAAAAATCAAAAGGTCTCTTGTGTGGAAGTACAATGATTGGGGAAGAGGGAGATCATGAGAATTGGAATGGGGACACTGGTAAATTTAGATACCATCCTGAGGTCCCAGAATTCCCAAACTCTTCTGAACCTTCCTTGCCCTTTCTGCCGTCCCTGTTTGATGAAGCTGGTCCTGCCTTGTTTGGAGGCATCTTACTTTGCAATGAGATGTCTCTTCTTTTTTGTCTCATTAAAACCATTTCCCCATTGCTCATTGTTTCATTAGTCTCCTTTCTTTTCCCAGAACACTTGTCGGTTTCTTTCATTCTCAACACCTTTGCTTGCTTATGAGCTCTGGATAAATGCTTTTCCATCATCTCTTTTCTTGAGCGACTTCATCGTCTTTCAGATCTCAGCATAAATGTCCCCTATAAAATGTCCCCTCTTTGGAGATGTTTTCTCTTTCTCTGCTCTCTTCAGATTCTCTCTAACATGGGCAGTACCCTGTTTATTTTCTTTAGAGCAGTTACCATAAGCTTAAATTACTTGTTTATTAATCCATTTTATTTTCCATTTTGTAATTTCTACAATTTTTTAAACTTTTTTTTTATGGTGATACTCTATGACCAATGACCCATAGTTTGGCCATCCCTTCTACTATTTACATTTTATTTTACTGTTTCCTCCCAGGCTTTCCTTTATGAATTTCTTATATAATTTTGATCATATATAGGTGTGTATTTCTGTTTTAAACATGAAGATAAAATGTTGTATCCAGTGTATTGTTAGAATTGACCAAAACCAAATCTAATTATGACTCTCTAGACCAGAGGTTGGTAAACTACTGCCTACCGACAGTTTTTTTAATAAAGTTTTATTGGAACACAGCCATGCCCATTTGCTCACATTGTCTATGGCTGTTTTTGTTTGACCTCTGAAATGTGGTCAAGATAGAGTACTTACAGACTAGTGCTCCGAGTGTTATCTAGATCTATAATTCTTGTCTGTGCCATAATTGACATGTCAGTTGTATAGTTTCTTTAGAACTGAAAGAGTTCTGCTCAGAATTGTGCCTTGCCACTTACTGTTCAGCTTGAGCCTGTGGTGTTTTCCTCCCGTTGCTAGTGGGC
Source organism: Eschrichtius robustus (assembly GCF_028021215.1). Lineage (NCBI taxonomy): Eukaryota > Metazoa > Chordata > Mammalia > Artiodactyla > Eschrichtiidae > Eschrichtius > Eschrichtius robustus. The sequence continues at coordinate 58,646,594 of NC_090838.1, read as the reverse complement.
AAGAAGGAGGTGTAGAACCCTGTAATTAGCTAGGATTCAGGCTGCAAATAGAGTTGGGGTAGGCTGTTGGGAGCACAGCTCTGAAAAGTATGAGGTACTAGGAGGTTAGTTTTTGTTCCTTGGTCCGGGAACAGAGGTCCTAAGGGGGCAAGACGTCCCAGGTTCTTACCTTCTGCACTCCTTTAAAATCTGGGACTGAGGGTCATTTACCTGATTGCAAAGAAAAATGTACCAGGGCAAAAGGCAAGATGGATGTTCCCTTCGGTACATCCAAGATGGTGAAAGCCAAGTTTTTTTAAATTGTAAGTATTTGAAATAGATTTCATACACTGTTAAAAGCTATCTCTTTCAGTTTTATCTTCAGAACTTAGTAAGTCTTCTTTCTTATGACTTCATCTGTGCTTTGATGAAACTTGAGCCTTGTCACTAAAGATCTGTACTTGTCAGTGATTGTTCAACTAGATATGAATCTGTCTGAATTCTTCTGTCATCCAGTAAAAATGTAGTTTTCCTCTATTCTCTAATTGGTTCACTAGAATAGAATATATTTTATACATGATTTGGATGAATTTGAACTTATTCACATTAAAACCACCACTTTTTTCCCCATCCACACATTGTAGTAAGTCTTTTTTTGCTCATTTGCAAAACTTCTTTATTAATGGGAGAGCTTAGTGTTATTTGTAAACAGCTGTTACCGTGTTTAAAATGTTAAAACCAATCCTTGAGGCACTTTACTTTTTATACTTCCCCTGTTCAAATTGTGCCTTCTCTTCCCTTCCAGACCTAGCTCAAGGTCTGTGTTCTCTGTGAGGCCTTTAGTAGTCCTCTCACCTCTTTAGTAGTTACTGTCTCTTTTGTTCTTTTAGTATTTAAATTATGCTATTTTTTAAAAAAGGTAGTAAGATTCTAAATTGTATGCTGTAAAGTACTGTTTTTAACCCTGTGACACACAGATAAGTACCCACAGAATGCTTACAGTCTAGCTACTGGGAAAAAGAGAAGAAATGCATTAATTTTTACAGTGGGAACAAACCATTATGAGCAATAAAAGCAAAGGTTCCAAGGAGGGAAAATTACCTTTGGTTAAGAAAATTAAGAAAAGCTTCATGGAAGGGGTGCTGTTTGAAATTGTTTTTTGAAATCTACGTAAGATTTGAATGCTGATTAATTCTTTCACCTGTCTGGTCACTTGTCCCTTTCAGTTTCCTTAAATTCCATCCAGATCTTCAATATTTTATCTAACCGCCTTGCATAATTCTTTCCAGTGCCCTACTTTTAATCAGTGATTTTCGTCTCCTAATGCTGAAGAAAACCGAGAACGTTTTTAAGTGTTAGCCTCATTACCTCCCCACCCCATCACCCCCTGCCTGCCACACACAGAAATTTCCCCATTTTCGTACTCATGCTTAATAACTCCTTCCTTTCAATATCAGAGTTTAGGTTATACCTCTCTTATTCAAGGTCAGCCTTGGCACTTATGCTTTTGATCTCATCCCCTCTCATCTCTAGGACCTTACGTTTTTAGTTTCTCTTTGTTTTTACCTGTGTCTCAGCTTCTTCATTTTTCTTCAGTTTACAAACATAATCAACTCCCCTTTGGTCCTGATCTTGCGTGTACCTCCCAGTTCTTCTCCTTTCTTTCTCATATTTGAGCTTTGCCTGAGCATATACAGTGATCTCCATTTCCTTATTTCTGCCTGCTCAAATCTGGCTTTCATCTCCTACTACTTTGCTGAAACTGTTATTATTAAGGTCACCTTCATTGTATTTATTTATTTTGTTTTATTTATTTATTTATTTTTTGGCCACACCGTGTGGCTTGTGGGATCTTAGTTTCCCGACCAGGGATCGAACCTGGGCCCTCGGCAGTGAGAACACAGAGTCCTCACCACTGGACCGCCAGGGAATTCCCATGGTCACCTTCATTTTATTGGCACATTGCCTAATTGCTAAATCTGATGGAGTGAAAAAACCCGTAAAATAATTTGTGCTATTTGGGAAAATTTGAGCACTGATTATTTAATATCAAGGAATTAATTATTAATAATTAATGTTTTAGTTGTAATAATATTGTGGTTTAAAAGAATACCTTAGAGATAGATGATAAATATTGAACAGTTACAAGGACATGGTACGTCTGGGATTCGCTCTAAAATAATTGAAGTGGGTGTATAAATAAGATTTCTAATGTGTCAGTGGTTGAAACTGGGTGATAGATATGTGGGATTCATTATATGAGTCTCTCAACCTTTGTATGTGTTTGAAAGTTTCCTTTATAAATTTTTTTTTTTTTTTTTTTAATGAGTGGAAAAAGGAGGCGGGAAATAACTAAGAGTAATATCAAGGAGAAGTAATTATTTAATTATAGTTAAGTATGGCATGCAGCACAGCAAGCCTTAATAATAAGAGGCGGTTGAGCTCATTTTCACCCGTAAAAGAATTGAGGTATTGACAGTGGAAGTGGAAGTGCGATGCCTGGCATAGAGCAGATACTGAGTAAGTATCTGTTGACTGAATAAGCTAGTAAGAGCTCAGAGCTGGACTGTGGAGACAACTAGTTGGATAATTTTAAAGGCTGTATCTTTAGAAAAACCCAGTAGTTACCAATCACCCCATTTGTTTTCATAAATAATAACAAGTACTTACATGGCATTAACACATGCCAGGCACTGTTCTAAGCATTTCACATACATTTATTTACCTTCTTAATCCTCACAGCAGCCTCATGAAAGAGGTATTGTTACTTTCCCCATCGTATAGATGAGAAAACAGGCATCAATAACTGGCCTAAGATCACACAGCAGCAGGTAGAGTAACAAAGCCATGATTTGATCTCAAGCAGTCATGCTCTAGAGTTATATTTTTAATCACAATAGTGTACAGCCTCTCTTATAGTAACTCTTACAAGATTAATGTTATGTTTGTCTACATGAACGATTTTAGGCAAAACTGGACTTGTCTAAGACATAGGTATTCTCTGATTTTTTTTTTTTTTTTTTTTGTCTCTTAATTGAGTGTTTGCTTTTTGTTGAGTTAAATTATTCTAGGCCATTGTGACTTTGTTTCTGTCTGTTGGCTGACCTGTCTGGAGTAGGAAATGTATACTCTGTTGGGGTGATTCGCTCAAAGTTGAGACTGTGGTTGTAACTTGGCATGATAATTTGGAAAAGTGGCTGAGTGCAAGATACTAGGTTAGATAGTTCAGCAGAGGGCTAGATTGGAGCACGGGAGGAAGTGTGAGTGGAAAGTCAGATTCAACTAATATGTTTTTACTGTTGATAAAACCAGTATAATTCTGAATAATTTTGATAAAATTGGTGAACAGAGGGCCTATTTTGTAGATTGAATGTACATGAAAGACTAAAACAGTCTTTTATCTGAAGAGCTTTCTCAATTTTCTTTCGTTAGAAGGTGACCCAAGAGGAGCTTGGCAGCCTCTGAAGGAACGTTTCCCTTTGCATAATGAACTGTCTGTAGAAACCTTGAAGACACCTTTAGCCATTAGGACACTGCTCTCATTTTGAGTAAACAATCTCATATTCAATCAGTTTTGTTTCTGGTTTAAATACTTACAAGTGACTTGAAAACATAGAGATATTGACTTCAATTTGTGCTGTTAATTTCTGCTCACAATCAGTTGTCTCAGCGAGGTTTACATGTTCATATTCTTTGCTTAGACTAGGGTTTTTCTTTGTTTTGAAAACAGAAAACTTTTTCACAGAAAAGGTTAATCTAAAGTTAATTTGATTTCCTCCTTCATTTCTGCATTCTTCTGTTTCCTTTCTTATATGTACTAGCTTAACTCACTTTAATTTTTTTTGTTGTTGCTGAAATGATTTTAATCTGTAGGTGAAACACTCTTTAAATGATACTCAGAATACATTACAATTTGGTTTTAAGATAGATTTGAGTTTAAAACAGGTCTTACAATGATTCCAGTAAATCAAGTGCTCCAGAACACAATTCAGAGATGTAACAATTATGTGATGACTTCTTAAATGTCCAAGGGGATAAAGATCTTCTTCAAATATGGAAAGAAATTAAATCATTCTATAGTACTAACCTCCAAGAGTTCTTCTCTTTTATAGACTACAATATTATTGTCAGTTTCATATACTTTTACTTTATGAAGAACTCCCGCAGGAAGAAATTCCTGAAGGTCTTCCCAGATATAAACAGCTACATTTTCTGTCGTCTAACGACATCTGCAAAATACGGCACATCCAGATCCAGATTCTTATGATCAAGGGGCTTCATAATTGCCTCCTGTGGAGCCGATGGATCGCGCTGAAGGAGAGCAGGCGGGACACTCGTGCCCACCGTCGAGGGCCCGAACCCGCTTCGCTCATGGTTTTGCAGGCCCACGTCCCGCCAGCGCCTCCTGCCCTCCAGTTCACTTTAATTTTTCAGTGATGTATGTTCTAAAGAGTAATTTCTGGTTTACTCCCAAATCTTTATTTATCATCTCAGAAATCTTTGGAGGAAACTTTTAATATCCATAAAAACTTTATGTCACTAACTTTGAAATTGACTTGTACACTTGTTACTTTAGATTTAAATCTTCATAAATGTATCAAATAATTCATGCTTTTTAATCTACCAGCCATGATTTATCATTTACTTAGCAATTAGTGATCCTGAACTCTAATTTATTTCACCTAGTCCACTGAGAATTACTTATATTCTGTTTTCTTTCAGTAAAGCTTTATTGCTGAGTAATGAAGTATAGTGCACAAACTTGAATGCCTAGGCTTGAAGTTGCTACCTTGTTTTGCCATCACAGTACCTTTTTAAAAAACAATGCCTGGATTATTTACTATATTCTAAATATTTCAGGTTTTTAGATGAGTAGTCTTAAGAAAAGTGAAGTGCTAGCTCTGTTTTCTTTATCCATACTGTCAAATTTTGGCATCATGGTAGCACTTAACAAATTTGTAGTTTCAGCAGTGAAGTCCATGGCATGTAGTAATTTCATAGTCTCCCACAAAATTGAGTAATTTTGTAGCTGGTATGTAGAAGACAGTTACTTCAGCTGGTTTAAGAAAGCCTAGCTAGCCATTTAGCAAAAGTATAAATTCTTGGATCTCCCTCAGAATGTTAGAGCAAAAGAGGTGGAAAAATATGCAAGAAAAAAGGAACTTGGAGAACAAATACAGAGTGTGATAGCATCTGTCTAAAAGACATCTCAAAAGTTATATTACATGAAATAAAAGCAAAAATAATCAGTGAAATAGTAGGAGAAAATTTTCTTCACCTAAAAAATCGTATCTTCTGATTGAAAGAGCATTCTGATACTTGGGAAGTTTAGATGAAAAAAGATCTCCATTTGGTGTCAACCTCTTTTGTAGTTTTAAAAGTCCAAGAGCAAAAAGAAAACCCTAAAAGCTGCTAGACAGGGAAAAGGTTGGCCTCAAAAAGAATAAGAGTCTACTGGCATTGGATTTCTTAGCAACAGCAATAGATGTTAGAAAGCAATAGGGCGGCTAATTCAAAGTTCGTTCTGAGTTCCTAAATCTAGAATTTGATAGCAACCAAATGATTACTCAGGTGAGAGGCCAAATTAAAGACATTTCCAGAAATATAAGGACTTGGGAAATTTACCTTTCATACGTTCTTGAATATGTACCCAGAAAAATGAAGGAGAAGTTAGAGAAAAAAGATGAAACAAGATCCAAGAAACGAAATCTCTTAAGACACCAGTGAAGATCCCGGTATAACAACTATGCCAGGGACCTGGAAAGCAGGTGGTTCAAATTAGAGCAAGAAGCCAGAAATGTCTGTGGAAAATGTCATCAAGAAGAAAGTAAAAGTCATTATATAAATTGTATGCTAGAATTTTGTAATGTTAAGGTAAAAGGCAAGGCAGTAAGAAAAAAAAGCAGAGACTGGGGATGCAGTATTACATTCTTGGCGATAAACCAGATTGAGCTCTCGAGAAGCCATAAATAAGTCTTTTGACTAAACGGTGCTGAAAGTAAAAGAAGACTCTTGAATATGCATGCTTTTGTGAAAATACCATATTTGGGGGGGAGTTGGTGGTGGGGACTGATACAAAGCTAAAGAAAAGTCAACTAATATGTTTAACTGCAGCGTATCATAGGAAAAGATAAAAGCTTGGAGAATGTGATATAATGGGTTAGGGTTGGATTTGACGTACAAAAACAGTGGAACTCTTTGAGAGCCACATCTTTTGATTAAGATGTGTTACTGACCTACACAGTATACTTAGGTTAAAAGAAAAAAAGAGTGTGACTTTCAAGCCAGGGTTATTAATAACTTAGTGAGAAAACTTGAAGATGTGTTTTTATGATCTTATAAATATATGCTTATTGCATATTCTCATTTGAACCACAATGTAAATAAACCAAAAGGAGAAGAACAACAGCAATACAAACACCTTCAGCAGGAAAACCAGTAGTACACCAGGAGAACATCTTAAAAATATGTTGTTTGATTTTTATCTACCTGAAGTGGAAATATTCTTATATTTTCTCCCTTTTCTCCATACTTGGCCCAAGAGTGCAGGTTGAGGAACAACAGTGTTTAGTATCTCTTAGCCTAACCTTCTATGTTGACTCTTCTGATGTAACTAACAAGGAAAGAAATTAGATCGGAAAGTATTTCAAGAAATCCCGTCACCCAGCTTTTGCCATCAAGCTTTACAGACTGAGCAACTTACTTAACTCTCTGGGTCTTTATCCTCATCTGGAGTTTTTCATCTCCAAGCTTTCTTCCAACTTTTTACATTACAAGGCTTTTCTATTACAGATTTTCTTCTGAAACTCAGTGAGCTTTGAAGACAATTCTAAGAATGTATTTTTAGGATTAAGTGTGTAGCTTCTTTTGTGACATCTTTGGACAATATTCATTTGCCTTTGTGAGTTTTGAGGTGGTGAATCATTTTTGACTTTATCTTTTACATAAGGTAGGAGGAAGTTAGTGGTACATAGCATTCACATTTTGAAGGAGCATTCTAGAAGAAAGAAAGAAAACACAGTTAACAATATTAGTAACAAAACAACTGAAATCACTTACAGATCCTACAGATGTTAAAAGAATAACTAGGGAATTTTATAAACAGTTTTATTCCAATAAGTTCTACACGTTGGATGAAACAAGACAAATTCCTTGAAAAAACGAATACAGGCAGACCTCTTTTCATTGTACTTCATTTTATCGTGCTTCACAGATACTGTTTTTTGTCTTTTGGCTTTTTTAAAATTTTTAAACAAACTGGAGGTTTGTGGCAACCCTGTATAAAGCAAGTATACTGATACCATTGTTCCAGCAGCACTTGCTCACTTTGCGGCTGTTTGTCACATTTTGGTAATTCTCGCGATATTTCAAACTTTTTCACTATTGTTATCATATTTGTTATGGTGATCTGTGATCAGTGATCTTTGATGTTTCTGTTACAACTTGCTGAAGGCTCAGATGATGGTTAGCATTTTTAGCATAATTTATTAATTAAATTTAGCATAATTTAATTTACCTTTAAATTAAGGTATGTACATTGTTTTTTTTAGACAATGCTGTTGCATATGTAATAGACTACAGTATAGTGTAAATATAACTTTTATACACATTGGGAAACCAAAAAATTCATGTGACTTGCTATTTTGCAGTGGTCTAGAACCAAACCTGCGATATCTTCAAGGTATGCCTGTTCCTAAAACTGACTCAAAAGGAAATAGTAGAAAATCTTAATAACATTATATCTATTAATGAAATTGAATTCTTTCTCACAAAGAAAACTCCAGGGCCCAGATGACTTTACTGGTAAATTCTAGCAGACATTTAATGGAAAAAAATAAAGAATCCTTCAGAAAATAGAAGCTAGTGTTATACTGATAGCAATACCAAAGACACAGAAAACTGTAGACCAGTATTCACCATGAACATATGTGTAAAAATCCTTAAATATTTGTAAGTCAAATCCAGCAATATGTAAAAAGGACAATAAAGCATGGTCAAGTGGAGTTTATCCCAGGAGTATGATTTTATCTAGAAATATCAATTAATGTAATTCACTATGTTGACATAATAAAAGAGAAAAAAACATCTTCTCAGTAGTTGTAGCAAAGTATTTGTTTGACAGAGTTCAGTAGCCATTCATGATAAATAGTTTTGGCAAATTAGGAATAGAAGGGCATTATATCAACCTGATAAAGGGCACCTACCAAAAACCTATAGCTAACATCATACTTATTTAATGATGAAAGACTGAATGCTTTCCATGGGGAAAAAAGTAGTTTTTCACTCTGACCAATTGTAGTCAAAATTGTACTAGAAGTTCTAGCCAGTACGTTAAGTCCAGTAGAGGAAATGTAATACATTCGGATTGGAAGGGAAGGAGTAAAGTTGTCTTTATTCTCAGATGACATGGTTGTGTATGTAGTAAATCCTGTTCCTAGAAATAAGAAGTGAACTTATTATTAGCAAGATTGTAGGATACAAGGGCAATATACAAAAAACAGTGGAATCTCTCTATAACAGCGGTGAACAATTGAAAAAAAAAATGAAATTGACAAAAATACCATTTATAATAGAATAAAAACATTGGGATATTCAAGTGTAAATTTAACCAAATATATGTAAGATCTATACACTGAACTATGAAACATCACTGAGAGAAACTTAAAAAGACCTAAGTAAATGGAGGGAGGTACCATATTCATAGATTGGAAGACTTGGATACTGTTAAGGTATCAGTTCTACTCAGATTGATCTGTAGATTCAAGACAATCCCAATCATTTTCAGCAGGGTTTTAATAAAAATTACCAAATAATTGTTAATTGTATATGGGAAAACCCAGGTCTTAGAAGAGCTGGCACAATTTTGAAAAAGAACAACAAAGTGTGAGGACAGTGTTCCCTGATTTAAAGACTAAAACATAAAACTGTGGTATTGGCATAAGATAAATAAACCAGTGGAACAGAGTAGAGGGTATAAACCCATGTGTGTGTATTCGATTGATTTTTTTTTTTAAATAACTGAAGTCTTTTATTCAGGTATACTTTAAAAAAAAATTTTTTTAAATTTAATTATTTATTTATTTTTGGCTGCGTTGGGCCTTCGTTGTCGCGAGCGGGGGCTACTCTTCGTTGCAGTGCACAGGCTTCTTATTGCAGTGGCTTCTCTTGTTGCGGAGCACGGACCCTAGGCGCGCGGGCTTCAGTAGCTGTGGCACACGGGCTCTAGAGCGCAGGCTCAGTAGATGTGGCGCATGTGCTTAGTTGCTCCACAGCTTGTGGGATCTTCCCGGACCAGGGCTTGAACCCGTGTCCCCTGCATTGGCAGGCGGATTCTTAACCACTGCACCACCAGGGCAGTCCACTGATTGATTTAAAAAAATTTTTTTAATTGGATATTTGACATGTAACATTGTGTAAATTTAAGGTGTACAACATGTTACTTTATACAGTTAATTGATTTTTGACAAAAACATCAAAGATACCATTGTAAGGGGAGCCTTTTGAACAAAATAGCTGGAATAAAAGTTTACCCTTACTTATGTACAAGAAACATGGGTCATAAATTTAAACATAAAAGCCACAACTATGGAACTTCTAGAAGAAAACATCAGAGAAAATCTTCACGACCAGCATAGGCAAGGATTTTTAGTTTATTTGTAAAACATGAATCATACAACAAAAAAATGGGTTTCATCAAAATTGAAGGTTTTTGCTCCTTAAAGGCAGCTTATACGCTGGGAGAAGATACTTGAAATGCCTACACCTGACAAAGGACTTGCACCAATCAGTATAAAGAGAGAATCACACAACTTTTTAAAGACAGCCCACCTTTTAAAAGGGTAAAATATTTGAAGTCACTTAAATGAAGATATATCAGCTGCCAATAATCACATGAAAAAGATGCTCAAGATAATTAATCCTCAGAGAAATGCAGGTTAAAACTATAATCGCATACTGCTGCCACCCAGCAGAGTGGCAAAACTTAGAAAGACTCACAATTTCACGAGTTGGCAAGGAGGTAGAGCTCCTGGAATTCTCAGGTGTTGCCAGTGGGAGTGTAAAATGGTACACCACTTTGGAAAACTTTTTAACAGTTTCTGAAAGTCAAATGTATGCTTACCCTATGACCCAGCAATTCCAGGAAAACATTTGTTTACAAAAAGACTTAAGTATAAGTATAATATTCTTAGAATCTTTATTCCTAATAGTCCCAAACAGGAAACAATAGGAATGTCTGTTAACAGATGAATGCATAAACTGATTGTAGTATACCATACAATGGACTATATATATATACTACTGTGCCATAAAAAGGAAGAAACTACTGACATATGAAACAACTTGGATTAATGTCAAAAACTTAATGAGAAAAGGAAGATGGACACAAGAGTACATATCTATGATCCCATTTATGTGAAATTCTAGACAGAATTTAGTTACAGAAAGCAGAACAGTGGTTGCCTAGGGTTGTGGTGGGGAGGGGGTGCGGTGTGTTTGTGATTGACTGGAAAGGACCCGAGGAAACATCTTGGGATGATAGAAATGTGCTTCTTTTGTCTTGATTGCAGTGCTGCTTACGTAGGTGTATACGTTTGTCAGAACCTGTAGAACTATATATTTAATAATGCGGTTTTGGAATATCAGCTATTTCCCAAAGTTGGTTTAAAATTTCTTTTTAGCATTTTGATTACAACTTGATAATTCTTTTATTGGTGCTGATGTGTAGCTCTTGTATATTTGATAATTAATAATTTTTTAAGTGTGTAATAATTTTAATCTAGAAACACCAAAAGCATGTGTTGCCTCTTGCATTAGAAAATTAACGATATACCTCTAGAATCTAGACCTTTTAAAGTGGATGAAAGTTTTTCATTTGTAAGGAAAGGACACAGCACAAATGTCCATTTTTCATAATATGCCTTTTGATTCTCTTTCAGTATTAATAGGGAGCTTTCTTTGCTTTGTTCTGTTAAAGTATTCTGTGCAGAATATAAATATTAGACTGCTAGTCTAATCACAAGGTTGTTATAAAATTAGGCGGTTTTTTGGAACTGCTTGTGAAGGTTTTATCTGCGCCCCCTGGTGGTTTTGATTTCTTATTTGGGGTAACATTGGAAATACAGTCATTACTTTTGTAGAAGATGAATTTTACAGAAGACTTTAAAACTTTTAAATTAATCTTCATGTTGAAAAACTACCCAATAGCTTCTATTGACAACACTATAAGGCTTTATTCTTGGGGTAGTCTTTTTTTTTTTTTAATAGCTACTTTATTTATTTATTTATTTATTTATTTTTAGCTGTGTTGGGTCTTCGTTTCGTGCGAGGGCTTTCCCTAGTTGGCGGCAAGCAGGGGCCACTCTTCATCGCGGTGCGCGGGCCTCTCACTATCGCGGCCCCTCCGGTTGCGGGGCACAGGCTCCAGACGCGCAGGCTCAGCAGTTGTGGCTCACGGGCCCAGTTGCTCCGCGGCATGTGGGATTTTCCCAGCCCAGGGCTCGAACTCGTGTCCCCTGCATTAGCAGACAGATTCTCAACCACTGCGCCACCAGGGAAGCCCTCTTGGGGTAGTCTTTACAAGGTTATTCAGTACATATTTCTCGGGGCTTCTGGTGGCACAGTGGTTAAGAATCCGCCTGCCAATGCAGGGGACACGGGTTCGAGCCCTGGTCCGGGAAGATCCCACATGCTGTGCAGCAGCTAAGCCCGTGCGCCACAACTACTGAGCTTGCGCTCTAGAGCCCGCGAGCCACGACTACTGAGCCCGCGCACCACAAATGCTGAAGCCCACGCACCTAGAGCCTGTGCTCTGCAGCAAGAGAAGCCACCGCAACGGGAAGCCTGCGCACTGCAACAAGAGTAGCCCCCGCTCGCTGCAACTAGAGAAAGCCCACACGTGCAGCAACGAAGACCCAATGCAGCCAGAAATAAAAATAAATTAAAAAAAAAAACCACATGTTTCTCCATAGGTAATTTTATCATATCTGATGGCTCTTTCCACAGTACCTCTCTAAGATCCCTTATTAGGGATCTATAGTTTTCATTCTATAGTATAGTTCTAAATATCCTGCCATACAAACGAGATTGGGGCATATCTTCTTAGAAATACATAGTCAGGATGAGACTGGAACATTTTATGGTGCCAGAAAATAAGGAAATGCTCAAATTGGGGATTGTTGAAAAGTCACACAGGAGCCAACTTGAGGTAGTACCTAAAGAACAAAGCTGGAATAATTTGGTTAACAGGTAATGACATTGGATTTTAACCCATAAGATAAAGTAAGTACCCATGAATCCATGCTGATACAAATAATTGAATAAAGAAACAAATAGGGAAAGGGGACAGGTTTGTTTTGTTTTGTTTTTTGACAGGAACAGTCCAGTTAATAATGAGGGAAAAAGAAAATCATTATTAGGCAATACCGCAGTAATAAAATTTTGCAAACAAGACCTACCTAGATGATGCTCAAATTAGAGTTTGAGGAGAAAGTAGGATATTTGAATACTCTCAAGAGTATTCCCCCACAATATTTTTTAATACAGAGGGAAAGATAGTAGATTTATAGTGGAGACATCTGGCAGAAACCACCTTGGCCAAGTGATCAAAATTAGCATCACTAGTGAAAAGACATGTTGACATCATGAACCCCTTGATAACGATGCACTGAGAAGGACATATCATTTCTATGGTATTCTTGCCCCAAAGGATTCTAATCATGAAAAAACATCAGCAACTCACTCTGAGGGATATTTTACAGAATACTGGATCAGAAGTTTCAAAGTCATGAAACACAAGGAAAAAATTGAGAGTTGTTACAAATTGGAGGAGACTTAAGGAAAAATTACAAAAATGTTGCAAAAATAATAGAGTTCCCAAATATCACTCACCCAAGCTTCCTCTGATGTTAACATCTCACAGACTTAAAGTGCAATTATCATTATCAAAATCAAGAAATTAACATTCTTACAATACTGTTAAACTGTATATTTTAGTGAAAAAGGAAATTGTGACACTGGAAAGTTTTTCTTCTTCAGGATTCTATTCAGGATCCCACATTGCATTTAGTTGTTTCTTTGAAGATACTATTATCACTAGGAGGATTTGATAAGACTTGCTTTATTTTGTTTTAAATTGTTGATGGACTAATAGGTAATAAATTATTTATAAAGTGGCTATTAAAATAATTTCCTGAAGGAGTAGTCTTGTTGCTACTTATTACTATTTTACAAATTTGGAGAATTGGCTAAAATTTGAGGAAAGTTTATTTTTCTACCATTCTGCTTATTTCTTTTCCTTTTCATTCTGAGAAACCTCAAAATCACGTAACAGTGGAGTAGCAGCTTGGTGTCTGTGTGTACAGTAATAACAGTGCTTGACGAGCCAGAGGCCTACATCTCTTTGCTACTGTTGGGAATCTCTTACATTCTTTTTTCTAAATGATGAAAAATATATGTATAATAAAGAGAGATGGTTAATGTTTCTTCATCTGAGAAGATGATGAATGAATAAGCAACCTTTCTATCGCTATTAATATTATATACTCTCTAGCGTTAATATGTCCAGTTGGAAATATTTATTTAAATTTACTGTAGCAACATGAGCTCTCTAAAAGCAACTTCTTAATTATTTTATGTGGTAATATTAATAAGATTCTTGAAATCACTTGTTAAAATAGGTAACCATCTAGATTTCACATTTATTCCTGAGTATATTCAAGGGTGCAGTGATCTGGGTATGGTCTCAACAATTTAATTTGCTGTTTTCCATGTAAACATTCCATAGTAATACCTATATTATTATAATATATACCTATATTATAAACTCAGACTATAATATCTAAGTTTTTAATATCTTAAATTTTAGAGACATACATATATGTATGACTATAAGATTAACTATTATAATACTTTGTATAATATAATGTAAATTGAATATGTAGGCACTTCCAACTACTAAAAAAGATAGTCCTCCCAAAGGTATCCTTACAAAAAGTGGAAAAACAACATGAGTGTCAGCTTGGCAAAACATATGAAAAACAGTATCTCTGAGTCACAAGATGAGTCAAAAGGGTGAGGTTTGTTTGTTTTTCCTTGTTCATCTGTTTTAAGGGAGTATGATCCCAAGTAGCAGAAAAAAATCTTTGATGAAAGTTGGTGCCAAAAGTTGGAATTCTTTATATTTAGCTTGTACGAAGTGCAGAGCTGAAGCATTTAATGGTGCTGCCAAGGTGGGTTTGATCTGTTTTAAAGATCTGTGCCTGATTTTTAGGATATTGGTAATAACTGTAAATGGAAAATAACCTTTAAAAATTTAACCTTTATAAAATTTTTTCTTAAAAATTTAATTAAAGAATTAAAATTGAAAAATGCTGGGTTTTCTTGGGTCATACTTGCAAAGAATATCTTTAGAAGAATATTCAAGAAGCTGGCAACGTTGGAGGGAGGCTTTGAATATTGAACTGTGTTCAAACCATGTTCAAATTTTGAACCATGAACTGCTAGAAATAAACTAAATTAAAATTTTACAAGGTAAGTGAAAATTAGAGTGCCTGGTACATAGAGATTGATTTAATCTGCCTGGTAAGAACCACCTGACTTCCATGATCAGCTTAGCATTGTTAATCGTGTAATATCTTACTCAGCATACAGTTGGTTGTATGTTATGGCAGGTGCAGACAAACAAAAGGGTAACAAAAAAAATTTTATGATATATTTTCTTTGTTATAAGAAATTAGTCAATCGTATATGCAACTCTTTAAATTGGAAATTAAACTCTTGGATAAGTGGTGAATTTTTTTCCTATAATTATCACAAAATCGTTTGGTAAATCTTGCTGCCTCTTTTTGTTTGCTTTTAGTTGATGCTGATGAAATTAAAAGGCTAGGAAAGAGATTTAAGAAGCTCGATTTGGACAATTCTGGTTCTTTGAGTGTGGAAGAGTTCATGTCTCTGCCTGAGTTACAACAGAATCCCTTAGTACAGCGAGTAATAGATATATTTGACACAGATGGGAATGGAGAAGTAGACTTTAAAGGTAAGGAAGTAGTTTTTTTTAAAACTACAAGTTAGATAATCTATGAATAGTCTTATTACAGCTGTGTGTACAAAAATGTCTGAAAAATTTAGTTTTTCTTCAATGTCTTTGTATTACTGGTTTTCTTATAAAGATAGATTATGTTCAAACCTCAAAATCTGTGATATATGAACCTTAATGGACTAATAAGATCTTTTACTTTTGGGGTCATAAATGATCAAATTGCCCTTTAAGGTAATCTAAAAAAATGAGATTCAGTATTTCTTTTGTTAGAAAATTAGTCTCACTTTAGGGAAACTTATAATATTAGAAGCTACATTTTTAAAACCTTTTATAAAAGAATGAGACTTAATACTAAGTCAGCAATAAAAAGTAAGCTGAAGTAATAAAGATATGAATATTATCATAGAAAGGATTAATTTAGTTAATCTAGATTTTACAAAGACAGTAGTGCTTTTGCTAATATTAACCATTTGATTCTGCACTTTAAAGTAAATAAACATTTCATTTCACCAGGGAATCAACAGATTTTGTTATTTTAGTTTGAGGAATTGGATTATTAAGTGAAGGGCTTTAAAACTGGTTATGATTTAGTGTTTATCAGGCAGTGAAGAAAAATGACCATTTGTTATGAAACTTCCAACAGTTTATTTAAATGATTCTGAATTTTGGAACCAGAAATCCAAAATTATTTTTTTTCTGCCAAACAACGTAAATTTTTTTTAAAGCCCCCCTTTTGTCATATTCTAAGAAAAAAGAGTTAAATAGCTTAAAGAATACGTTTTTGAGTGTTATGCTCTGTAGCGTAAGTAAATATTTGTTTAAATTGATTTGACTTTAGAGAACTCCAAGTTCAGATTAAAATGTATATATATAGAACCTCGTTTGTTGCGAAGTTTCAAATTTGGCTTTTTCAATTTTAAACACCGCTAGTAATATTTTCTTTTGCAGCAAGAAAATATCTTTTTGTGAGCATATAGGGGTTTGTGTGTGTGTGTGTGTGTGTGTGTGTATGTGGGTACGTATTGTTTTTCTTTGTAAAAAATTGAAACTTCTGATTTGTAAACATTTTTTATTCTTATTCAGAGTTCATTGAGGGAGTCTCTCAGTTCAGTGTCAAAGGAGATAAGGAACAGAAGTTGAGGTGTAAGTATTTCTCTTCACTGAGTTCATTCTCCCTCTTAGACCACTACCCCATACTGCATTATGACCTCCTTTTAAAATATTCTAAAAGATGTCTTTTATTCTAGATCCTTAGTAAACATAACAAAAATTTTACATTATGGAGAAAATCCTTTCTGGACATTTGCAGTTTGCATTTTTTAATGATGTGTCATTGTTGCTTTTAGTTGGATAGAAGGAAAATAGAATTTCCTTCTACAGCCATATGAATTACATGTCTTAGATAAGAGATTTATTTTTAATTGAAGTATAGTTGATGTACAGTGTTTTATAAGTTACAGGTGTACAATATAGTGATTCACAATTTTAAAGATTATATTCCATTTATAGTTATTATAAAATGTTGGCATGAAAGTGAGAAGAAATGCTCTAATGTGATTAGGTTAACTTCATTTACACTCGTATTCAGAATTATTTAGCCAGAAGTCCACTATTTTGGTTTATGTAGGCTGCCTCTATCATAGGGAACATCTGATATCTTTTTAAAGCATTCAGCTCTTTTTTTTTTTTTTTTTTTAAACATCTTTGTTGGAGTATAATTGCTTTACAATGGTGTGTTAGTTTCTGCAGCTCTTAACTAGAGAGATGTTGTATTTAATAACAGTTCTCTGAGGTGCTGGCTATATGCAAACATCCTTTGCAAACAAACTCTTTTTGATATAAATGAGAATAATAGCAATAACAGTTGCTGTCTTTGATTGTATATTATCTCATTCAGTACTGTAAAGAACCTGGGAGGTTAGAACTATTATTAGCCCCAATTTTATATGTGCAGAAAATGAAGCTTAGGAAGGGTAAATAACTTACCTCTGGGCTACACTAATTGGCCAAAGCAGTCTTGACTCCATAGCCCATATACTCTCTTTTTCTTTTAAAGATTTTTTTTATGTAGACCTTTTTTTTTTTTTTTTAATTTTTGGCTGCATTGGGTCTTTGTTGCTGTGCGTGGGCTTTCTCTAGTTGCGGCTAGCGGGGCTACTCTTTGTTGCAGTGCATGGGCTTCTCATTGTGGTGGCTTCTCGTTGCAGAGCGTGGGCTTTAGCACGTGGGCTTCAGTAGTTGTGGCGCACAGGCTCAGTAGTTGTGGCTCGCGGGCTCTAGAGCGCAGGCTCAGTAGTTGTGGCGTACGGGCTTAGCTGCTCCGTGGCATGTGGGATCTTCCAGGACCATGGCTTGAACCCGTGTCTCCTGCACTGGCAGGCGGATTCAGGGAAGCCCAATGTGGACCATTTTTAAAGTCTTTATTGAATTTGTTACATTGTTGCTTCTGTTTTATGTTTTGGTTTTTTGGCCGTGAGGCATGTGGGATCTTAGCTCCCCAACCAGAGATCAAACCCACCCCGTGCATTGGAAGGTGAAGTCTTAACCACTGGACTGCCAGGGAAGTCCCATAGCCCATATACTCTTAACCATTTTCACCTAAAGACATCTCTGGGTAGGAAGGAGCTGTCCTCATAGTAGAATTCTAATTGTTTGGCAGCTTATAGTTCTCTCTCTCATTGAAAGTATTCGTTTGTGATTGCCTTTGATTTTGCCATTGATTTTCCTTACTCTCTTTTTAGTTGCTTTCCGTATCTATGACATGGATAAAGATGGCTATATTTCCAATGGGGAACTCTTCCAGGTGCTGAAGATGATGGTGGGGAACAATCTGAAAGATACACAGTTACAGCAAATCGTGGACAAAACCATAATAAATGCAGATAAGGATGGAGATGGAAGAATATCCTTTGAAGAATTCTGTGCTGTAAGTACTTTCATTAGTTACGTTTCATGAAAACATTTTTAATACCACTTAATAGAGAATTCCTTTATTTTGCCCTAGACATTTCTATTTTTGATTTTGCCTAATTGCCCCATATTCAAGGTTTTGAAATGTTCTTTGTTGTAATTGTTACTAATTTTATTCTCAATAATTAATATTCTCAGTGATTGTCTGATAAAACGCCACAAGAATGGTACTAGTAACTTTTACTTATTATTGGTAGCCTCCCAAATGAACAACTAGGTTGTTTGAAAATACTTTTGTGGGAAATATGCGTTCATGAGTTTCAGCTAGGAATCCAGAGGCTTGGTTTCACGAGGACAACAGAAATGGAGTCCCTGTCCGTCTTAAACTCAGCAGCTAGGCATTGTAAAAAGGTGATTTTATTTTTCTAAGCTACTGATGGGTAGGTAGTTCTTGTAATCTGGGGCAAGGGCTCCACAGAGGCGGGGACTACAGTTGTGGGAAGGCCTAGACAACTAGCTCTAGGTGGAAACTGGGGCAACGGCTCAGCTTCCATTTTACTGCTTCTCTTCGTTACTCCTGCCCCTAAAGCAAAGATGCTAACTTTTTGATGTGTTAAAAGCAGTTTTAACTGTAAGCTAGAGATACTGGACAATGCAAAGGAAAGGCAAAGATAACAAAGAAAAATTTTTGAAAAATTTCAGTCATGACTGGGAAATCCTTGTATAAAAGATTTTCCTCCTCTTCTTCTTTTCATTTTTTACTTAGACGACACCAGGGAAAACAAATTGCTTTGGTTGTGTGTTATATAAGGACTTAAGTATCTACTTCAGCATTTAAGTAGAAGTTCACGTGATCCTTTAAGGATCTTTCTTCATCTCAAGGGAATACTATCTTTGCATTTTGTTTCAAAAAGTAGGGTGGTGCTCTAGTTTAAAGAACACTCTAGGGGGCTTCCCTGGTAGCGCAGTGGTTGAGAATCTGCCTGCCAGTGCAGGGGACACGGGTTCGAGCCCTGGTCTGGGAAGATCCCACATGCCGCGGAGCGACTAGGCCCATGAGCCACAATTGCTGAGCCTGCGCATCTGGAGCCTGTGCTCCGCAACAAGACGGGCCACGATAGTGAGAGGCCCGCGCACCGCGATGAAGAGTGGCCCCCGCTTGCCGCAACTAGAGAAAGCCCTCGCACAGAAACGAAGACCCAACATAGCCATAAATAAATAAATAAATTAATTAATTAATTTAATTAAATAAAAAACCACTCTAAGTCTTTTTGGAAGAGAGTTAGATAGGCTTGAGCCTTGAGATTTGGAACCCATGCCAGGTGGTACTGCTCTGTGTCCTGTCCCTCCGTTGTGTCTCCTCCCTCACTGTTTTTTTATAAATAAATAAATTTATTTATTTATTTTTGGCTGCGTTGGGTCTTTGTTGCTGTGCGCGGGCTTTCTCTAGGTGTGGCGAGCGGGGGCTACTCTTCATTGCGGTGCGCGGGCTTCTCATTGTGGTGGCTTCTCTTGTTGCAGAGCGCAGGCTCTAGGCACGTGGGCTTCAGTAGTTGTGGCACATGGGCTCAGTAGTTGTGCCTTGTGGGCTCTAGAGCGAAGGCTGAGTAGTTGTGGTTCACGGGCTTAGTTGCTCCGCGGCATGTGGGATCTTGCCGGATCAGGACTCGAACCCGTGTCCCCTGCATTGGCAGGTGGATTCTTAACCACTGCACCACCAGGGAAGTCCTTCCTCCTTCTCTGTTGCCAGCACTTGCTGAAGGACTCCCGTGGACGGGCATCGCATTGTGTGTGACATGAGACCATGCTGGTAGTGGCATCATAGGTAGCAGCCAGTTTTCGAAAGAAGGAAAAAAAAATTAATTCCAAGACTTGAGGGAACAAAACGAGAAAGGGAAACTCTTGACTGGAGTGTTAAAGGAAGGGATGTATATAAGTGAAGACTACTTGCATTTAGTAAATATAAACTAAAACTTACATGTAAATCACTTACCAGTGAAAGGAAATTAAAATACATTCGTAGGTATAGAAATGATACTAATTACACTGAAGATATAAGCTAAGCTTTGAGTTTGTTTTTCAGCATTTTGTGATAAATTGCCTTTACTTGTATTTTTGGAGGGCATAGTTCAGGAATGAAGAAAAATGTTTTGTGTATTAAGCCAACTTTTGGGAACATTTATCAAGCTCTTAACTTTGGCTTCATTGATTTCTCTTTATTCTGATTTCTTAAGCTATAACAGTGAAAGAGAAAGGACAGTTTATGTATGTATGTATGTATGTATGTATGTATGGCTGCATTGGGTCTTCATTGCTGTCCACGGGCTTTCTCTAGTTGCGACGAGCGGAGTCTACTCTTCGTTGTGGTGCGCGGGCTTCTCATTGCGGTAGCTTCTCTTGTTGCGGAGCATGGGTTCTAGGCGCGTGGGCTTCAGTAGTTGTGGTGCGTGGGCTCAGTAGTTGTGGCTCATGGGCTCTAGAGCGCAGGCTCAGTAGTTGTGGCACATGGGCTTAATTGCTCCATGGCGTGGGATCTTCCTGGACCAGGGCTTGAACTCGTGTCCCCTGCATTGGCAGGTGGATTCTTAACCACTGAGCCACCAGGGAAGTCCCAAGGAAGTTATTTTAAAAGATCACATACTACATATCTACTTTAACATTTTTCAGAATACTTAACCATGCACAAATATTATAAATGATTAGTGACAGGATTAAAGTTGGTGGATTGAACACATGTATTTACTTTTGCTTCCTCTCATAACTCCACTGAAAATTAAATGGGTTAAAAAGAAAAGGTTATAAACCCACAAGGACCAAGTGAATAGCAGAGAGGATAGTAACTAGATTTGGCAGCTTATAAAGTTGAATGGTTAATTGGTTTAGCAGACAGGAGTAAAAATTCGAAGCTAGAAACTTGGAAAGCTGAGAAGCAACTTGGTTTATAAGGTGGAATCCCTGAAAGGCTCAGAAAGTGGTGATACAATGTAACTGAAACTGGGTGTGAAGGTGAGGCTAACAGGAGAATTGCTTAAAAGTTTAAGAAACAATTAGAGCAACTTCCCTGGTGGTCCAGTGGTTAAGACTCTGCGCTCCCACTGCAGGGAGCATGGGTTTGATCCCTGGTCAGGGAATTAAGATCCCGCATGCTGCACGGTGTGCCAAAAAGTAAAAGAACAAAATAAATAAATAAAAAGAAGCAATTAGAACACAAGATCTCCTTCCGACTCTGTTTAACTTCTCCTGCACTTTAGTGCGAGATTGGAGAAAGTGAAATAGGGCTGGGGGTGTGTGTGTGTTGTGTGTGTGTGTGTATGTATGTGTATGTATGTATTGGGGAATCAAGTGAAGATAAGCGTATTTGTATTTTGACACCTCCAGCCTTCTTCTTCTTCCCTAACCTGATTCCCTGGCAGCTAGACTTGTACCCTCCAGGCAAGAGGTGGGACAGCCCTCTTTGGGAAGTCTGATCTCCAGAAATGGTCTTACCTGATCACTCAAAGCACAGCCCACAGTCAACAGCCCCATTTTGTATGTGGAGGCTCTAGTGCCCTTTCCACAGGAGCAGAGAGCCACGGGTCATCAGACATTCAAGGAAAGCCTCTAATATGGATTATAGAGATGAGATCAAACCTGAAAAAGAAGCTTGGAGAAGCAGGCTATGCAAGGCCAGTAACAACTTTCAGAGTAGAACAAAAATCTGTCATGGTTATCCTCAGGGATATAATATATTGGATCTTTGAAACAAAAATTGGAGAATATATAAAAGAGCTCTCGGACATTTAAACTTTGAAATACATTCTAGGAGGTCTAACACCCAGATGCTAGGGTTCCAGAAAGAAAATGCAGGGAAGGAAATGTCAAAAATGAATCAAGAAAATATGTCAGAATCAAAAGTAATTAGCTTCTTTGACCCAAAGGACTTACTAAGTACCCAGCATAGTATATAAAAATAATGTGGGCCTAGGCACATTGTCATGAAATTTTAAAACAGATGGTTCTACAAACTTCCAATGAGCTAAAGTAGAGGGGTAGGGGAAGGGTGTCATACAAAGATTCAGGAATCATAATGGTGGCAAATTTCTCAGCAGAGTTGGGAACTAGAAGACAACGGAAGCATTGCCTTCACCATTTTGAGGGACAGTTATTTCCAAGTGAGAACTCTCAATAAACTCAAACTAGATGGTAGAAATGAAGACATTTTCAGGTATGCAAGGCCTCCCTTTCTGGGAAACTACTAGAGGATGTGCTCCCACTATAAAAAAGTTATAAATCAAAAAAAGAAGACAGTGTGGGATCCAGGAAGCAGAAGGTCCAACATGAAAGAAGGAAATCTCTAGGATGATGGTGAAGGAGAATCCATAGATGACAGGCCTGGATTGGAGCTGGTTGGAGAGCTCTGGGAGTGATTTCAAGACAGTAAAATTGATAGAATTATGTAATATATTTAAGTGCGTTTAGGGCAAAGTTTAGGGTTGAATTAATGATAAATACATAGAACACCTGGCAAAGAAAAAGGTCAGTTATTAACTGTAGCAAAACAAATGTGCAGGAAAGAAAAGGTAACTATAGTACACAGTTCTCTTCTGCTGTAAGTAGTATTCTATATAGTCATAAATAAAATGCTGAATTTCTGTCTAATCAAAAAAAAAAGATACAACTGTTTGAAGCGTGGGAGAGGTGGGAAGTATATGGGGTAGGAGACAGAAGGGAGAGGTGTGTGTGAAAGTCTAATCTTCATCTTCTGTGGTGGGAAGTCAGCAGGTGATGCCTAAAACTTTGAATCCAAGAAGAAGCAATGTAGGGGTGTTATTTGGAGACCTGTAGGTAAATACTGGGCATCAGCTGAAAATTCTAAATGATTGCCTCTAAGTAAAAAGAAACTTGAGGGCAGGATAGCAAACTGCTGTTTTCATAACAGAAGTTGTAGAACTAGCTGGCTGTTTACACTTTCTTTTTCAAAAAAAAAAATTTTAAGGTTTAAAAATAATACAGACGCAGCTATGCACAACAACGTGGATGAATCTCACAAACATAACGTTGAGTGAAACAAGCCGGACACAAAAGATTTCATTTATGAAATGTATAAAAGCAGACCAGAGTAACCTATGGTGTTAAATCATGGTAGTGCCCACCTCTGGCAGGCGGTGGCTTGGGAGGGAGGGGGCCGGCCAGTGCGGGAAGGGGGCCACGGACGAGCCCCGGTGATGCCCTCCCTGGCTGCTGTTTCCTTGGGTGTTCACTCTGAAAATGCGTCAAGCTGTGAACATTTATGGTTTACTTTCTTTATGTAGGTTATACTTAATAGAACTTATCCCCCGAATGATAAGACAGGTAATTGCACTTCACGTGGCCATGTCAGTGTTCACTGAGGTGCCTGCAACAACTTTACAAGTATTTGACTCCATGGGAAAGTCATGTGCAGAAAATGTTATTTATTTGTTACCTTTTGATATATTCTAGAACAGACTGACAGTGAAACCTGCATTTGGTTTCTGACAGGTTTTATGGTAACATCTGGTTATCATTTAATATTAAATTACTAAAGGCCATGTCGAAACGACAGAGGAAAGAGTGGGCCAAATCCTGCATGTGGCCTGTTTTGTATGTTTTTGAGCTAAAAAAAGTTTTTTCATTTTAAAGTGGTGTTTAAAAAAAAAAAAAATGGGAGAAGAAAATTCAAGAGAAACTATACATGGCCTACAGAGCTTGAAATATTTACCGCCTAGCCCTTTACAGAAAAATTTGCCAGCCCTAGTGCTAGAACACAAGAAAATGTTATCCTAGGAGAAAGAAGCCATGAAAGTTCTAACAAAAGGCAATGCAGGTTTTTAAAAACAACAGCTTCTGGAAATGGCTAAAGCAGTATGTTTTTTAAGCTGTAGTTTTGGTAAGGTGGCTAGATTAGTACAAAGGAGTCCCTCGAACCTGGTCAAGTTTGATTTGTTCTGTCTGTTGCAGGTTGTAGGTGGCCTCGATATTCACAAAAAGATGGTGGTAGACGTGTGACTCTTCTGTAAAGAGTACCACCCAACACTTTTGCTTTCTTCTCCATCTCTGAAGATCTGCTCAAGACGTCCAGCAATGCTCTCTGTGTATTTAAATGGAAGTATTTTTCTCTGTGAAGCCACATTTTCCAACATGAGCCTCATGAAGCCAACTAAGTGTTATTGAACTCTTATTCTCTCAATAACTCAGTGTAGCACTTTAAAGCTGAAGGACAGCAGCATGAAAAGAGCATATCAATGTGGTGAAGAAAGGGAAGGGGTTGGCTTTTTAATTTATTTTTCTTCATCTTTTATAACAAGAAAGTATCTATATATACATATGTAAATATTTATATATAGATATATGTAGCTTTCTATATGTGTAGTAGGTTGGCTTTAATTTAATATACTTGATTCAGAAACAAAATGATAGAGTACAAAAGTGCCAAGCAGAACATTCGACATCCTCACTTTTATTTCACACAGTTTTATATATAGATTGAAGATTGTACGATTTGAGCCGGGTGTTGGGCCAGCTATTTTCCTTTTCCTGCTCTTTCTCTTTTGAGAGATTGACAAAGCATTTGTTAACATCTTATTCTCTACCTTGATTACATTTTTGTAACAGAGGAGTTTGTAACTTTATTTATACCTATGATATGTTTCCAGGGACTGTGTCTCGTTGCTGTGCAGCTTTGACGACACCTGTGCTTGAGCAGAAAGTATAGTTCAGGGCTGCTGCTCTTGTGTTCACATAGTAACAGCACAGAGCTTACGGCCGCCTCACTCTGTTACTTCATAACTAGGAGCCGTTACATTCATTAGATGTCCCTGAGTAAGTGTCAGTTTGTTGTGATTTTATTTGTAAAGGACAGAAGCGATCTGAGGCAATCCTGATTTATCTCGGACATGACTTATTGAAGAGTTCCTGAAATAATCATGTTAACTGCTTAGGATATCCGTTTATTTGTTTCATTACATGGGTGGTAAATTGTCATTAAACTTACGTTTAAACCATAAATTTCCTTTCTCTGTTTCAAAAGACTTGCAGCTGATCTAGAACTGGTGATATTTAATGTGCATGTGTGTATCTATACACCCACATATACTTATTTATGACTTACATGGGGGAAACCTTACTAATCTATATGCCACAGGAGAGCAAAATTATATCCAGATTTATACCTCTTAAATTTCTTTACCACAAGGCATAGAGAGTGCATGATGGTGTTCTTGATTTGCCCACATATGTAACAGGTAACTTAATAAATTTGTGTGATATAAAAGTAGTGTACCATGTTCCACCACTTGATATTATCCCTTCCCTTTTCTGCAAAGGTACTATTGGCTGGAAGAAGACATTCTGGTTAGCTTTGTAGGACTGTAGTCTTTCCCTATGTAGTTTTTCTAGAAAACTGGTTTTATAATCATGAGTGGGAAAAGGCAGGTTGAATCAAGAGGAAAGAATCTTAATTTGGGCACACCCGCCTGCCATCGCTGTTCCTTCAACTGAGTGCTGCACGCCATGGGCTCTGTCTGTGAGAGAAATCCCGGTGCTTGGTGTCCTTGCATGACATGGAGTTTTGCATGTAGATCGATTTAAAATATGTACCTCTTGTTTACATAATTTGCATAATTTTAAAACATAATGTTGCCAAACTTTGGAAATATTAATGTTCAAACTGAAAA
Organism: Eschrichtius robustus; assembly: GCF_028021215.1. Classification (NCBI taxonomy): domain Eukaryota; kingdom Metazoa; phylum Chordata; class Mammalia; order Artiodactyla; family Eschrichtiidae; genus Eschrichtius; species Eschrichtius robustus. The sequence goes on along the minus strand of NC_090838.1, from coordinate 58,620,995 downwards.
TCTCCACTACATGTAACTTTCTTCCTCTGGATCAGTACGTGGCTTATAATCCCAGCCAGTGGTTTGATCTGTTCCAGTGTCAACTGCCATGTGCTCTGCTTCAAGGGGGGAACTAGTCTTTTGTGAATTTTTTGTACATAAGTATTTGTTACAAATATTTTAGCAAATGCTTTCTATTTCTCTTGCTTGTGCATATCTTGGCTGGCATTACAGAAAAATAGTGCAAACATTATTTCCTTACTGGGGACTGAGGGTTTTTTCTTTCTTTTTTTTTTTTTTTTTTTTTTTAGCGTGCGTGGGTCGGGGGGGAGGGATGGTTTATGTTGAATGTTTAGTTTTTCTTCTGCATGAGACATCATGTTGTGGGATCTTTAGAAAACTTCATACTGTATGAATAAGAAAATAAAATATTTGAAACTTGATTGAGTGTATTCACAGTGGTCTTCAGGCTTTCCCAGCCATTGGATAGTCTTTTTTCATTCTTTCAGATTTTTTAAAAACTCTAGTAAGTTGACATTTGATCTTTGGCTGTGAGCCATAAGTAAGTCCGCTCTGTCACTGGGTGAAAACACAAGTCATCATAATGACCTGCAGAACCCGGTGTGTCACCCTTCCTCTGCTTCCAGCCTCCTTTGCCTCCGTGCTTACCGAAGCCTTTGGCGTGCTTCCTCTGTGGGCCTGTGCACCGTCTCTTCCCCACCCAGGCTACCCACAGGGAATGCTTCCAAGGGTTTCAGCCGTGTCCTGGTTCAACAGGAACTCTACTGGCCACCATTTAAACACACTAATACACCTGATTCTCCTTTACCCCACTGTTTTCTTCCATAGCATTTAACCTCTTCTGACATGATTCACTTAAGCATTTTGTATTTGTCTTCCCCGGTTATGGAAATGACACGAATGAAAGCTCCCCAAGGGCAGGGATTTCTGTCCCTTGTTCACTGATAGACCTGGTTGTCTAGATTCTGCCTAGTTCTTAGTGTTTAATAAATACGTAATCAATGAATTAGGTAATAGGAGACACCTTGTTTCTACAGGTTGTGATGTTAAATTCTATCCACTACTTTCTCACTCTTCGTAAAAGGTAAGCATTAGTATAATTTTGAGACTTATTCATTCAACAGCTCTGTAGGGTTCCTACGCCATGCCTGCGCTGTAATAAGCACTTGAGGTTCTTGTGACGGGAAATGATGTACCTGGCCCAGATGAATGATGGGCTCTTGGTGTTCTATACCCAAGACACCCATATTGTCAGGCATGCACTAGTTATGAGATACTATGCACTGGATTCCTTGGCTCTTTGAACTAGGAGTATAAGTTAGTTAGGCCTAAACCAATAGTTAACATTTTAAACCCTAGGTCTCCCTTTCTTTACCTAGTTCTAATGGTCTTAAGAGTAGAAAAGATGACAAAGTGAAACAGCAATGCACGGAATGGGAGAAAACATTTGTAAATCACGTATCTGCTAAGAGATTGCTATCTAGACTATGTAAAGGCTACGACTCAAAAACCACCTGATTAAAAAGTGGGCAAAAGACGTGAATAGATATTTCTCCAGAAAGATACACAAATGGCCAACACCACATGAAAAGATGCTCAATATCACTAGTCATTATGGAGATGCAAATTAAAACAAGATACCACTTCATACCCATTCGCATTGCCATTAGCAAAAGTGTTGGTAAGGATATGAAGCAGCTGGAAGGCTTGTGCATTGCTGGTGTGGATATCAAATGGTGGTCATTGTGGAAAAATGGTATAATGGTTCCTCAAGTTAAACACAGATTTACCACATGACCCAGCAATTCCACTTCAGGACACTTGCCCAAGAGAAGTGGCAGTAGGGACTAGAAGAGGTGTTTGCACACGCATGTTCACAGCGGCATTATTCACAGTAGCCGAAACTTGAAAGCAACCAAAACACCCATGACAGATGATGGATAATCAAAATGTGGTATACACATACAGTGGGATGTTATTCAGCCATGAAAGGAAGGAAATTTTGACACATGCTGTAACACGGATGAACTTTGAAGACATGCTAAGAAAAAAGAGCCAGTCACAAAAGAACAAATACTGTATTTTTTATACAAGTTCCTGGAGTTGTCAAACTCATAGAGACAGAAAGTAGAATGGTGGTTCCCAAGGGCCAGGAGGAGGGGGAAGTAGGGAGTTAGTGTTGAATGGGTACACTGTCAGATGGGGAAGATCAAAGTTCTGGAAATGGTGGATGATGGTTGCATGAGAACGTACTTAGTGTCACTGAACTGTACAGTTCGAAATGGCTAGAATGGTGAATCATGTATATTTTACCAGTTTAAAAGAAAGAGTAGACAAGATGGTAGAAATCCTTCTGGATACTTTCCAGGACTTACTTAGAAAGAAATGCTGTTCAAGCTCATATATGTCTTGAAACAATTTTTGTTTGTTTTATAGAATGGATTCTTTTTTTTTTTTTTGGCTGCATTGGGTCTTCGCTGCCGCACGCGGGCTTTCTCTAGTTGCGGCGAGCGGGGGCTGCTCTTCGTCGCGGTGCGCAGGTTTCTCTTACTGCGGAGCACGGGCTCTAGGCGTGCTGGCTTCAGTAGTTGTGGCTCGCACGCTGCAGAGCACAGGCTCAGTAGTTGTGGCGCACGGGCTTAGTTGCTGCGTGGCATGTGGGCTCTTCCCAGACCAGGGCTCGAACCGGTGTCCCCTGCATTGGCAGGCGGATTCTTAACCACTGCGCCACCAGGGAAGTCCTTGAAACAATTCTTAAGTCTTCAAAAATTCCCACATGCTCAAAAATCGCTCATGAAATTAGCTCGCATTTTAAGCTAAAGTCCACTGCCACTTCAACCTTTTACTAACCTTGGGCATTATAAATTTATCAGCTAACCAGATCAAATTAGCGAGTCCTTGCTCTCCCAAACCTCCTTCAGATTACTGGTGTCTTTGAAGATTTCTGATTTCTTCCACCAAATGAGTAATTAACATTTGTATAATACAAGCATTTTGCAAGCAAGTTGTAGGATGGTTATGTAATGTACACTGTCACCGTGTACTCAATAATCTAACATTAAGCATGCTGTCCCATGGCTCTGGAATCAGGAAAATCAGGTCTCTTTCCCAGATGCTCAATGAACATGAGCTTTCTTCTGTAGATAGGATGAGAACTGGAGTCCAAATCTTCTGGAATGACTAGGAGGAAACACCAAGGTCTCTTCCCTTACCGGCCACTGAATATCTAAGAAAATACTCCTCTTTCATGCCCGTTCCCCAGCCAAGTAGCAATTAATATGTTAATAAACTGTTGTTTATTATCCGAAATTGTACTAAATACTGAGAATCTAAAGATCAGAGGCTTTAGGGTGGGAGGCAGACACTAAAATAATCACAGGATAGCATGACAGATGCCATAGAAACATGGATACGCATTGCTAAGGTTTTCGGTATTAGATTTCATGTCCAAGCCTTAGAGGAGAATTTGAAGAAGTGATTTGATCCAGGTCAAGATCAACTCCCACTGCAACTACCACTGTGATGCAGTCAGATTTATTACCTCTATTTTTTCTTCATTATTCCATTCCAGGAATTAGCTGGGTTTCCTCTAACATTTTGTTTCCCTCTCAAGCCCCAAGCCAGTGCTGATTCCCTGCGGGGTGGGGAGGTTTGCACAGGGAGAGGCCCAAAACTCAAGACGGTAAAAGTTCAGTATCCCAAATTTTAGCAACTGCCAAAGAAATATATTTGCTCTTATATTACTGACAGTTCTAACTACGTAAGAAATCTTCAAAAGGAAGTAAATGCAAACAATACCAAAAGATTACTTCACTTTAACATAGAAAACCCGTGTTTTTCCGATCAAAATCATGCTCTTTAAGAATCAACACAAAATGTTTATGGTTACGTAGTGATGGTTCATCTCAGCGAAGCGCTTTGGAAACCTGATTAAAATTGTGGACCCATTCCTTAGAAAAGTACACCCTAAGTACTCACAATTTTGCATATAACTTCCTGGACAAAGCGTGGGGGGTAGGCGAGTACCTCCTGAAGCCTTTGCAGGCTCCAGAATAAGACAGTCCCAACAAATTCCTTTTCAAAAGGACATGAGTAAAATGATATCAACATACACATACACTCTCCATGCTGTTGTGTTGCCAAAGGATAAAAAAATTACTGCTGGGACATTTCCAGCAATTTCCCACTGGATTCGCACTGTAATATTACGTATATCTAATCCCAATGCAATGTACAAACTAGTTTGGGACAGTGGCACATGTAACTAATAGAAAGCTTAATAGCCATACTTAAAAACAACACTTTTTCTAGTTCTTACACGTACTTTCTAATACTCCTATCATTAAAGTTCTGGTCAAGGGTTGTAGAGATGTACAAGAGAATAACATCACACAGTTTAATGAAGTGGGTTCCTTTCATTTAAAAAATGCATAATATAAATCAGAACATTTAGGCAGACACCTGTTAAAACAATCTATTACATTTGCAGAATATAGTAGTTTTCTTAGGGGTAGAAATATTCTTTTATCATATTTCACCTTTACTACTTAGAAGAAGTATACCCAAACACTGGTAAGGTCTGACTGCTTTCATTAAACACTTATTTAAAAAATAAAACTCTTTCCTCACATCAACCTTGTGATGTAGTCTTTAATTTTACAAACTGCAAAAATAGGTACAAATATTAGCCTTCCTTGGTTCACAGAGTATATCCAAACTGCTGCTTATGACCTGGATCTAAAATATTCACACGTCATCCAGTATTAAAGGTCACAAGTCAGAGAGGTTTTCTGAGATAATTCTTTTATTACAACTCATAGAGAAGAAATAACTTTTTATAAATTTATAAACAAAAAATTAGAAGCTAATATAGAACTGTTTTTTAAAATAAGTTTCCCTCCAAATGAGAGGTTTATAGACTATGCAAATCTACATGTGATTTAAAATGGAAAAAATAAATTATACTTAATGTGCTAGTATAAATAATGGTATCCATGACTGAAAAGTTCTTCACATGGTGTCTGGTGACCACTTGTAGAGGGGAAAGGCTTTTTCTCTAGAGTTCAAAGACAAGATAAGAAGTCTCTGATTTGAAATCAGAATCGGTCTGCCGCTCTGCTAGCCACAGCACGAATATTGCCATAAACCTTTGATGGAGGATTTCCTGCAGGAGAAAATAAAAAAGCTTATCCACGTGTATACATATAGACGCTACATGGAAAATGGTCTGCAACTCTACAAAGGACAGGGACATGTTCCACTGGATCTACCTTAAATTAACAAAAGAACCATAAAGGAAACCACATAAATATTCTCCAAAGAACATTTTAAATCCTAACAGCCAAAGACACCAAGTTGTCAAAATGTTTCGAAAAGCAGCCAGTCAGACCTGGGCACAACTGACCTGGGCACCGCGGTGAATCCCACACATTTCCCGAGCGAGCGCTACAACCCACGGCTCTGAGCGCAAGTGCCTGTACGTCGTGGTTTGGAAATGGGACTAAGTAGGTCGATTAAGATGACTGACACTACCCAGCAGCTCCCTTTTGGCTGAACCTGCAACAACGCTGCTGCTGTCCTGGAAGGGCTCCCTACTGCACCTCATCAGGGGACGCAGCGACGATGTAAGCAGTGTCATCCAATAAACCCTTTCTCTCGGGCTTGCAGATGGAATCCAAGCAAAAATATTCCTGCTTTCTCTCTGGGCCCACATTTGCCAACCCCCAAGCAAGTTTCTGCTTGCTATCTTTATCATCACCCTGACCCTAAAGTGATCTGCAAATGTGATCTGAGTTCCTCAATTCCCTCTCCTTTTCTTTCAGAGAAAACACCATAGGAAGAAACTGCTGTTACCCAGGATGAGGTTGCAGAGGGCAGTTCTTGCCATCTTGATGTTTTGGAAAGAACCGAGGATGTGAACTTTCCTGCAAGAGATAAAGTGAGACAGGTCAGCAACAAAAAGCATTTCCTTCACTAAGTCCCATGATCCAGAAACTCTGGAAACTCATGATAGACACAGATGCCTAAAGAAAGGTGGTGGTGATGGTTGCACAACTCTGTAAGTATACTGAAAACCACTCTGAAGGGGAATGATAAGTGCATTAGATCCCAGTAAAAAATTATGAGGGAAAGACATGAAAAATTAAAAAACAAAACTCAGTTCTTTAAGACGCTTGGTGAACAATGGCTCCTATCCACTGAGTGCTCTCCAATACGCTAGGGCTTTACATACATGTTCTCATTTCATCCTCGCATGAGCTTTATCAGGCAGAAGTTATTCCCACTTTACATATGAGGAAACAAGTTCGTGAGAAATCAAAACACCTGTCCGAGATGACACACTGGCAGAGCTGGGAATATTAAAGTACCCAGATGCAGGTAATACTGTACTTCGTTAAAACATATTTGTATTTTAACTGCAAAGCTTTCCAAAGATTATTTAGGGACTTCCCTGGTGGCGCAGTGGTTAAGAATCCGCGTGCCAATTCAGGGGACATGGGTTCGATCCCTGGCCCGGGACGATCCCACATGCCGCGGAGCAACTAAGTCCATGAGCCACAACTACTGAGTCTGCGCTCTAGAGCCCGCATGCCACAACTACTGAGCCCGCGTGCCACAACTACTGAAGCCCGCGTGCCTAGAGCCCGTGCTCCGCAGCAAGAGAAGCCACCGCAATGAGAAGCCCACTCGCTGCAACTAGAGAAAGCCTGCGTGCAGCAACGAAGACCCAACACAGCCAAATATAAATAAATAAAAATACATTAAAAAAAAAAAAGATTTAAGATTCTTTAAATTTCTTCACTACTCTCTGAAGATCATCCAGACCTTTTTAATGGGCATTCCTTGCCGAATGGTTCAAATCAGACTGACAATATAGCATTTTGCTTTTCTGAGCCCATCTTCCAAAATATCAGTAAACTTAGTAAACTGACACCAAAATCTTCAGGGGGGGACGTCAAACAGAACAGTCTCCCTTCCACAGGCTCAGGCATTTCTGAAATTGGGGTGAAAATGAGGCTAAAATTAGTTGAAGTCTGTTCAGGATGATCCCCAGGTTTCCTTCCCCACTCTGGGCAGCCAGCCAACCACCCTACTACCCCTCTGTAACTCTGGTAAAATTAAGGGGTGGGGCTGCTCACTGCAGAAGGGGAAAGACCTGGGGTCTGGGCCAGGGGCATCAGGCACAGTGGAAGCAGGAGCACCATGACGAAAACGGGGGCAATGTCAAGCAAACGTCTGCACAATGAGCGGTGAGACTTCCAACTGTCTTCCGTAACTGGGCTCCAGAAGTCTGTCAGCAGAGAGACTGGAGAATACCTCTCTGGGGAACCTGGCCTGCTCAGTGGGAACGACTAAAGATACTGACATCAGGGTTTCCCCAAAGAAACAGCCTGGCAGTCATCCTAAGTGAAGCCGGCAGGCCACCAGCCCCCCATCCCTAGGCCACCCGCAAGCATCCCGAGCCCAGGTTTCTAGTCTGCTCCTTATGGCCCCACTCTTAACATATGACGCCCACACTGAAGAACCAGAATCCGAGGAAAGCATCCAGTGCAAAAGAGTAGAAGGCACAACCAGCAAGCGGAATAAAGCAGTACAGAAACAGAAACTGCAGGGAGAAAAGAAGAAAAACAAACCAAAAAAACCCCCAAACCAGTGAGATGAGAAAAGCAATTTTCAGGCACTCATGAATCAACAACAGGATGTTAAGAAAACTGAATAGAAGGATTAGAAGATGAACTTGCAGAAAGGAATTCTGAATGAGAAGGATTTACAACAGATTTGTATGCTCGGCCAGAATAGAAGACATCTTCCCAACCAGGTCTCACAAAATGTCCTTCCTGTGCTAAGCGAGCTCCAGGACTACCTACGCCACCAAAACAAGGAGGACGCAGGACAAAGAATCCAAGAACCGAGGGGTTCAAACACCAGAGGGGCAATGGTGAGAGGAGGAGCCGGGACAGCAGCTGTGTGCCAGGCAGAGGGCAGCAGTGATTCTGGAACAGAAGGCTCCAGGAGAGATTTCTAAAATGTCTGACGCATCTGAGTCCACCAAGCGGAGATACAGACAATGTATGGCCTTCTATTCAATTAGTACGCTGAAATGTTGAGAAAGCGCACAGAAACATAAGAATTATTTCTTCACGTGACAACAAAGTTGCAGAGGACAGATAAAGTAACCACAGTACACCGCCTGGCTCAGCTGTTAATACCCTGAGCACCGATTTCATGCTCAGGTAACACTGAGCTTGAGTCGAACCAAACCCACAGTGTAGAGGGAGGGGCAAGCAAACGGGACCGCTGGAAAGGGTGAGCATGCGGGCGGAGGTGGGGAAGTCCAAAAGAGAAATCTTCATCTTTCACAGGAGAAAAGCAACAGTGAATCTGAGGGGAAAAAATTAAGCTGCTATACAAAGATATTTGGAAGTACAGAGGAAAAATAATTTTTACAAATTAGCTAGCTGAACTTGAAGACCTGAAATTTCCTCCCTCAGAGGAGGGGGAAATGGAAGCAGACAGGAGGAATTTTTTTAAAGTATGTGTATGAGTAACTTCGATAAAAACAAAATTCTGTGAAGTACAGCATGAAAGATGAGGAGGTACAGAAGCAAGGATACATACAGTGTGAGTAGTTTTGCTGCTAAAATAACCAAAGCAATGGGGCAGTAGTTGGAATGGCATACAGGTCTCAGGACACATAGGCAACATTCTTTCCCATTCGATATCCTGAATGTATCTGGAACAAATGGTTTTCAGTTTCATATTTTGTTCACATTCTACTGTGATCTTTGCCAGGTTTTCAGCAACTCATCAAAAATAACATTTATGGGTGCATAACAGTCCATCTTATGGCTGTATCACAACTAATATAAATTGTTGAACATGTGGATTCCAGTTAGCCTATTTACAGCAAAAACTGCAAGACAGTACATTTCTTTGCCAGTACTTGGCACTGAAAAAAACCTACTACTAACCCCCAACAAAATGGAGAAACTTGAAACAACACGCTAATTAAAAGAAGCCATGTAACAAAGACTACATATTGTGTATTTCCACCTATATATGAATTTCGAGAAAAGGCAAAACCATAGTGACAGAAAGGAGATGAGTGATTGCCTGGGAATTGGGAGGGGCTGAAAAGATGCACAAGGAACTTTTGGGGTCATGGAAATGAGCGCGGTGGGATCACAGGACTGCAGAGTATTTGCCAAAAACCCATGGAATTATATACCTAAAACAGGTGACTTTAATTGTATGTAAACCATACTGTAATACAGCTGTTTAAAAAATTAGTTCAATGAGTAAATTTTAAGTTAACCCTTAGAAATACACTGATACATTTATAAATTATAAACTTAATATGATGTGTTAACCATAATTGGACTAGCAAATCAGTTACATTTTAAAATTTCTAAACTAACAAAAACTTTTAGGGCTGTTTATGATATTTTAAAGTGTGGTAAACATTTCAATTTTTGAAATTTCTAGTTCAAAAGAGCTTTTCCCATGGCTCTGTGGTCCCAACTCCAGGCTCAAGTCATAAAAGGTCAAAATTATAACACACCTGTCTTCGGGTAAACAGGGCCACCAATGTAGTGTTAATAGTTTTCTATTTGCAGTATGAAAAAGAGTCTAAAATTCAGATTCGAAAATAATGGTGAGCCCCTTGGTTCAGAGCAAAGATGAGATGATTTTAAATAAAATTATTTCTGGATTTAGCAGTAGGCAGGTCCCTGCTCCTCTCAGTCAACTGCTTCGTTTCCCAACTTCACGGCATTAAATAATCTCTGCGCCATCTGCCAGTAACCCCAAGCTGGCAACAGAGCGGCTTCAACCGCCGGCAGGGAAGGGTAATCCCAGCTTGACTTCCTGCACCCTTATTTTGAGCCTGTATCATCTTATTGATGTTCACATATAACTGCTCTCTAGTTTTTCCCACAATGTGCAATGCTCACCTTCCTTTTATGAAAGGCCTTTACATATACGTGCATGTGCGTGTATATACATTTATGTTTTTCTTTTTTAAAGGAAAGCCTCATGATGGCATTCAACACACTCCTTGCTCTCCTCTACTGATTTAATAGATTCTCCTGAGATACTATTTCAATCTTCACCTGTCATATAATTTCTTTTAACTGTGATTCTAAACATTTCCTTCATTACTAATTGAGAAAAAAGCTATAATATCTAAGATTTTCTCAACTAAATCTGTTTTCAAAGTAGGTAACTATTCATCCAGAACCATATCCTGACAAAGATTTAGTGGCTACGTTATACGTTAAATACAATCTTTATCACTTCTTGAAACCAGCAAACGATCAACTATAAATTATGACAATAATTTTCTCAAGATCACATACTTACACATCAGCTAAAACTATCCGCGTCCGTGTCACGTTCTCGATGGTGAATTTGGTTTTTCCTCCTTTGCCAGCGATTCTTCCTATTGCCCTCGACAGGTGGTCTCCCTTTAAGGGCTTAACTAAATGAGAAAAGCAAGACCTCAGGAGGGAAGCCATCCCAGCATCACCCACTTCCATGGGAAGTTTAATCATTAGCCAAATTTCCCTACTGAAAGACACGCATTTTTGAAAAAGCTGCTAATAATGCGACTCAACTGATGTGACTGGAAAGCTGAGACTCAGGTAGGTACAAGACAAAGCAATACAAAAGTACCACCCAGTAGATCATGTGAAAAAACCACCATACACTCACCATCTGTAATTTCAAAAGACTCTAGGAAGAGGTCATCCAACCTAATGAGGGCAAGTGCGTCCTACAATACAGAAATACATACTGTGAAGCTCTTCCATTCACGCACCTGTGAATGAGTGTTAAGCTAACTCTCATAAATTGTAGAACTACAACACTCAAATTAAAAAACAAACAAAAAAATGCCCAAATCCATCAAAACTGTCATATGGCGTATTTTCCGAGCCCCCATTTCAGATATCATGAAATCACTCACCTCTACCTGAAACCCAAGAAGAAAGGCTTTCACGAAATCAGCTGCTTTTGTCAGAGCGCTAACATCTTTGGTTTCTTTACAAGTCTGTTAAAAAAAAAAAAAAAAAAAAAAAGGTGTGGTAGGGAGCACAAATTATAGCTTGGAATGAAAAAGATAACATTCTAACAAACTACTAGGGTTGACCTTTCCAATTATTATAATTTCCTTCGCCACCACCCTTCCCCAATATATTCTCTATGACCCAGTTTTTGGTGAGGTAAGTATCGTGTTTAATTTTCAAAACAAAACTTTGCTAACTCCAGAACTGGGCAGTGCCCCCTAAAGACTGTCAAATGACTGACTGTACTCCAAGGCTGATCTGACTCTGGAGTTACCAGCAAGACTCCCCCAATGGCTCCCATTCTGAAGGACCTCCATCCTCGGCCCATCTCCACCCAAGCTGGTCCTCTTTTCTCCTTCAATGCAGTCTCCCTGGGAGTCCTGATCTAATCTCCTGACTTCAGCCATCATTCCTGTGCTGATGTTTCTTTCCCAAAGCAACAACTCTAGTACTAATTACCAAGAATGATTTAAGCAGGGATCCTGCCCTCAAACAGTTTATTCGATAATCACAGATATAGGTGCTATTCATAAAATGCCCATCCCTGTAAATGATGTGTACTACAAAGGTGCTTGACACACTATAGCTCTAATCGTCATGTCAACCTAAATTTAAGTAAGATAAATAGCTTTATATTTGAGGAAACTAAAGTACCAAAAAGTGAAAAAATAAGATTTGAACACAGATCTGATTCCAAAACCATCATTTCTCCTCCCCCACACAGACTCACAATCGAGTTGAGGAGACCACGTATTTGACAAATTTGAAACATACAGGGCTGCGTAATGGCACATTTAAAACTAGACCCCAGTCGCAATTCTATATGTGACTTTAGGCAAGTCCCATGAATGCTCTAGGTCTTAAGTTTTCTCATCTGTAAAATAAGGAGGTTGGAATGGAAGAGTCCCTACTAGCATTAATGACTTTGGCCAAGAAACTCCTTGGCAAGTTTCCTCACATCTGTTAGATGGGGTATGTCATCTACCTCACAGGGCTGTCCTGAAGACCAAAATGATGTAGTGCCTGCCAAACACCGCTATGTGTCTGGCACAAAGCAGTATCAACAAATGTCAGTGGAATCCAAATAGATGGTGCTGCAATTCATAAGACAGTTAAGCACAATAAACGTTTAGGCCCTGAAGACAAGATTGAAAAATGGACTGATGGTAAAGGAGAAAGAACTTGAGCTAGACCCTGAAAGATGATGAAACTGAGGAAGAAAAAGGGAGTAGGGAGGAGAGGGCCTTCAGAGAGCAAATCCATCCATAATGACGGACAGAAAAATGTTCAAAGAGATGGTGAGAGAACTTGGGAATGAGACTCCTACTTGAAAGGCAAATTCAGTCAAAAACTTTTATCTTTCAGAAATACTGAAGATACCAAGATATCAATAAAACCAGTGTGGTCTGAGAAAATTAATCTGGCTCTGGCATAGAGAACAGAGTGGTGAAAGGAGGTTTAAAGCAATGAGGTAAAGGAAACTTATAAGCAAACAAGAGGTTTTGGCAGAAAGCCATAAAAACCTGAATGAAAGTGCCAATGGGAACAAAGAGGAATTCTACTGTCAAGTTCTGTATTTTAAACTTTGCCAACTATTTAGACCAGTGCCTCTTTGCTTTATTCCATTATTCTAGTCTTTCAAGAGAGATGAGTCTATACCAGTCCTGATAATGAATCCTTAAAAAGGAAGACATAATTACTTTTGGTCACTGATTTTGATACAAAATTGGCAGCCTGAAAAAAAAACCCCTGGCTGCGCAGTGGTTAGGAATCTGCCTGCCAGTGCAAGGGACAGGGGTTCGAGCCCTGATCCGGGAAGATCCCACATGCCGCGGAGCAACTAAGCCCGCGAGCCATAACTACTGAGCCCGTGCGCCACAACTACTGAAGCCCGCGTGCCTAGAGCCCATGCTCCCCAACAAGAGAAGCCACCACAGTGAGCAGCCCGCGCACCTCAACGAAGAGTAGCCCCGCTCGTTGCAACTAGAGAAAGCCCGCACGCAGCAACGAAGACCCAACACAGCCAAAAATAAATAAATAAATAATTTTTTAAAAACCCTAAGTTTACTAATTTTATTTGTCTAACTCCTAGACTGACATCATGGAATGAACAAATGAATAAGTAAACACATTTATACATAATTTACACTTATTCTTAAAATAATACTTTTTTCAAAAAAATACCACTAAAATATATAGCACCTGTACTGCAGCAAGTACTTTGGTTGCTTACTTAAATACTTCTGTTTATGGCAACCTCTTTACTAAGCCTTTTCTCAATTAAAACAGAACGTTATTAAAAGTCTTCTAAGACACAGCTGGTATTTTAGTATGATTTCAGTCCGAACTTATGAATTCAACCAATAATTGTGTTGTATGCAGATTTTGAAGGCATTTGAGAGGTTCAAACACTAAAATATATTAGAAAACTGGAAGAAAATCATTCGACAAAATAAGCCTCATTAAGGAAAGTCTATTCATGCCTTTTCATCCCCGTAGAAAAGAGAAACCGCAGTATATTTGAAAATAGTTAATATTATCCTCACCCTGATTTCTATATTCCTCGATTTCAAGTTAAAGCGTATCTGAAGTCCCAAATGCTCCACAATAGGAGTAAATATCTTCATCCAGTTCTCTTTTAAGGGAGTGTATCTGTTAGCTGGGACTGGAATTTTTCTGGTTTCTTCTTTCCCACCCTATGATACAAGAAAACACAACTCAGGAGTTGTCTGGAGGAATAGGGGGTGGGTGGAGATATGAAACAACAGCTGATTATCAGAAAGCCTCCTTTAACTGGACGAATTAAACATCAGGAGAATCACCTCTCTAAGAGCTTCACGCCAGAAGAAGCTTCAACATCACCCAGAGGCCACCGTCCTGACCCGCCTCTGGCCCCTGCCCCGTTCCTGTCCCTCGGCCCCCGCCAGTACCAGAAACCCGTCCCCGGAGAGGGGCGGGAAGAAGGGCCTCTTGGCGGGCCGGGCCTCCTCGGTGTCCATGCGGGACGCGTCCCCGCCCTCCTCCGCCGCGGACAGCTGCTCAGCCTGCCGTTTCTTCGCCCGCCGGCCACCTTTTCGGGTGACCTGGGTGAAGCCGGCCTCGGCCAAGGGACTCTGTGCCTCCATCTCGGTTTGCATCCTCAACAAACTCCAGCGCCAGCGGAAGCTTGAGGCTCGAACACGTGCGGGGCTGTATGGCGCAGGCGCGCCTCGCAGGACCCAGCCTTCGCCAACCAGCCCTAGGGCTCCGCCCCCTTCCCTAAGAAGTCCCATTCAGGGGACCTGAAGCAGGAGTTTGTATGTGTTTGTTGGGGAGGGGGAAGGGCTGTCCTAAAATATGACTGATTCTTATGGTCACCCTCTGCCCCGCCGCTCGCAGCCAAAACGTTTTGTAATCTGTAACCTATATATGTACGAAAGGTAAAAGGTAAAGGCATAAACAAGTCTGTTGTTGGTGAAGAAAAATCTTCTGTGCCTTCAGTAGAGCATACGGCATTATCTGAGACACCTAAAACCAACTTGCTAGGGCGTCTGGGGGCGGGTACGGCAAGCGGGAGAGACAAACTACCCTTGACGTTTGGAGTCTGGTTTCCGGGTTAGTGTTTTGTCCAGGTTTGTCGGCAGTGTGCCCGTTGGCGGAGGCGAAATCAATCGTCTGGACCATGTCGGCCTTCGAGAAGCCTCAGATCATCACCCATATCCAGAAGGGCCTCAATTACACGGTGTTTGACTGTAAGTGGGTGCCCTGCAGCGCCAAATTTGTAACCATGGGCAACTTCGCACGCGGCACCGGCGTCATTCAGCTGTACGAGATCCAGCAGGGGGACCTAAAGCTGCTTCGGGAGGTAGGTGCCGGCTCGAGACTGCCCAGTTCCAAGAACTGGGACTGCCGTTGTGGGGAGAGTGCGGATCTCGGGGGTCGGGGGGGTCTGCATTCCTTTTGGCCAAAGCGTTTGCCCAGCCCCCCAGAGCTCCGCTCGAGCTGCGCGGGAGTAGCTAAGCTGACCGAGATTGAGGAATACTTCGGAGGTAAAACGCTTTGGTTGGACACTTGAATTCTCGTCGGGCTAGTTCATCCGCGCCCTGCGGGTCCCTTTTTCCAGCCACCCCCGAGCGACTCTCCCAGTCTAGCGCGAGGCCCCTGGAAGTGACGTAACGACTTACTGTTTAAATTCGAGGCCCTTCTGGGCAGTGCGCAGTTGTTTGTGGAGAGTCTCTTAATAGGCACAAGTTAGTAGAATGTTTTCTCAGACAAGCAGAGCCAAAGTAGCCACTGGAATGTCTGCTATGTGATTGGAGGAGACAACCTAACAACAATTATTCATTCAACAAGTATCAGCTGATTGCCTGGTATTCCCAGGCATGTAAATGACAATGTCCCCGATATCATGGACTTTATTTTCTAGTGGGAGAGAGAATCAGTTAAAGAATCAAACCAACGATACATAAAACACAAACCGAGATGAATTCTGTAACCTAAAGGAACACGGTTCTTTGAGAGTAAGCAAAAACAAAAACAAAAAACCAGATTTGGGTTGAGTAGAAGCTAACTAGGCCAAATTAGGAGTAGAGGGAGTTCCAGAGGAAGCAGCTCAGCGATGGGAGACGCATTTATCTCCTTCAGAAACAAAAAGAGTAGTAAGCAGGGACCAGACATTGCAAGAGCTGTAGGTCATTTAAAAGATTTATACCTTTTTTTGTAAGAAAAATGGGACATCACTGAAGGGCTTTAAGCGGGGTGTGGCACGATCAGGTTTACAAGTTTTGTAAAAGATTACTGGAAAGAATTGGAGAATAACGATATTAAATAACACTTTTATACCTGTTTACAGTTTTTAAAATGCCTTTATTTGGGTTGCCTGAAAAAAAAAAAGATCAGTCATACTCAGATGTTTAGAGTCCTAATAGACTGCAGGGCAGTCTGTAACTCCAGGGACCAGAAGCTATGGAGAGAATCTGCTTGGAGGAGTTAGGGCTTTTAGGGCTTAAACTGGTAGGTAAAGGATGAATACACTTGCAATAGGAAGGATTAGATTAGAAGGTACATAAGGCCTCATCCCACTTTAAATTTCTATGAATGCCGCTTTTCTTGTTCAGTTTGTCTTCTCTAGCCAGGCACTCTACTCCTAAACATGGCTTGGTCTTTTCTACCTTTCCTTATGTTGTTCATCACTTAGTCTCCAGTCAACACAAAGTAACTTTTCTTTACATTGCATTCCTATGGTACTTATTATCTGTGCCAGAAATATATCATTCTGTCCCATGTATCTCTAATTAGATTGTTAGCTCCTGGAGAGTAAGGACAGTAGTTCTTTCTTTAATGTGTTATGTAAGGAGCAGCCGCTCAATAAATTACTTGTTAAAAGAATGAGTAAATTTATGTCTGTAAAAAGATATAACTTGGGACATTTAAACATTGGTTTATTGATCATTAATCACTTGGGGTTAGGAGTTGGAACAAATAGGAAACATTGGAATTGCAGAAAGAAACTTAAAAGTGAATTATTAAGAACAAATACTAGTCAAAGCTTAACCAGAGAGTATGTATAGACTCCTGACTTTTTTTTACAAGGCTGCATGACTTGGGTACATTTCAGGAATACACTTGTTCTGTAAAGAGAAACAGTGCTCTTTGTTCTAGAGATTCTGGAAGATTCTAGCAGGTTTTTTTTTTTTTAATAACTTTGCTTTTTAATGAAAGTAATGTGTGTTCATGATAGAATATACCAAAAATATAGATAGGAAAAAGGAGAAAAGTAATGTCACCCATCTCAACACTAGGAGTAACCACTTTTTATATTTTTGCCTGTATCCTTTGGCTCTTCTCTTTTTCTGCCATAAACTGTCCATTGAGAACCTATCATTTCAAGGTACTATGCTAAAGAAGGACCAAAGATATTTGAAAGGTGAGTCCTTCCTCCTAAAGAACCTACTGTCTAAAGAGAGGATAAAACAAGTGCACAAACAAATTTGAGAGCTTACATTGTATTTAGCTGCGATGATGCAGTGGAAGGAATACAGGTTAAATACAATCTCAGTGATTCTCAACTCTTACTGTGCATCAGGATCACCCGAATGTGTATTGCTGCTGTTGTGGGGTGTGGGGGGTTGTGTGTGTGTGTCTATGTGTGTGTGTGTGTTTTAAAATATTCGTGCCTTGGTCCCACCCCTAGAAATTCTGATGCACTGGGACTCTTGCCTCTAGACTAGAGTGAGTCCTGGACATCGGTACTTTTTAAACTTCCACCAGGTGATTCTAATAAGTACTAGGGTTGACTGTCATTGGGCTAGATGAATTATTTGTTAAAATATTAGGAACCATACTTGATGATATCCTTGTAGAACTCAAGCCTTGTCCAAGATAAAATGAAGGAAGCAAATGGGTATTTGTTGGTGCCTCCTTATCTTGTTACTAAGCAGATAGATAGGGAGTGAAGGCAGGGCCTTCATATATAGTTAAGCAGTTTGTTGAAGTGCACACAGGTATCTGGCCAAGGGTTCAAGTGAGAGCTGAAATCCATCTCTGTCTCTCATCAAGCCCTGCGTGTGTGAGACTTCCCTCAGCCCATAGCGGGCACCTTTTTTTCTAATTGGCCCAAAGGACTAGGGGTGGCCCTGCAAAGTGGAATCACAGTTGGGGATGTTTACACTTTAAAAATTAGTGATAGGCTAATAAAGTTCTGCTTTTTTAGCCCCTGTGCGCAGAGTTCACTGCTTGTTAACATTTGGGTGACTAAACCTTTTAACGTTAATTAAGTAGTGCCAGGATGTGGAGGAGGAGACACTGACAAGCTGTACTAGACCCACCCACAGACAGAACAAAAATAGCTCTGCTGGGAATTGTGGATCATGGGCTTCCTTAATCAGGTTAACTTATTAGAGCAAAGAGAACCAACAGTTAGGTCAAATATGCTCATCACTGATGGTCATTTTCAGTATCATATGGCAAAAGTTAACATACGCTAAATTTCTTTGTGGGACAAATTTCGCAAAATAGATCTTTATTTTTTTTAACCAGTTTTCCAGCAAGAAAAATTTTAAGTGAGGAATTCTTTGCATCTTTCCTTTTCCAAAGGTAAAACATTTAACAGGGACAGGGAGGGGGCCCTTTTATGAACTATAAAAAAAATTAGCTTCATTCCAATGTCCTCTTAATTTAGCTACTATTATGATTTCCATGAATGTCTAAGGAAAGAGTAAACACCTCTGCTTTTTTAAGTCCACTTGCTAGCGTAGCTCAGCCTTTCTGAGCAAAGTGCAGCCCTTGCTGCAGTGCAGATGACAAGATGCTTATACATTTGAGTTTATTTTTCAGTAGGTTTCTATATTTTGAGTTTAATTTGATTCTTGCAGAACAGACCACTAGTACCTATAAATCTTTGATATAAGTATACAAGGATAAAAGAGATTTGATTTAAGGATGAAAGAGAACATCAGGGAAGCATTAATACCATATATTTGTATTTTATAAAGACATGAATGAAGGTAAAACCAAAGGGCACAAATCTGAAAGTAGGTTTAATTCAGGCCTCATTTACTTCACCAGTCTAGTTCAGGATTGGAACATTTCTTTGGTATTTCTAATGACTCAGGTTGACAGAATGGGGGCTACATAAGAAAATGTTTATTTAATTGATTTACATACAGGCCTGGAGACAGCCTAGTTTAGTAGAAAGAGCTTGGAATCTACTTGGCTCTGGGGACCTTGGGCAAGTCACTTAGTCCTCCGGACCTGTTCCTCATCGGGAAAAGGGGTGTCCCAAACACTTAGTTTGCAGTTGCATGTGTTAGAAAGAGAAGGGATGGTCTAGTACAGAAGAGCATCCAGAATAGTGTCTGATACGTTAGTGTTCCATGTATGGATGCCATTTTCATTATTGCATATAAACGACACCGGAAACTGTACAGTCTGTCAGGTGAAAACATGGTGGGAGAAATAGGAACATGACCTCTGGCAGTGGTTTCTCTCTCCCCAGCACTAGGACTGAGGGATTAATCCATGTTCATTTATACTTTCATTTAACAAATGTTGAGCGCCATCTACGTGTTGAACAAGTTGGACACGGCCCCGTTCCCCTGGTACTCATTCTAGAAAGGGAGGAGATAGATAATTGAATGAATAAAAGAATTTTGTTGATAAGTGAAATAAAGAAGATTAAAGAGGGCAAGTGATAGTGATTTGGGGGTTTCACTTCAGATTGGAAGGGTAGGGAAGGCCTCTTAGAGGTGGTGACATTTAAACTGAAATCTGAGTTGGGAGAAGACATGATGACCTGAGGGAAGAGCAGTCCGGGCAGTGGGAACAGTAAATGCAAATTCCCTGAGGTAGAAACGATGTCAGTGAATCTGAAGAACAAAAAGCCGCAGGTGTGGCTGGAATGTGGAAGGGGAGAAGCAGGAAATGAGGTCAAAGAGACAGGCAAGGCCAGACCTCAAAGGGCTTTGTACATTTTATATACCACAGGCCTTGGTGCTCCTCTTGTGAGTCTGTGCCTCTAAATGTAGATGCATGTTGTTTCATTTCATTCATTGTATTTGCAACAAAACCCACTTTTAGAATCTGTGATGACAAATGTGAAACTAGTATAGGGCCCATCATGTAATGGAGTGGTTCCCAGTTTGGTTTCTCCTAAGGTAGGAATTCTCAGATGTGTTCAGGTGTCAGAACATCTGGACATTGTGGTGCTGTTTTTGGAACACCATGAAATATTGCAATAATCAGTTCCACCTCTGCACAAGGAAGGGTTTTCCCAGTAGAAAAATCTGACTATATTATACATACTCTGATCTTTAGATCACAAGAAGTAACCATACATAAAATTTTTAATCCTCATTTCCAAGTTTTCTTATTGGTGTTTATTAGCTAGTATTTCCTAATAGACAAGGTAAAAAAATTACTGAAGAAAACTTAAATTTGAGTAAAACATATCCATTAGCTGTGTGTGTGTGTGTGTGAGAGAGAGAGAGAGAGAGAGAGAGAGAATTTATGTTGGTGCTGGAAGATCAGTGGTTCCAGTTGCATGGTTTCTCTATTCCAAAGGCCCTAAAGGCAAAAGTTAGGTAAAGCCGTAACAGAGAGGAGAGCTTTTGCTTCCCAATTTTTTATTAGCAGCAATAAACTCTTGGAACTGTGTGCTTACTGTAGGGACTGAATAGTAGGGGTCAGCGTTTATCTCTTCCATGGCCTAGGAAGAATAGAGATCCCATCAGAGGCTCCTGGGGATAGCAGTGGAATTACAGGAAGCAGAATGCTCTAGCTGGTGGAAGAGAAGAAAATGGGTGACCAGTCTTCCCAGGGCTACTTGGGGAAGAATTTTCCCAGAGAGTTATATCAGTGTATGGTGCAAGCCCCCCTGCAGCTCTTAATACCCGAATCCCTGGAAGCATATTCCTGTCCATCAGGACCCACCTGTTTCTTGCCTGAGAGGCCTGTCTTCACCCTCTGCCTTAGACCATGGGAGCCATTATCAGTGACTTGGAGCTGGGGGAGACAAATGGGAGGAAGGGGTGGGTAGCTATTTTATCAGTTGGCCTCAGTTGGAAGTCTGAATTAGTTTAGCCAAAAAAAGTGTGTTCTAATAGTGTGATTAGGTGATTAGCTAAAGTGATTAATTAGATAATTAAGAATGATTAGCTGTATCACTATTTTTTTTTTTTAAGCAAAGCTTTCCTTTTTTTAAAAAAATTAATTTATTTTTGGCTGTGTTGGGTCTCCGTTGCTACGTGCTGGCTTTCTCTAGTTGCGGCGAGCGGGGGCTACTCTTTGTTGGGGTGCGTGGGCTTTTCATTGCGGTGGTTTCTCTTGTGGCGGAGCACGGGCTCTAGGCACACGGGCTTCAGTAGTTGTGGTTCATGGGCTCTAGAGCGCAGGCTCAGTAGTTGTGGCGCACGGGCTTAGTTGCTCCGTGGCATGTGGGATCTTCCCAGACCAGGGATCAAACCCGTGTCCCCTGCATTGGCAGGCGGATTCTTAACCACTGCGCCACTGGGGAAGTCTGCTATATCACTATTAATATGTTATTTCAGGTACTTTTATTTGGGGGGAGGGGATAGTGAGGAGAACATAAGTGATTTGGAGTTGGAAACTGTCTGCTTTATTAAATTGACAAAATTTTGAAACTCCATGCTGCCCCATTGTGAGATACGTTTTTCATAAAATTGGAAAAATAGCGAAATAAATGAATATCAGTTTTCTGGTGTAGTGAATAACTGATGCTCTCTTGGACCACCAGTATTAAAAAGGAGAAAAATAACATTCTGTGGTTCTGGGCTTCTCATCAATACGGTCTTTTACAACCGTGTTATTATAGGCTACTGATTAAACACAATTTAATTAAAGTTTACCGGACAATTCCAAGGAGGCTGTGAATGCTTTATCTTAGACCAGGCTACATAGTAACTGCTAATTTATCCAGATCCCAAACAGTGAGAAAGCTCAGCAAGCTGGGAGTTTCCAAAGCCCTGGAGCATATGTTGATGTCTTTTGAATCATGAAAGAGAAGTTCAGTTATAGTTTGTGTTAAGTGAATTTTATTTTCTTCCTTGAAAATTGCTATGTATATCCTATGTGGAAATGCCCAACCAAACATTGAAAGTGGCGGGGAAATTATTTTCACAAAGTATGTGAATCGGGCCAACCCTAGTGGGCGGAGGGGGGGGGGTTGAAGATTGGCTCAGCAATGGAAGGGTTACAAGAGGAGGTGCCCTAGAAACTGGGGAACTCTGTGGAGGGGAAAAAAGTTCATCCGGATATACCGCTAATTGAAAAAAAATCAAGTCAACGAACAATATATTATGACCCTCTGTATATTAAAACAAATCTATATGTGGTTGTCAATGTGTAGAAAAGGGTCTAGAAGAATGGGGATTACTTATGAGGCCTGTCGAAGGGAAACTTACTTTTCATCCTTCAGTCTTTGGTTTTGTTTGAATTTTTTATTTTATTTTATTTATTTATTTTATACACCAGGTTCTTATCAGTTATCTATTTTATACATATTAGTGTATATATGTCAATCCCAGTCTCCCATTCCCCCCCACCCGCTTTCCCCCCTTGGTGTCCATATGTTTGTTCTCTACATCTGTGTCTCTATTTCTGCCTTGCAAACCGGTTCATCTGTACCGTTTTTCTAGATTCCACGGTTTTGTTTGAATTTTTATAGGGAACACGTGTTACTTTTGTAAACGTTAGGAATAAAAAAAATTAAAATAAATTAATTAAAAATTAAAAAAAAAACGATTGTAAGAGACTAAATAAGAGAAATCGTTTTGCCCTGTTGAGGCTGACAGTAAGTGGAAGGTGCTATTATACATCTAGAGTGCAGTGTGGGGCAGGCCTCAACTCCATATTGCCTAGAGTTTCCGGGGGCCAAGGCAGCCGGACAGGTAGACTCCAAGAGAGACTTCAGTGACTTGGGCAGGTGGAGTTTGCATGTGGTTGTTTTACTGATGTGATTACAGTTGATCCTTGTACAGCATGGGTTTGAACTGCACGGGTCACTTATACTCAGGTATTTTTTAAGAGTAAATACTACAGTACTACACAGTTCAAGGTTGGTTGAATCCACGGTTGCAGAGGAACCTCGGATACAGAGGGCTGGCTATAAGTTATATGCGTATTAACTCCTGTGCTGTTCAAGGGTCAACGGTTACATATAATACTTGGAGCAATAGTTTTGTTTTTGTTTTTGTTTTTGTTTTTTGGCCGCACTGTGTGGCTTGTGGAATCTTACTTCCTCCACCAGGGTTTGGACCCGGGCCCTCGGCAGTGAAAGCGCAGAGTCCTAACCCTTGGACTGCCAGGGAATTCCCAATAGTCTTTCAAATTAAAGAAACCTCAAAAGATTGGCTAATCCATGCTGATAGCAGTGCCTTTGGTGCACACAGGTATACAAATCTCTGTGTACTGAAGGGGTCTCAGAGGACATAACCATTCTCAGTTTATAGGGTTCTGCAGGGAAAACTATAAGAGACATATAAGCATTTTTGTTTCTTTAGTCACTTGGAAAGAATAATACCTTCATTTTGTCCGTATTCTTTGAGGATCTTAAAGAAGAATACCACATTAAATGCTGAAATCTGCATATTTGCAAACCAGTGAAGATGTTAGAGGTGCCAGCATTTGAATGTCTCATCAGCGAGATGAGAGGAAAGGCAAAACTCATTCTTTGGACATACAGGCATACCTCCTTTTATTGCACTTCTCTTTATTGCATTCGCA
This sequence comes from Eschrichtius robustus, assembly GCF_028021215.1. Lineage (NCBI taxonomy): Eukaryota > Metazoa > Chordata > Mammalia > Artiodactyla > Eschrichtiidae > Eschrichtius > Eschrichtius robustus. The sequence goes on along the minus strand of NC_090838.1, from coordinate 58,597,710 downwards.
GATACTGCATTTTTTACAAATTGAGGGTTTTTGGTAACACTGTGTTGACCAAGTCTATCGACGCCATTTTTCCAATAGCACTTGCTCACTTTGTGTCTCTGTGTCACATTTTGGTAATTCTCACAATATATTTGTTATGGTGATCTGTGATCAGTGATCTTTGATGTTACTGTTGTAATTGTTTTGGGGCGCCACGAATCACACCCCGACAACACTGCAAACTTAATTGGTAAACGTTGTATGTGTTCTGACTGCTCCACTGACCGGCCTTTCCCCATCCCTCTCCCTCTCCTTGGGCTCCTTATTCCCTGAGACACAACAATATTGAAATTAGCCCCTCAATGGCCTCTAAGTGTTCAGGTGAAAGGAAGAGTCATAGGTCTCTCACTTTAAATCAAAAACTAAGAATGTTTAAGCTCAGAGAGGAAGGCATGTTGAAAGCCGAAATAGCCCAAAAGCTGGGCCTCTTGCACCAAATAGTTCGCCAAGTTGTGAACGCAAAGGAAAAGTCCTCGAAGGAAATTAAAAGTTCTCTGGTGAACACATGAATGTCTCCATAACATAAAAGTACAAGATGAAGCAGCTAGTGCTGATGTAGAAGCCACAGCAAGTTATCCAGAAGATCTAGCTGAGATAATTCATGAAGGAGGGTACACTAAACAACAGATTTTCAGCATTAGAATGAAATAGCATTCTATTGGAAGAAGATGCCATGTAGGACTTTCATAGCTAGAAAGGAGAAGTCAATGCCTGGCTTCAGAGGACAAGCTGACTTTCTTGTTAGGGGCTAATACAGCTGGTGACTCTAATTTTAAGCCAGTGCTCATTGACCATTCTGAAAATCCTAGTGCCTTTAAGAATTATGCTAAATCTATTCTGGCTGTGCTCTATAAATGGGACAATAAAGCCTGGATAACAGCACATCTGTTTACAACATATTTTACTGAGTATTTTAAGCCCACTGTTGAGACCTACTGCTCAGGAAAAAAATGCCTTTCAAAATATTACTGCTCATTGACAATTCACCTGGTCACCCAAGAGCTCTGATAGAGATGTACCCATGAGGTTAACATTGTTTTCATGCCTGCTAGCACAACATCCATTTTGCAGCCCATGGATTAAGGAGTAATTCCAACTTTCAAGTCTTATTATTTAAGAAATACATTTCGTAAGGCTATAGCTGCCATAGCTAATGATTCCTCTGATGGATCTGGACAAAGTAAATTGAAAACCTTCTGGAAAGGATTCACCATTCTAAATGCCATTAAGAACGTTAGTGATTCATGGAAGGAGGTCAAAATATCAACATGAACAGGAGTTTGAAAGAAGTTGATTCCAACCCTCATGGATGACCTTGAGAGGTTCAGGACTTCAGTGGAGGAAGTAATTGCAGTTGTGGTGGAAATAGCAAGAGAGCTAGAATTAGAAATGGAGCCTGAAGATGTGACTGAATTGCTGCAATCTTACGAGAGAACATTAATGGATAAGGAGTTGCTTCTTATGGATGAGCAAAGAAAGCGGTTAGCATTTTTTAGCAATAAAGTATTTTTTAATTAAGGTATGTACATTGTCTTTTTAGACATAATGCTGTTGCACGCTTACTCGGCTACAGTATAGTATAAACATAACTTTTACATGCACTGAGAAACTAAAAAAGTCATGTGACTTGCTTTATTGCAACATTTGCTTCATTGTGGTGTTCTGGAACCGAACTTACAAATATCTCTGAGGTCTGCCTGTACTTCTAAACTATACAAAAATGACTAAAGGAAAAGCATGATTATTTTTTTAATCAGAAAACGTTTTAATTGCCTTTTTTATTGTGTGCCTTATTTAATTCCCATAATAGAGCCATAAATATCATGGATTATGAATAGCTGCTTACATAAATAACGTATCCTCTCTCTTTCCCTTCTATCAAGATTGAAAAGGCCAAACCCATTAAATGTGGAACATTTGGCGCCACATCTTTACAGCAGAGATACTTAGCTACTGGGGATTTTGCTGGGAACCTTCATATATGGTAAGATTATTGCATCAGTGTTAAGACATGAGATAAGCAATTTTTTTGATAGTCGTGGTACTCTTCCTCTGAAAGAATTCTAACTTTGAAATGTTTTTTGTTAAATTTTAAATTTTAACTATTTATAAGAATATGACAGTTACCTCATATATATTTTTAGATTTCATGTTCAGTATCCATTTTAACATACTAACATATTTTTCTTTAGCTATTTCAAATAATGTTTTTAATATTTATTTCCACACCTGCTATTTGGTGCTAGCATTTAATATCCATATTTGTAAATAAAGGGCTCTTCCCCTCCACCATGAAGGATACAGTATATAAAAATGCTCGTGTATAACACTAAAAAATTAGATATCATTTACATTTTGAAAAGATACTTGACATTACAGAATGAAACACTGTATTTTTGTATGTTTTAATTTTTTAACATAGAACTCTCAATTCATTAAATGTTTTTCTTTTTCTTTTAATGCTTTAGCTGAGCACAAGTTTTTAGGAACACATCTGTTGAGTAAATCAAGATAAACCTGTTTTGAATGAGCAAAATCACAATTGTGCCAAATGCTTTTATAATTTTTTTAAAATAAATTTATTTATTTTTGGCTGCATTGGGTCTTTGTTGCTGCACGCAGGCTTTCTCTAGTTGTGGCAGGCGGGGGCTACTCTTCGTTGCGGTGCTCGGGCTTCTCATTAAGTTGGCTTCTCATTGCGGTGGCTTCTCTTGTTGCGGAGCACTGGCTCTAGGTGCGCAGGCCCAGTAGTTGCGGCACTCGGGCTTAGTTGCTCTGCGGCATGTGGGATCTTCCCAGACCAGGGCTCGAACCCGTGTCCCCTGCATTGGCAGGTGGATTCTCAACCACTGCGCCACCAGGGAAATCCCCCAAATGCTTTTAATTTTCGTGTTTTACCTAGAGTTATTTCTTGATATTTAAATTAGAGTTGAATGAATTGAAATTCCTCTGTAATTACTTTTCAACAATATCTCTTAATCATGTAAAGTATACAGTAATGTTCTAGGGGAACTGTCTTCCCTACATTATGTATTGTGACCTTTCTTGATTCTAACTTAGAATTTGCTATTTGTAATTAAATTACATTGACATATTTATCTGTCTTAGAGTCATAACGTAGAATGAAGCTATTTTAATTCCCCTTGCTTTAACTACTTAATAATTAAGTTAGCATTTATTAGAATGCATTAGTTTTTACCTGCTGTGTCATAAACTTTCAAAGAACTTGGGAGAGAGACCAGTCTGAGTGTTATTTTTTAAAATAAATATATTTCAACACAAGAATATGCAACAAATATAACGGTTGACTATCTCCCTAATAGAGCTTCCTAGTATAGTGCACGTATTACTGCTTTATTTTCATTGGTAAGTCATAATTTCATGTTAAAAGAAGTGATGTTTCAAAGTCTGTGGAAACAGTAAAACAGTTCTTTTAAATAGAACCTCAGTCCTGTTTAGTCTCTTGATGCTTTCACAATTACACCACAAAGATGAACATCATCTCTAAACTAGGTTGAACTTCTCAAATTTTGATTTGCAAGATTTTACTGATAAATCTGGGCCCAGTAATAAATTGGGATTACGTGTCATGAAGAGCTACATTCATTAAAAAAGAAGAAACATAAGTTGTTAAAAACTGACTTGTTAAAAAGAAATGTGGAAGGAGGCTCCAGCAGAAAAGCAGAAGAGGTGGGGAAGGGCTGGGAGGCAAGAGGAGGGTGTATTAGCATAACCTACTTCAGCCACTCACCCAGCCCTGTAGTGTAGTCTTCAGACACACATAGGAGTGGGTACTTTTCTGCATTCCCTTGACTTAACTAACCTAGAATTAGACAAACTTCATCCAGTTTGACTATAATATTTATTGTGACCAGCATGATGATAAACTGAAAAACATAACTAGTTGAAAATCAGTGTGGAACTCAGTGAGAAGATAATATATTATTAAGGAAGAAAGGTATACAAAGTAAACACTGCTCATATTTTAATCTCTCAAAAGATCCCAAAATCAAACTACCGAGACTACTTTGGAAATATTCTGAATCACTTTGCATTTACTCTGTATTTAAAGCAGTGATTATCAGACCTCAGTGTACCAGAAAGTCAGCAGATTTGGGGCCCCATCCCAGAGATACTTATTCATTATATCTGGGGAGGAGCCCGTGAATCTGCATTTATTAACAAGCATACGTGGCAATTCATGTGCAGAGGTCCTAGATCGATCATCTTTGAGGACCACTGAGTAAAGTGGGCTCAGGATTTAGAATTCCAAGTTGAATGATGACAACTCTCATTGAGGCCTTGAAAGAAGCTAAAGTGGAGAGGAAAATTTGGAAGTAAGTGTGTAAATTACCTTAACTGCAAAACCCTTATTTTTAAACAAAAATCCCAATATGGCATGCATTCTTAAATTTGAGTAGTGTACTAAACATTTGGGGCATGTGTAAGTAAGAAGCTGTATTCTGTTGTTTAGGAATTTGGAAGCTCCAGAGATCCCAGTATATTCTGTACAGGGCCATAAAGAAATTATAAATACTATAGATGGTGTAGGTGGACTCGGAATCGGGGAAGGGGCACCTGAAATTGTGACTGGCAGCCGAGACGGTAAGTCAGAATATTCTGTGTATTTTCATTTTTTTATTTTTAGGTAAGTCTCTGTGCAACAGTATATTCTATGTGGAAATCTTCCTCAATCCTTGATCCCCTAAATCTAACATTCTACTTTTTTGATAGGCAGGTTTGATTGCATATCCCTCAATTGTTTCAGACTTTGGGGGTATTTCAAGTTAGAGGCATAGCACTTACTATTTTAGTTTTGAGCTAGTTCAACTATTAACAACCATAGTTTCCTCTGAACCTTGAGGATTTAAAATGTCTCTACAGGTTTTTGAGGCAGCTGATGATATACTGTGGGTGGCAGCTTTTTTCTTTTTTTGAAAAGCAGAATTAGTACTTGTGAAAATGGTCATATTGACAGCTGGTTGAACACTGCAGTTCTGTGGTCTTTGCGCTGAGCATTGTAGAAAGCTCCAAGAGCGCCAACTCTCCTTTTCCCCCCTGCAGTGACGAACAAGGGACAGGTCTTTCGGTGTCCTGAGCTGTTCTGAATGTAACAGAGTCAGAATTTTTGTTGCTTCACAACGGGTATGTAAGTGATTTGGTACCTTAGTTGGTTCAGCTAGTTTTTTAGTGGCTGCTCAAGACCATGAGGAAATTGTTTTCAAAGAAAAGTGGAATTTAATTTTCTAACAGTTTCTCAAGAGCAGCTGTGTTTTAGAAATCAGGTATTTTTTTTCCAATCATAGAAACAGTGTGGAATATAGAAGGAAAAATAACAGTCTGCTACACCAGCGTAACTATTAGATTTGTTTTCCTTTCCAGTCATAGATACAATTTTACATGTATTATCAGTGTTAATACGATTTTGTATCTTAACCTTTTTATTTATTTAATGTTTTGTCCTTATGTAAATATTGCTGTTTCCATGTGGTTTTCATAATTATCGTTTTAATGACTTCATAATATTCCATCCTATGGATGTGTCACAGTGTCCTTAGCCATGCCCCTGTTAATGAGCATTCAATTTGCTTTAAGTTTTTGTTTATTGTTTTGGGAGAGCGACTTTCAAATAATGAAGAAATGAGTATCATGTATATAGCTCTTTTGGAATAATCATACTTTATGATTTAAAAAAATTGTCAAACTGTCCAAAGTACCTGTTTACCTTATCAGCTACAGTAAATGAGGTAGGTTTCCAGTCTACCCTACCAGCATTGATTTCCTTTTTTCCCCCCCAATTTTAGAGATAAAATGGTATTCCATTCCGACTTGTGTTAACTTCTTTCTAAATTTGTTTATTAGTTAATTTTGCTTTGTGAATTGTCTATTTGTGTTCTTTTAACTGTTACAGACTTAATATAAATGTTATCAATTTGTATGAAGCCTGTAGAATGATGTAACTCTTGTCACATTTGTAGGAAATTTATTTCTCCTTGAAGCAGCCTTTTTAATGACCAACTTTATTTTATCCCTGATGATAAGTCTAGTGGAATATCTTCCCTTTTCCTGGATTTATTATCCTTTTTAATAATTTTTTTTACCCTTTTCCTGTTCTCACTTAGGCCTTTTAGCCATTTTATTACGTCTTTGTGTTTCTCAAAGTTAGTGACGCTAGTTAGTTAGTTATCCTGTAATTTGCATTAAAATGAGGGAGTTGAAATTAAATTGAGAAGAATTATTTGTTACTTTTATTAACTCCTCTCTTCTTTATTGCCACGGGGAAATTAAACTTAATTGTATATGAAATGGTATTCTAAAACTCCATATAAGAAATCATAGACGTAAAAATTACTTTATTCATCTGCATAAGAAAAATGGCAATGATTATATGAGTAGTAAGGGAAAAACATTAAAATGACACTGGCTTTATTCTAAATAAATACTACATTTGTTCTAGTCTTCAAGAAAGTAAGGCATGATTTGAATTACATAACATTTGTGTTTGCCTTGTCAATCATATCTTGTTGATGATGGCTTAGGAACAGTTGTTGGCTTTTGTGTGTATCTCTTAATTGTAAATCAAATCAGGCAGTAACATGTGGGTTATATCTCTGATATTAAGTGCAACTTGCCCAATTGGAAGTCAGAAAAAGGTGAATATTTTTCAGATATTTTAGCATCTGTAATATGTCCATGTACATAGGAAGCCATATGAAGAGAATGCAGAAAGAAATGTCATCATTCACTATTGAATTTTGCCAACTCACTTTTTTGAATGTCAGGAACCGTGAAGGTGTGGGACCCAAGGCAAAAAGACGATCCTGTTGCTAATATGGAACCTGTACAAGGAGAAAACAAGAGAGACTGTTGGACGGTGGCATTTGGTAAATTACTGAAGTACCCTTGCATTTGAAGTTTCAGATTGTAAAAAGGACAGTGCTTCGAGAAAGTCCTAATAGTCTCTTTATAGTCTGCTTTGTGGATTATCTGACAGTTTATTGAGGCAAATAGACGTGGTGTTTAATGGCAGCCCCTGGGGCCTAGGTTTGAATCCTCACTGTGCTATTTCTTGGTTTTGTGACCTGGGGCAAGTTATCAAGCTTCTCTGTTTTTTGCTTGCTTCATTTATAAAATGGAAGTAATAATAGAATTTACTTAATAGTGTTGTTATGAGGATTCAGTTAATACATGTAAAGTGCTTAGAATTGTGCTTAGATATTAAGTGCTCAAAAATATTTGCTATTATTGTGTACTTCTGTTTAACTTGATAATATTGACCTAGTTTAGAACCAAATGCCATTAGTGAAACTAAGTAGAGCCTCAGATGCGAATGGTAACCTAACAAATCCTACATTTTACTATATACAGAGTATGTTTATTTTCTAGAAAATAGTAATGCCATTACAGAATTATTTCTTATAAAGTGGTTAACCATGTTCCTCTAGTAATAGACTTAAAATGAATATTGATCTTGTAGGACTAATTGATTTTTGCCCTTGTGTCTCTTACTGAGCACCAAAATTACAATCATTTTTGCTAATAAAGGATACGGGCCGGGACTTCCCTGGTGGTCCTGTGGTTAAGACTCTGCCCTCCCAGTGCAGGGGGCACAGGTTTGATCCCCTGGTCCAGGAACTACGATCCCACATGCCATGCAGTGCAGCAAAGATTTAAAAAAAAAAAAAAGGATATGGGCCATATTTCATTTTAAACCTTTACTTTCTTTCCCCTTTTTCTCATATAATCCAGTGTAGATAACAGACATAAAAGTGAGATTAAATGATATATGTGAACTGTTTAGTTTTTTATGTTATTTTTAAATTGAATTGTTATTTAATCAGAGAAAAGTTTTAGATTTCCGATTTTAAAAATAAATTACCACTGAAATTGAGAGGAGATTTCATTGTGTGTGTATATTATAATTACTATGTGTATATATATGTTACAAGCAATAATATAAACTGAAGATATGCACACTTGTGCAGAAATTTCAGAGTTAGTGTTTAGAATCATATAAAAATTTATGTAATAATTAAACAGTAATTAACTTTGGGTCCATTAAAGGCTTTTTATCATTGATCTAAGGGACATAAGTGCTATTTTAAATATAGGACATTAAATTTAAAGAAAGAACATTTATCGATTGATCTGACCATTTTTTGTTTGTTTGTTTGTTTTTGTAAATGCCAAGTATGTGCATAGCTATGGTCATACAAAGGTGAAACAGACTCATATTCTTGCCTCAAGAAGCTTGTAATTTTAATAAAGAGGGCATGCTATCTACGTTAATTATAGTACGAGGTAGGAGTGAGAAAAGGTCACGGAAGCATGCATAAATGCAGAAGGAATCCCAAGCGAGTGATAACTGGAGAGGAAGAACATACTAACCTCAGACCAAGGATATGTAGCATTTGAACCACTGAAATTGGGAGGGGATTGCAAGCATTGGGAGGAAAGTACATAGAAGGAATGGTGGTAGGAATAGCCTTAAAGCTGGCACAGGGCCATGGCCAGAGGTGTTTCGATGGTCTGGAGGTAGTGGTAAACCTTTGGAGGCTTTTGCAAGGATGAGATATGATCAGAGCTTTAGGAAAACTGAACTGGTGTCATGTACGGGAGAGAGGTTAGTGGCAGTGGGAATATGAGTTCCGAAGCTCTTTGCAATATTCCAGGAAACACGTAGGTTAGATGCAATAAGAAGGGAGCAGAGCGGGTCGATTCAGAAGATAATATTGTGGCAAAAGAAATAAAATTTGGCAGGTTTTTTGAGATGAGGAACAAGGGAAAGGATTATGTCCAAGGTGACTGAATCTTGAGGCTGAATGTAGGGTGAATGATGTTATTAATTGAAGAAGTGCCACAGAGGATATGATGGTTTGTAAAGGAAGATGGTGAGGTCAGTTTTAGAAATCATGAGTTTCAGATGCTGTCGTGTCATCTCGGTGGAGCCTACAGTGGAAATGCAGGGCTGGAGTTTATAAGAAAAAGGGAGTTGCAGGCAGCAGAGAACAAAGGCATTGGGTTAAGATGCCCACAGAGCCTGGCACAGTTAACAGGGGCTTCCCTCTCACCTAACACATTTTCCTCAGCAAGAGGTACTCTGGAAAAAAAAAATCCCTGGATCCGAGCAGGATGTGTTCCACTGCAGATTATAGAGTTACTTTGGGTGTGATCATCCATACAACTAAAAATACATCGCAGTGCACCACAGCTTATCTGAGGTTTCCTTGCAAAGACGAGATGACACCAGAGCAACATTTTGCAAAATATAAATGAGTTTAAAGTAGTTTCTATTGGCATTCAAATATAGTTACTGCCAAAGAAAGCAATGGAAGCCTAGCTGTATTTATTCTACCGAATCCTACTACCATTTGAACTGTTAGTCTTTGCGAATAGAGAGTAGAGAGAATTTGAAATCCAATAAACACTTTCATATATCCCTTGAGTATAGAATCTCAGTGAATGAGCTTTCTCTTGTAAACAATATTAGATACCAAATTAATAATCTTGATGTCCTGTCAGGGTTAATAAAATGAGCTGAGATTCTACCTAATGTGATTTCTTCATCTGATTTGGTACAGGTTATCTGTGTAGTTTCGTAAGTTTTTTTTTTTTAGCAGTCTCCATATGAGCATTTATGAAGGTCTGAAATGTCGTGTTTTGATTTCCAGGCAGTGCTTACAATCAAGAGGAACGTGTAGTGTGTGCTGGCTATGACAACGGAGATATCAAGCTGTTTGATCTCAGAAATATGTCTTTACGGTGGGAGGCAAATATAAAAAATGGGGTAACGTACATTTGGATTCTTTCCAGATTCTCTGAATGTGTTTTCACCCACCCTGAACTACTACAAAAGGAAAGCTCCTCTAATAACTCATTTCAGTGAAACCCCTCTGTGCATGGTTTTAACCTTTCGGGGCTTAACCTTGGAGGGTCTGATAAAAATCAGGGATGCTCTCTTCAGAAAGTGAACACACACCCAGGTGTGGTGTGATGTACCAGGTGAGTCATTACGCCTGTGGCCCATCTGTGGACTCCTGTGGGCCATGCAGTGTGGTATTAAAATGACCTAGTAAGAGGCCTTCTTCTGCTAATATCAGGAAACTTGAACTTGTAATAGCCTCCCAAGTACTTTCAGGTTTTTGGTTCCCAGGTTGTACATCTTTAGTGAAGAATGTGGTTCCCTCCTGTTTTCTCTAGTCAGCCTTGACTTAACTTTATAAAATAATTACATAATAACAGTAAAAAGTTAAATTATGGCTTTCCAAATGTTTTTATAGTTACAAGTATTTGATATATGGACTCAAAGATAAAGTGATTATTTAAAATGCTTTTACATGAGCTGATAATGTTAAAGTTGTTTTACTTAGTTTGAAAGAACCTCTTGAATAATAATCATTATTAAATGAATGATCACTAATAAATATTCTCTATTTTCAGGTATGTAGCTTGGAGTTTGACAGAAAAGACATAAGTATGAATAAGTTAGTAGCTACGTCTCTGGAAGGAAAGTTTCATGTTTTTGACATGAGAACACAGCATCCAACCAAAGGTTTTGCTTCTGTTTCAGAAAAGGTAAATATGAGGGAAATGTCTTTCTATGAAGAGGAATATTCGCTATAGCTTGTTTTAGACTGATAAATAGAATGAGTCACCAAGTTCCTTCCAGGTGTTTACATGAAGGGAGCTATTTTTAATATATTCTTGTAGGATCTTGACAAGTTTTTCTGTGCAAAGAGTACTTTTCTAAAGTTTGTCAATTTAGACTTTTTTTTTTTTTTTATTGAAGTGTAGTTGATTTACAATGTTGTGCCACTCTCTGCTAGACTTCTTGATTATAATAAAGGCCTCAGTTGGTAATGACTCTTATTTTGTAGTTTAGGAGCAATCACAAGAAAACTAGCTGGTTTAGGAATTTGGTCAACAAAACCTAGCCTGGTGTTTCCTAATAAATATATATTTGTATTAATACCTAATTATATACTTCTAGGTATATGCCAATATATATTGAACACTAATTATATACTTTGCAAAGTATATCAACATATATACATTATGTCATTTCATCACATTTTATTTTATATTCCAGTTTGATATATTAAATGAGATTATTTAAAGTGCTAATCACTGTGATTGGTACATAGTAGCAATGTAAATATAAAGTTATTTGTTCATACATACATACATACATATATGCATACTTTGCCTTGTTCCAAATAGTATTTTAGGTAGCTTAGAGGGAAACATTTGGTATTACAACATTAGAAAAATTGATGAAGAAAGCCGCACAAATGGAAAACACTGGTTTAAAAAACTGAAGTTGATGTCTGGAGTAAGGGGATTGCATAAAATTCATGCTGAAACATCCTGTCATTTGCAAGAGATGGGTTGGAGTCACTCTGAGCTTTCTTGAATATAAAAATAAAGAAAAATCAGTTATAGATTTGTAGTTTCCATAAGATTAAAATATGTAAGTTGCTCAGGAAATAAAAATTCACTCCCTTGCTCCCTTTCCCTACATCATGGAGTCAGTAGTACTTCCCAAACCTTCCTATTTTGTCTTATTTCATTATTAAAATAATTATTATTGCATGTAAATTACTGTTACTGCCTGATGAACTGTATTCTTAAGGTAACTAACTATACACTATAATATTGTTTTGCCTTTGTCATTTCAGAAGTATCTATCCACAACATAAAGCACTTACTAAGTTGTTCCAAATACAAGTGCAACACAGTTCTCATTAACTGGAAATTACAGTGTGTCTCCAAATTTTTTTTGTTACGTTTAGTTAATCCAGTAATTGCTAAATCTGTCAAATAAATGACTGGTGTATTTTAACAAGTCATTTCCCCTCTTTTTGCTTTTTATCAACTTCCAGGAGAAAAAGAGAAGTTTAAGTTACAAAACAAATTAAGGTTTAACAGCTTGAACCTAATCGCTTGAGGACTGTCGCACACTTAAAGTGTGCATTTTGAGATATGTGTTTTTCTTTGCTAGTGGTAATTCTCTTAAAAGACTATTAAAATCAAATGTCAAGACTGATCATCAACTAAATTGCAAAGTGTCTTATGTGTGGCTTAGCTCAAGTTGGCTGGTCTCATTGCTTCTATAAAGCAGAAGTCTTTCCTCCCTCCCTCTCTCTCTCTCCCTCTCCCTGTCTTGTTAAATTCCCCACAGTGAATGTAGCATTATTAGGATTGATTTACAAGCTGTTAACCTTCATCCAGTTGCCATTTCTGTCTTTTTGTTTAATATGACTGATAAAGGCCTGGGCTTATTATAACCGTAAACACCGTCTATAAGTCCACCTGGTACTTATTTTGAAGACTAGACAAGTCAAATAGTGTAAATTGAAGAGAAGACTCTTGAGAGCTTTACATTAAAATTCATTCTGTTTATGGGAACTCTCAGTACTTTCCACTCAGTTTTGCTGTGAACATAAAACTGCTCTAAAAAAATAAAGTCTATTAAAAAGAAGTTCAATCTATCCTTTTTTTCCCTTTAGGAAGAAGTACTTCTTTGTATTTTGAGGCGTTTTTCCTCCTTAGAGTGAGCTAGAGATATTTAAATGTATAAAATCTATTTGTGTAATTTGTATGATACTATAAGGTTAAATGTTAAGACTTTTCATCTGATAATCTTTTTTTTTAATCCAGCAGAACTTTGTTTTGTAAAACAGTAAAGAGGAATGGTTCTTTTCCTAATTCCTGATGGGCCCCTGTAACTCTCTGTAGCCATTATAAAGAGAAGTGCCAGAAAATAGTTACTTTTATAATAGTAACTATAATTGAAGTGATAGAAGCTGTTGAAATTGTTGTTGAAGTGATAGAGGTAAAAATCTTTTTTTTTACAGGTTTCTCTTCTAGGACAGTCTTTTTTTTTCCTCTATTTTATTAAAGTGTAGTTGATTTACAATGTTGTGTTAATTTCTGCTGTACAGCAAGGTGATTCAGTTAACATATATATACGTTCTTTTTCACATTCTTTTCCGTTATGGTTTATCACAGGATATTGAATATAGTTCCCTGCGCTATACAGTAGGACCTTGTTGTTTACCATCCTGTATATAATAGTTTGCATCTGCTAATCCCAAGCTCCCAATCCTTCCCTCCCTCACCCCTCTTCTCCCTTGGCAATCACAAATCTGTTCTCTGTGTAGGATAGTCTTTCTTTATCATATAAACTTATAAACCACTGTGTGCCTCTCATTCTGTTCAGGCTCATAAATCTACTGTGTGGCAGGTCCGACACCTGCCACAGAGCAGAGAGCTCTTCCTGACAGCGGGAGGCGCCGGCAGCCTGCACCTCTGGAAGTAGTAAGTCCCTACCAGTGCACAACGCTCCTTTTTAAGTTACTTGTGGGTGTAAAGTAGGATTCGACTGAACTTTTTGTCTGTGTTTCCTCCTTTGACTTGGTTCATTTTGATATGATTTTAAATTTCATGGTATTACATAAGCATTATTCTCGAAGGCTTTTTTTTTTTACTAATATACTTATTTTATACTTTGTAAATATTAACCTTCTTTTGACACACCAAATATGTTTTTTAATGACATCTTCCATATATTAGAGTAGCTCATGAACAATTCATAGATTTGAAATCATGGTTTTTGCTAGTTTTTTTAAAAAATAGGAAAACTTTGACCAAAGGCTTTTGTGAAATATTATAATTCAGCCATTAGAACAGTACCTCTAGAAGAAAGGAGAAGGGTTGAAATTCTTAGTTTTGGTTCCTGGTAATTGACTTGCCCAAGTTCAGGTAACATCGCTATGATAGAACAGACACAGAGCATGAGGGCCCTGATTGGTCTCCAGGAAAAGCCTTGTCATTGCGATTGAGCGTCAGCCCTTACTATATATTTGCCTTTTCCAGTGGGATTTTCTCTTTCCTATAGATTCTTTCTTCTTTTCCACTTAGAAAAGACCCTTTAACATTTCTTTTAAGGTAGATTTAGTATTGATGAACTCTTTTAGTTTTTGCTTGTCTGAGAAGTTTTTTTATTTCTCCTTCTATTCTAAATGATAATCTTGCTGGGTAGAGTATCCTAGGTTGCAGATTTTTCCCTTGCAGAACTTCGAATGTATCATGCCACTCCCTTCTGACCTGCAAAGTTTCTGCGGAAAAATTAGCTGGTAGCCTTATGGGGATTCCCTTGTATATGACTTTTTGTTTTTCTCTTGCTGCCTTTAGAATGTTTGTACACTTAATGTTATCCCAGAGAGCTCTTAAACTGTTTTCATTTTTTTTAAATAAATTTATTTATTTTATTTATATATTTTTGGCTGTGTTGGGTCTTCATTGCTGTGTGGGCTTTCTCTAGTTGCAGCGAGTGGGGGCTACTCTTCTTTGCGGTGTGTGGCTTCTCATTGCGGTGGCTTCTCTTGTTGCAGAGCATGGGCTCTAGACACGCGGGCTCAGTAGTTGTGGCTCACGGGCTCTAGAGCGCAGGCTCAGTAGTTGTGGTGCACGGGCTTAGTTGCTCCGTGGCATGTGGGATCTTCCCGGACCAGGGCTCGAACCCATGTCTCCTGCATTGGCAAGCAGATTCTTAACCACTGTGCCACCAGGGAAGCCCCTGTTTTCATTTTTTTAAATTTGTTTTTCTTTTTGCTCTTCTGATTGGGTGATTTTCATTATCCTATTTTCCAGATCATTTATGTGTTCTTTTGTATCACTTAACTGCTATTCATTCCTTCTCGTATCTTTTTTTTTTTCACCTATTGAGTTCATAATTTCGGATTGGGTCTTTTTTTTTTTTTTTTTTTTTTTGCTGCATTGGGCCTTTGCTGCTGCGCACAGGCTTTCTCTAGTTGTCGCGAGCGAGGGCTACTGTTCATTGCAGTGTGCGGGCTTCTCATTGCGGTGGCTTCTCTTGTTGCGGAGCACGGGCTCTGGAGCGCAGGCTCAGTAGTTGTGGCTCATGGGCTTAGTTGCTGCGTGGCATTTGGGATCTTCCCGGACCAGGGATCAAACCCATGTCCCCTGCATTGGCAGGCGGATTCTTAACCACTGCGCCACCAGGGAAGTCCCTGATTGGGTCTTTTTATATTTTCTAGTTCTTTGTTAAAATTTTCACGTGTACATCTATTCTTTTCCCTAATTCAGTTAACATTTTTATTACTAGTGCTTTGAATTCTTTATCTGGTAAATTATTTGTTTCATTATTTATTTTTTCAGGGGTTTTCTCTTGCCTTTTCAGTTGAGTGCAGTTCCTCCGCCTTTTGATTTTGCTTAACATTCTCTGCCTCTATGAATTTAGTTGAAATAGTTACTTATTTAAGTCTTAAAGGGGTGTTCTTATATAGGAGACTCTTTGGTGAGAGAGCTGGATTTGACGTGGACACAAGTTCCATCTTTGGGGTGTACTGGCAGCTATCACCCTGGTCGGAGATGTAGCTGGAGATGGAGGGGCTAGAGCTGGAGCCAGGTATGAGGTGGGATGTCCCCTCTGTCCAGTGGCCATTATTGCCCTATCAGGGTAGGGGTCTGATCCCAAGTTGCTGGAACAGAAGCCAGGAGGGTCGGCCCGAGCTAGCTTTATTCTCTTTAAGTGTGTTTTTTCCTCCACCGGCACCCTTGCCCTGGAGTGGGAAGGTGCTGAAGCAAGTGCGGCCTGTGCGGGCTCTCGGCTTGTGTTGGCCCTGGACCAAGGTCCAAGCTGTCTCTCATGCGCTGCCTGTGGGGGCGCCCACAGTTGTTTTCCCATGCTCTGTTCAGATGTATGCACGGGTGCAAGTCCCCTTTGACCCTCGCAGCTGAGCACTGTCCCCAGCCCCCTCTGCCCCGCGCTGTTGTGGGGCTGCACTGCAGGGCAGGAGGGGCCTGTGTAGACTCTTGGCCTGTGTCGGGAGGGGTGAGCTGTGTGGGGCAGCGGCCGCCGTCAGAGGTACAGGCCGCTGCTGGTGTGCTGCTTGAGTGAAGAGCCAGCCAGGGGCACTGCTGCCTCACCGGCCTCCGCCCTGGGGCTGCTCGCCTCTGAGTTCCAAGATCCAGTCTTTTCCCTGATCACAGCTGCCCCAGATCCTGTGCCGTGCTGTGCTGTGGAGTCAGTGGGGCTGGCGTGTTCGCTTGTCTTGGGCTGGGGCGCACGCCAAGGCAGTTGTGGGAAATCCAGCAGCTGCTAGGGCAGACCTTTCCGCCCTGCCTTGGGGGCAAGCCAGCGTGTGGACACTCCTCACGAACAGAGCCTAGGCTTCTGACAGCCTTCCTGTTGGTCCCGGCAGCCCTCCAACCAGCCAAGGGGGCTGGTCTCCCCAACGTAGGGTCTGGGGACTGAGGGTGCCCAATCTGTAGCTCTCATCAGTCACTCCCCAGGGCGGGTGTCCGCCTGCGTATTCTCCCTTTTCCTGAGTCCCCTCCCAGGGGCACAGGTCCTGACCTGATCGCTTTTCTTCCCTTCCCACTTACCTGTGTATCTCTCTTGCAGCCCTGGTTGTACAGGAGCCCTTCTGCCAGTTTCCAGTTAGTTTTCAGTGAGCTCTTAAAACTTTAATAGATAATATGGAGGATTAGAAAAAAAATCTTTGTTATCTTATAAATACTAAATAAGTGCAGCCTTTGCTAAGAGACATGCAAAATGTTCTGTAACCTATATCCATCTGAATGTTTTATTCCTTTTAAAAAATCAAAAGAAGGTGTAGGGTCTGTGAGGAAGAAAGAATAGAATGTTATCTGCTTATCACAACTTCTGTTTCTGTTCTCCTTCTGAGTTGCTTCATGCCTTTTAAAGTCTTGGTCTTTATTAGCACTTTTGAAATAAAGGTAGTGTCATAGTTGATACCTAACAGGCTTTAAAAGACCTTCTGAGGAGGAATACCCCTGTATCCCTCCATGGGGGAGGGGTGTTTCATTTTTCCTCTCTCAAATCTAGACCAAGTCATAGTTACGAGCTGTTAACCTTCAGCCCTTCTTATTTTATAAGTTTATATTTTCAGCTGATAGAAAATCAAATGTTCTAGGAATCACTGTTTTCTTTTTTGAGGCAGTGACGTCTAGAGCACCAAGTCAATTTATTAAAGAATGCTAGATCAACCTAGAACTTTCATAGTAAAAGAAAAGATACCTACTCATGCTGAACAGAAATGATGTTTAAACGTTTTTAGTAGATCGAATGCTTCTTTATGAGACTTTGGGGGGTTGGGATTGAGGTTGAAATATTGTCTCCTCATTTCCATACAACTCAATATTAGAAAGATGCCTTAAGTATTTATCAGTTCCAGTAGTCAAGTGAGAAATAAAAATAGTTATTGGAGTACATGTATAAGAATAAAATGACGAATGCTAAGATTTATCTCTTCTTACCACTTTGATCTTGTTTTCAGTGAATACCCAATTCAGCGGTCAAAGAAAGATTCCGAGGGTGTAGAGATGGGAGTTGCGGGTTCGGTCAGCCTTCTGCAGAATGTTACATTGTCTACCCAGCCCATTTCAAGTTTGGACTGGAGTCCAGATAAGAGGGGTCTGTGCATCTGTAGTTCATTTGATCAAATGGTAAGAGTACTGATTGTTACAAAACTCAACAAAATTTGATCTGAAGTCTTTGGACTTGAAACCTTCCAAAGCAACACTCAGAGAATTTAGACTACGTTCTGGGATCCTCTGATTCTCATTGAACAAAGTGGGATTTGACTGAGGAAAAAAGGCCCCAGATGCAAACCTCTGGCCAGCATCCCTCCGGGTGAAAGGCCACACGTGTGTCCAGCGACCTGACTGGATGGTGGTTTGCTGTTGCACATGCGGGCACCACAGTCTCCAGCGCCAACTCTGTTCCTCTCCCCTCCATTTCTAGTAAAAAGTTGAAAGTTTTCTATATTTAATTATTTTGAATTCGTTTTGCATCCCCAAAGTTCCATATTCTATAATAATACTTGTGTTGCATTTTAGAGTTTACAATTTTGTAGCAGTGACTTAATTTGGTTTAAAATAGTTTGCCTTGGTAAGACTATTGTGAACTAACCTTCATAAATAAATACACTTGGAGACATTTCAGTGTCAGTAAATCTCTGTAAAGAACATTACTTTATAAAATACCAAAATGGCATGATCAGCCGAGATTTAGGCCGTTGTTTTCGACCGTTTAACTCATAAAATGAAATACTATGATTGACAAAGACCTCTTTTTTAACTTAAAAAACAGGAGTTGAATTCCTGAGACTTTCTGGTTGTTGACTGTGGTTATGTTGTTTGAGATGTATAAGATTGTGAGGCTTTTGTAGCCTTGTTTTTTGTCAAACTTTTTAATATATTTTGTGAATAAATTTTGTTTTTGAAATCTGTAGAAGTTTTGATTCTTTTTTTTTAATAAATTTATTTATTTATTTTATTTTTGGCTGCATTGGGTTTTCGTTGCTGCGCGTGGGCTTTCTCTAGTTGCGGAGAACGGGGGCTACTCTGTTGCAGTGCACAGGCTTCTCATTGCCGTGTCTTCTCTTGTTGCGGAGCACGGGCTCTAGAGCGCAGGCTCAGTAGTTGTGGCTCATGGGCTTAGTTGCTCCGTGGCATGTGGGATCTTCCCGGACCAGGGCTTGAACCTGTGTTCCCTGCATTAGCAGGTGGATTCTTAACCACTGCACCAGCAGGGAAGCCCTAGAAGTTTTGATTCTTTTAACAGGAGTAATAAAGCCAACACAATCCCTTCTTTTGCTTTATAAATGCTTAATAGGTACCTCTTAAGTCACTTTGTTTCTCCAGTGCCCACCATGTCAGTAGCTAAGCTCAGAGGAATTGAATTCATCACCCTTTAATTAAGCACCGCCCCCCTTTCAAGAGACAGAACCACCTAAAACATTCATAAAATTCATGTGATTTCGGGGGTTCTTGGAAAGTCACTTGTTTGGAATATTAAATTCAGAAAATTAAACTTTAAAAAAAATTCCCAAAGTGTTTATAGAGCAATACTATGGACATAATTACGAAAGTAAAAATTAAATGGAACTTTAAAAAAGCCTATCCCTGATGGATTTTGTTTTTGTTTTTAATTTTCAAAGAAAAAATGAAAAATTTGTGAAATTCTTTTAGAACACTTAACGTTTGTTGATATAATTAGAGAAGCTTAACTCAAAAACAAACACTTGAATTTCATTAAATCTAAGATGTCATTGATTGTGAGGTTATATATACCACTGAGAAAAATATTGCCAATGAAACTGATACAATGCTTTCTTATTGCTTAACATTTCTTTAATATTCATTGAGTGTTCTTTTAAACTTATTTAGGTGTAGGTGTTTTTCATTATATTGTACGTCCTTTAAAAGGAAAATATATACACAATAAATTGCATATGGTATTCCTCAAATTTCTTCCTACTCAGAGGAAGAAATTTTTGAATTGAGTCATTAATGTTCATGTTTTTTCTTATAATATTGTCAAATTGTTGGTGATGGGACACTTCTTTAAAACATGCTTCTCTGTTGTCTTCAG
This sequence comes from Eschrichtius robustus, assembly GCF_028021215.1. Taxonomy (NCBI): domain Eukaryota; kingdom Metazoa; phylum Chordata; class Mammalia; order Artiodactyla; family Eschrichtiidae; genus Eschrichtius; species Eschrichtius robustus. Next base: position 58,578,245 of record NC_090838.1, on the reverse strand, counting down.
GGAGTCCCTTGGACATCGGGCACATTTTTACTGCAAGCTTGTCTCCACTCTTCTTTTGTGTTAACATGTGGCACTTTGCTAGGTGTGGTGGTAAATTATGGAATGTTTTGGTAAGGAACCCCAGGAATAATTCTCGTCATGGGGCCTAGGCCCGTCCAGGCAAGGGCTGCTTCATAGAGAGATGTTTTTCCTTTGGTCACCAGATTGTCCCCTGAAGTAGGTGAAGCATGTAGGCTTTGGATTTTATAAAGCTGGCTTGTGCAACATGAGTATACTACCACCATCTGCATTCAGATGCTGTGGCTAGTTTGGAAAATAAGTGGGCCACTGGCTTTTAGCTCTGTCTAAAAGGGACTGGTTGCTTCTTTTTGCCCAGGAAGTCTCCTCCCGGAATGTCATCGTGTTGTGCTGTCCCACCTTGTCACTCTGGATGAGATGAGGCTGCTAGGCCCCTGTTTGCACGGAGCTCTCCCTTAGAGCTAGGCTGGACCCAGCAGGCCCTGTAAGTCGTATAGTAAGTCCCTATAAGGACCCGCTCCTGCTCCTGAGAGAGCCTGGGCATTGGGCACATGCTGCTCTCAGATCCGTTGGGACTTGCTGACAGAAGTCCTGTCCCTCATCCAGCCTGCTAAGGACTCAAGGCTGCTAGAAGATGTCCTCCCCTGCCCCACTTGACCTCACACCCCTGGAGTGGTGAGAAATCCTTTGGCCCGTGGACTCCCCCCTCCATCTTCCCTATGGGGCTAGCGTGGACAAGGGACAGCACGAGAACTCATTTATTTAGAATCTGTGACACTGTGTAGGCATCTAGCGGGAAAATAACCTGCCTGTCCTCAACCTAGAACCAGAAAAGTGGTTCTTAATCAGAACAGCACAGAGGGAGCAGATGCATCTTGGCCTCACAATGCCACAGCCGTTAATGCAGTGTGCGTGGGTTTTGCATGTTTTGCATCAAACATCAGCCTTGAAGGGAGGAACAGGCTTTTGACTTTGTGTTCTTAAATCACAAAGAGAAATTCAGGATAAGCACAACCTCTGCTCCCAGGGAGAACACAGCTATGGCTGTGACCACATATAGCTGCATTTATACAGTAGTGCTGGAGCAATTTTCTTGAAGGATTTTTTTTTAACAACTGACCTTTGCTTATGGTGTCCTGATCCAGCTCCATCCTTAAGGATAACACCAGGTCACCCAGCGTTGTCCTTCACACAATGTTCAATTAAGCGTTGATTGGCGATAAAAATTATGAAATAACGACAAAATGAGTAAAAATTCCATCTTACCTCTGACCTGTTTTCTCAAGATACCTCTATTGATGTAGCGGTTCAGCTGCAGGTAACTAAGAACACGAAATATTTGTATTTTTCTTCTTTATAAAAATCTAGGTGGGCAGTCCAGGCTGCTATGATGGCTCCGTAATGATGAGAGACCTGGGTGATGAGAGACCTGGGTCTCTCTATCTTGTTTCTCCACCCTCCTCATGATCCACCTTTCTCCTCAACACCCAGTGTGGCTGCTCCGGCTCCAACTATCACATCCACATTTCAACCATCAGGAAAGTAATGCCCTGCCACTTTAAAGAACACCACTTCTGCTTTCATCCCACTGGCCACGGTTTGGTTACACCTACAGAGTAAGTCTGAGGAACATAGACTTAATTCTCTGCAGTGATATACTCAGCTGACAGCTGGGAGCTCTGGTACCGAGGAAGACAGGGAAATGGGCATTAGGAGACATAAGTGGATTCTGCCACATAGTCAAGCGTAAAGTCCCCCTGGCTAAGTTCTCCCATGAAGTGAAAACTATGGAGTGATCAATTCATGTTGCTCTAGGCCAGATCTGGGTCTTGGCACCTGATAGGCCCTTCGGTTTCTCCTTCAGCTGGTATAGACAAGACACAGTAGAATCACTTGTTTTCCTGACCTGTTGAATCATTTTATTATCCTTTACATACATTCAGTGGAAGTACAGCCCAGTACAAAAATATGAAAGGGAAATTCCCCCTAAAAGAAACCCAAAAAGCAAAACTCTAATTTTCTACCCTAAATTTCTTTTCTTGGGAATTTATTTTTACTCAATAACGATTTACTTCAAGTCTTGAGCACTCTTTCCATCCAGGGCTCCTCCAAAGACACAAGCACTAGAACATGAATGAATTATTTTAACTCATGCATTTCTATAAATTCACAAAAGAAACTTGAAGGGAAAACAATATGTTTATGATTCAGTGTGTATTGGTATCTACCTAAAATCACACTTGTTGATGGTTTAGGTGGACAAATTTTGTATTTATATAGGAAGAATAATTTGTTTCTGTCTGAGGAATGTCCATCACACAAAATGATTTCATCCTTTCTCTGCAGGAGAAGAGCCAAAAGTTTTCTGGCAAATATTGTACTTCGGGCTTTCGGTTTGCCAAGGCACCATCAGATCTGCCTCTGTTCAACTTTTAGTGAATTGTCTTCCCCTAGGAAGGAGGCACTCTCGCCCAAGGCTGTGCATTCCCAGCCCCAGGCCTTTGCTGTAACTAACTACCCTGTGGCACGCTTCCGCCTTGTGGAAAAAGGTGGGCATTGCAGACCTTTCATCACAGAAGAAAATGGATTTTGCCTTCAAATGCACCTGAAAAATCTTCACTATTCAATTCACAGTAGGCACACAAGTCACACTGGACCTTGAGAAAGACTATCTTACAGAAATTTATCCCCCAAATGTGAGTGTGTTTATTACAAAAAAAACCCCCAACACTTTGTATATAACACTGCATAACATGGCTGTGTTTGTTTTACACAATGGGTTTATTACTCAAAAGTTATCTAATTAGCTTTATTATAGTGTCAACCTTACTTTTAGTGCACCATGAGAGCTGACTTCCAAGAGGAGACATCTGGCTTTTTATAAATCATAAATCTGGCTTTTTATAAATCAGGAATCATAAAGTAAATAAATAGTATATGCCTCCACCACCCACCACCAGTTCATTCTGTAAGTTCTGTTTGTAACATGAAGTATTTCTTAAGGAGTTCTTTATGCCATTACTTAACTTCCTGCAGTCGTTCTAGAATTTTCCCCCACCTTGTTTGGGATTTGCATGGGATATAGTCATTGTTTTTACAAGCTATTTCTTTTCTTTTTTTTTTTTTTTTGCCACATCTTGTGGCTTACGGGATCTTAGTTCCCCAACCAGGGATTGAACCCGGGCCCACGGCAGTGAAAGTGCCGAGTCCTAACCACTGGACCACCAGGGAATTTCCCTACAAGCTATTTCAGAATGAACAAGTCAATGAGCGGGAAGCCTCCACCTGCCCACTTTCGGCGCCGTGGACCACACAAGCTAAAACAAGCAACATCAAATCCACGGTGCGGTCAAGAGGGACTCACGGTTTTCCCTCACTAGGAGGCTGAAGGCACTCACACTTCCTGCTCCTCATTTTAAATCTTCTTCAACTTTTCTTCTTTGGCCTGTCGACTGAAAGAAAGCCCACCACCTAAAATTTGAGAATGATGTTTTATTTGGTGGACTTTCTGAGGACTCAAGCCCAGGAGGCAGCCTCTCACGCGCTCTGAGGGACTCTGCCCCGAGAGGTAAGGGAGTAGCCAGGATGCACAGGAGTTCTGCAACAAAGACTGGTTGTTGAAGCATCAAAAGGCTACTGATAATTCAAGAAAACCAGACGTGTCAAATTAATGAAGTTAGCGCTTTTTTTTGTACGGGAAGGTGCAAGAGTCTGGGCTTGTTGAACTCATTCCTTTGACATGCACCTTAAGTATCCAGGGCCAGTATTCTGCTCTTCTCCATCCTGGATCCCCTCAGTGTGCACAGTCTGGACCGCTGCAGTGGCTGAGGGCTTGATGGCTGCACCATCCGTTGTTTACTGATAACGGCAGGCGACACTCCTCATCCACAGGCCCTAAGAATGCTCACACTGGGCCTTTTGTAGTAAATCAGAACGTTGTTGGCTCTGGAAGAAGCGTCAGAGACCGCTGAGCCCAATCCGATCATTTAGAGGCAGACTGGGTGCTGCGTGTCCTGACCCCTGGCCCAGGGCTCTTCTCCCTGCACTGCCCGAGGAGGCCGCTCCACACTCCCGTCCCCTAGAAGCAGGGCACCTCTCAGGCCGCAGACCAGCATCTGAGATCCGGTGTGCAAACCACGCCGCGGTCAGAGGCGATAAGGGTAGCAAATAAACGACCTGGAAGAACAGAAGCAGAGACTTGGCGCTCAGCAGCCTGCAGATAAGCAAGTGTTTGACCTGGGCTGAGCTCATCCCTTATCTGGTGACAGATAACATTCACACTCGAGGAAGCCTGTGCCTGCAGTAAGAATGGAGCTGGCCTGGTCCTCACAGCCACAGAACAATGGGTCTGCACAATGGACTTGGGAACAATAGATGAGGGGAAATGTTAACACCCGCCCAGGGGGTGCTGAGCTCCTGGGGGGTGGTCACAGGCTAAGAGGACATACCCAGAAGTCTCAGGAGGGGAGCGCTTGCGGCCACAGTCCCTACTCATCCGCAAAGGGCCATCAGGCTTGCTCCGGATTTCCCAGATCTGCTCAGTAAAGCTTCATAGGAGAAACGTCAGAAGCCTCGTTCTCTTTCTCACTGTTCAGGCTACTGAAACTGAAGAAGCCCGTAAAGGGTGAACCCAGAGGGGAAACCATTAGCTTGCTTCTGGAGAGACTTGACCGAGATAACATATATAAAGATAATAATATTGACAATAATAGCAGCTGGTATTTACTGTGCACTATGCTAAGTGTCTCCCATTCTGCATTAGATTCTTCAGTCCTCACCACAGAACTTTGAGGTCAGCACTATCGTTGTGGACATTGGCAATTGAGGAACAGTCTTCAGGAGGCTAGGAGGTTTGCCCAAAGCCCCATGGCCAGGAAGCAGGAAGTAGAAACATGGTTTGTCCATCTCTAGAACCCAAACTGAACCTCACCTCTTTGATACATTGGTGGAAGCTGTTGGTGCATTTTTTTTTTCCCATCAATTTTGCCACTTCAACTTAAGGATATAAGTCCTATTAAAAAGTGTTATCAGAGTGAAGGGAGACTTTGGGAGGGATTCTGGCGCAGGCTTCTCATTGCAGTGGCTTCTCTTGTTGCGGAGCACGGGCTCTAGGCACGCGGGCTTCAGTAGTTGCGGTGCGTGGGCTCAGCAGTTGTGGCTTGTGGGCTCTAGAGCGCAGGCTCGGTAGTTGTGGCGCACGGGCTTAGTTGCTCCGCGGCATGTGGGATCTTCCCGGACCAGGGCTTGAACCATGTCTGGTTCTTTCTTCTCTCCTCCTGGCTACACATCCTCAATTATGTTCACGTCTGCTCAGATGCCTCAGTTATCAGAGTGAAGGAGACTTTGGGAGGGATTCTGGTGGGAGCAGGAGGGAGCAGGGAGCACGGTAAGGGGAGGAGGGGAGAAGGAAAACTACCCCTCATGGGTGCGCTGGCACCAGTTTCCACCACACCTAGCGACAGCCCGTGCCCACGATCTCCCCCTCCCTCAATAACAGGAGTCCAGTCTTTATTACAACACATGATGAAGATTACACTTGCCGGCCTGCCTTTCAGGTAGGTGTGGCTACCATGGGGAGGGGGGGACCCTGAGGAAGATGGGAGAGCCTAGCACGTGAGGAGCCTGGGGCCTGATGACCGGGGAGCCCCCAGGCCTGCCCCAGCCTGTTTACTTTGCTGCCTGAAGACAAATGAACTCGTTTCTTTTTTAAGCTAGTGACAGCTTGGGAATTTCTTGTATGCATGGATACTAGTGCTAACTACTGACTTTCACCCACTTTTTACAAAGGGGGACTCAGGCTCAGAAAGAGTAAGTATCTTTATCCAAAGTCGTACAAGTATTAGCTGGCAGAGTTCAGATTTGCATCTGTCCGTCTGACCCTAGAGTTTTCGTCTTTCTAGCACAGTCTATACTAGCAAAAGGAACAGGAACATGCATGTATGTAGTGCTTTATAATTTGAAAACATTTTCACATGCATTATGCAATGTGTATGGTTTGGGATTTGGGGGCTGCAAGCAACAGAAATAGACTCTAGATAACTTACATTAAAGAGGACTCTATTAGGAGGATTGGGGGTGGGTGTCAGTTGGTGTTCAATCAGAGAAGCAAAGTCACTAGGGCTTGTTTTAGGGATTTGACCACGCGCAATTGTGGAAGCTGGTTAAGCGGTCTCTGTAAGGCTGCCGTCCTCAGGTCTGATGCTGGATGCTGGAGCTTGGTGTCCACAGGGCAGACTGTGACCCAGCCTTCTACATGCATCTGCGGTCTTGGCCGCCCAGCCACCGGCCTGCTTCTCTGCGGGTGTAGCCTGACTTTCCTGTGGGAACCACCCCAACCTTCACGTTGCTTAGAATTTGTGGGCCTATGATTGGGCCTTGTTGATGAAAATAATCAATAAACGATCTATAATAGGAATAGAAGGAGTTTTATTTGAGCCAATTGAGGACAATAGCCTGGGAGACAAACTCTCAGATAAGTGCTCTGGAGAAGCATGGTTTCCAGCACAGTTTTCTATGTTGTCAGAACAAAGAACATTAAACAAGCCAGGGATATATTCCTTCAAGGTTTCAAAAAAACAGAACAAAACAGAACAACAAAAAAAAACAGATCAGCACGTACACAGTGGGTCAGTATGACCTTGGCACCTGGAAAGGAAGTCTTATCATGGAAGGAGTACCAGCACTGGTGTCCCAGAAAGGGAGGCATTTAATCTTTATCTTTTTTTTTTTTTTTAATTTTTATTTATTTATTTATTTATTTATTTATTTATTTATGGCTGTGTTGGGTCTTTGTTTCTGTGCGAGGGCTTTCTCTAGTTGTGGCAAGCGGGGGCCACTCTTCATCGCGGTGCGCGGGCCTCTCACTATCGCGGCCTCTCTTGTTGCGGAGCACAGGCTCCAGACGCGCAGGCTCAGTAATTGTGGCTCACGGGCCTAGTTGCTCCGCGGCATGTGGGATCTTCCCAGACCAGGGCTCGAACCCTTGTCCCCTGCATTGGCAGGCAGATTCTCAACCACTGCGCCACCAGGGAAGCCCAATCTTTATCTTTAACATGGACAATCTTTACTTCTGGTCAATGTGCCCTTTTCTTTAATAATTAAAGCACATGTACACCGTATGCTTGATAGGCCACAAACAGGCTGTTTTAGTTGACATAAAATTCAAGTTAACTCATGGCTAAGCCAGAACGACTTCCCCAGACCTCAGTACGTGATCATTTCTTTTATCAGCCTGGGTCACGAGATGGAAGCACTCCTTCTCTCTGACCATCCTGATCAGCTCAGGAGGGCCCAGGCCCAGCCAGGCCAGTGAGCTTTGGTCTCCAGACTTCTGTTCCTTCCCCTACAAACAGGCTAAATGACTCAGGTGGCAATGAGTCATTACTCAGAACAGAGATCCCCTTGGTTTGATTGCGCTTTTGCCACACGTGATTCCCATTTGACAAGTTCTGTAGGACCCCGTGGAGATTGAAAAGGAATTTTATTTGCTGTCTTTGTTTACCAGGAAAAGTGAGATTTGGTTTGGGGCTAGGAGCTTACTTGTCCGGTGCTCTCTGTGACACCTGTCGCCAGCAGGGTGGGGGTCCTGACGTGGAGTAGAGATGACCCCGGGGAGGGAGGGGATGTGATGGGCCACTACAACGGTCCGGAAGGATCCTGCCGGGAAGGTCACTCCTGCCCGATCCTCACCAGGGACATGAGAGGCTCAGCTGCTGATAAAGGCCCGTCAATCTTTGGAAGGCCACAGACACCACATTTATTCAATAGCAAATACAGATTGTTAGGCAAAGCCAACCATAAGTTAGGACAGTAGTCTCTTAATTGCGCTGTTGATATTCATCACTGTAATAAAATTGTCTAATTGAAAAAGTCCACATTGACAAACCAACAAGAATTGCATTGATGTAATAGTAGTTTTGAATTATTAACTCTGCACATTTTTATTCCGTAGAGCGTCACATTTGTCATCAGGCAGGACGTCTCTTAAAGCAGCGGTCCCCGACGTTTTTTGGCACCAGGGACCGGTTTCGTGGAAGACAATCTTTCCACGGACCGGGGTAGGGTGTGTGGTGGAAGGGTAGGGTTTGTTCAGGCGGTAACGCGAGCGAAGGGGAATGATGGAGAGCAGCAGATGAAGCTTCGCTCGCCCGCCGCTCACCTCCTGCTGTGCGGCCCTGTTCCTAACAGGCCACGGACCGGTACTGGGGCTTGGGGGCCCATGTCTTAAAGAGTGCTGAAGGGTTATTCTGGAAAATTCCTGAGACTGGAAGATAAGGAAGTTTTGTGGATCCTGCGAGAAGCTGTTTGGTTTTCTGTATGCACTGGTGTGCGTGTGTGTGTGTCTGTATCTGTGTGTGCATGTCCATAGACTGATCTCCTGAGGTGATCTGAGCCAAAGATGAGAATGTCAAGTTTGCTCGGTTAGTCCTGTGGATTGAGATCACCTTTGAGGGAGAAAGGATGGGGAGTCAATGTACAAGGTCACATACCTGGTGGCACTTACCCCTCCAAGAATGACAGCCCAATCTGGGGATGGACAAGGGCACTGTGATGATAATAATCCACAGCACATGCCTGGGCTCATCAGAGCAAGTACTCAGTAAAGACAGGCTTCTTGGTTAAATGTTTGGAAGGAAAGGTGTCATTTAGGAATTGCATTCAGTTGCATGTAACACAGACCCAGAAAATCCTGGGTTTATTCTCAATACAGTGGCAGTCAAGATGTAGGCAGTGTAGGGTGGTAGGATGGTGCTCTGTGGTTCTGCCTCCTTTCTTTCTTCTCCACAATGCCTAGTGCATGGTTTCTATTCTCATCACTTCATGGTCCAAGATGGCTAGGGGGATGCTAGCCATCCAACCACCATGCATGTTGGAAGGAGGAATAAAGGCAGAAGGGCCAAAAGTGGCATAACTTCCAGTAAGCAGTATTCCAGAATGTTCCACACAAACATTTGCACTCACAGTTCCATGGCCAGAAGGTAGTCACGTGGTCACACTTAATTGAAAGTGAGGCTGTGAAATGCAGTTTTTAGTTAGGCAAAACACCATGCTGAAACGAAAAAGGGAATCTCTTACTAAGGAATTAGGGGAAAATGGATACTGCGTTGGCATTAGTAGTTTCTGTCACAAGCACCATTACATTAGCACGGTTTTGGAGGGAGACAAATTGGTGACATCCCTCAAAATGTGAAGTATTCATACTCTTTGAACCAAAAATTTTATTCTTAGAAATCCTTTCTACAGATGACTCTCACATATGTATGCACACACACATATGTTTATTACAGCACAGCACTATTTATGATATCAAAAAATTGGAAACAACCTAAATGTCCATCGATTATCCAATTGTTCAAACACTGTGGTAATATGATGGAACAGTATTGCAAAAATACCTAGTAAAGGGCTTCCCTGGTGGCGCAGTGGTTGAGAATCTGCCTGCCAAGACAGGGGACACGGGTTCGATCCCTGGTCCGGGAAGATCCCACATGCCGCAGAGCAACTGGGCCCGTGCGCCACAGCTACTGAGCCTGTGCTCTGGAGCCCGTGAGCCACAACTACTGAGCCCGCGTGCCGCAACTACCGAGGCCCATGTGCCTGGAGCCCATGCTCCACAGCAAGAGAGGCCACCGCGATGAGAAGCCCACGCACTGCAATGAAGAGTAGCCCCCGGTCGCCACAACTACAGAAAGCCCGCGTGCAGCAACAAAGACCCAACACAGCCAAAAATAAATAAACAAAATAAATAAATTAAAAACAAAAACAAAAACAAAAAAAACCTAATAAACATGAAGGCTAAATTGAGGTAAATGTAAACAAACATTGTCTGAATATGATTTATAATAATAGTAAGATACAAATGGAAATTGAAACCAAATGAGACACCATTTTACACACCCACCAACTTAGCAAACACTAAGAAGAAGACTGACGATACCTAGCATTGGCAAAAATGTGGACAAACAAGGACTCCTATACACATCTGAAGAGTGTAAATTGATGCAAATATTTTGGAAAATAATTTGGCCCTACAATACCTAGAGAAATCCTTGTACATGTGTACCTGATGACAAGTTCAAAAATGTTCATAACAGCATAGTTTGTAACAGCAAAAACTGGAAACAGTGCAAATGTTCCTTAATAGGAGAATGTATAAATAAATTGTGGTCTAAACAACAAGAGCCTACTGTATAGCACAGGGAACTATATTCAATATCCTGGCATAAACCATAATGGAAAAGAATATAAAAAAGAATGTATGTGTATAACTGAGTCACTTTGCTGCATAGCAGTAACATTGTAAATCAACTATACTTCAATAAAAAAAGAAATTGCATAGAGATTATAGGTTGAACTTAGTAAATTAGTTTCGAGTAGGTTATCCTGAATTATCTTTCTCAATATAAGATCCTTGTTTCTCCATGCAATTAAGAGTGAATTATAATTTAAAATGTGAATAAAACACTTATTCATCCAAAAAAAAATTGTGGTCTATTTAAACAAATGGAGCCCAACAGTGGAAATGATGAAAGGGCAGCTAACCAGTACAATGTGGATGAGTTTTAGAAACATAATGTTGAGTAAAAAAAAGGCAAGTCACGGAAGATTGTATATAATATAACCCCATTTTTGAAGCTCAAAACCAAACTAAACTTAATTTTAAGGATATATACCTGTTAGATAAAAGCTGTTTTACAACACAAAGAGAGTGATAAACACAAAATCCCAGAATGGTGGTTTCTGCTGGGGGTAGGCAGGAGATGGGACGTATGAAAACATGTGGCTCACTTCAAAGATATTGGTAATGACACATCTTTTAAGTTGCATGGTGGGTTTATGAGTATTTATGTTACTATTACACTTTGTAACATATGTGCCATATATATATATATATATATATATATATATATGTTGCAAGTATCAATTATTATAGAATAAAATAAAAAATAGAGCAGGGCTGGCTTCAAAGTCAGATTGCCTGTGTTTCAGTCCTGCCACTGGTACTTAACTGGTTGTATGACCTTGGGTAAATCACTTAGCTCCTTCAAGCCTCAGTATTCTCACCCTTAAAATGGGGGCAATAAGTTCCTATCTCCTAGAGGCTTATATAATACTTGTAGAGCACTTAGTAAATGCTCAGTAAATATAAGGAGCAATTATTATTATTACCTTTATTTCTGGATATTCCCTCCCTCTGGTCACTGTGTGCAATCAAGTTCATCGATGGTCATGTGTCAGGGCGTAATACACTCATTTTCACCTCTAGGTCCCCAGTGCATCTCAGCTTTAATGCCAGCATCCAGACCCTCTACTCTCCACGCCCCCCTCACAAATATCAGCATGAGCGATAGCCAGGGCTTGTCCAACAAAGCATTTAAAAGCACATATATGGATGCCAAGAAGGGAATTCTAAGTATGAAGAGCCAGAATCTTTGTGTTAATGCCCAGCAGATGTGGCTTGTGCGTCAGAATGTTTTTGGATGGTTCACTCTGAATGCGTAATGTCTAAGTGAAGCATCCTGAGGGCTCCAGCCAAGTCATTCAGGTCTGATGAAATTAAACCAAGAGACATCCATGTAGGAGGATTTGGTTGCTGATGGGGTCTGAATGGGTTGTGGAAAATGCCTAAGAAATTGGGATTCCCAAGCAATAATGGATGTGCCGATGACTGGGGCATTTTGAAAAACCTTGCTAGAATCTCGGCAGTAAAAGTCTCCAGCTAAAACTGTCTGTTTCCTTGGGACTGGAGGAAAATAAGTACAAAGCCACCCTCTGCCCCCACTTTCTTCTTTTTTTAGCTCCAGTACAGTGTCTGGCTCAGGAACTGGGCATTTTGCGGCACATTTTAGAGCGCTTCCCTTTGTGTTCTTTGGAATTGCAGTTGGCTTCGTTGGCTGGAGACAGACAGAAATAGAAGCTCATATCTAGCTGCCTTCACTCTCCTTCAAACCCTTAACTTCAGGAAATACGATCCACGGCCTGATGCCTGATGCCTGATGTGGTCCTCTGTCCATGGCTTCCAGCTCCCAACTCTTCCTCAGATTTGTATCTTCTCTGGCTGTTGCCATGTGTCATGTAATGAATGATTGATTTGCGCCCCCTTAAAAAAGATATGTTGAAGTCTGTATTAGTCAGGGTTCTCCAGAGGAACAGAACTAATAGGATCTATAGAGATAGAGAGAGATTTAGTATGAGGGGTTGGGTCACATGATTATGGAGACTGAAAAATCCCACCATCTACCCTCTGCAAGCTGGAAACCCAGAAGAGCTGGTGGGGTAGTTCCAGTTCCAACCCAAAGGCCTGAGAACGAGGGGAGACAATGGTGAAAGTCCCAGTCTGAGTCCAAAGGCCCAAGAGCCAAGAGCACTGATGTCCAAAGGCAGGAGAAGATGGACATCCCAGCTCAAGCAGAAAAAGCAAGTTCACCTTCCCTCCACCCTTCGGTTCTATTCAGGCTGTCAACAGATTGGATGACGCCCACCTGCACTGGTGAGGATGACTTTTTTACTCAGCCTACCAATTCTTCTAGAAACAGTCTCACAGACACATCCAGAAATAATGTTTTACCAGCTATTTGGACATCCTGTCACCCAGTCAAGTTGACACATAGAATTAACCATCACTCCCCTTGATGGCATCCTTACAGCCCTACAAGTTAGGTGCAATCATTAACCCTACTTGGTAGATGAGGAAACAAAGGTTAAGGGTTTAAGTAGCTTGCTCTTGGTCACCCAGCTATAAAGTGGTACAGTAAGTCCCCTACATACGAACGAGTTCTGTTCCGAGAGCGAGTTCATACGTCCAATTTGTTCGTATGTCCAACAATGTTAGCCTAGGTACCCAACAAACACAATCGGCTATATAGTACTGTACTGTAATAGGTTTATAGTACTTTTCACACAAATACTACATAAAAAACAAACACAAAAAGTAAAGAAAACATTTTTAATCTTACAGTACAGTACCTTAAAAAGTACAGTAGTGTGGTACAACAGCTGGCACTTCTTAGCAGTACCACCTACATCACTGCTGCTTTTATGCTTGTTTCCTGACATCCTGGGCTTGAAATAAAGACACTGTGCTACTGTACTCTATATAGTACTGTACAGGAAAGTACACAAAAACACAACCACTTGTAGAGGATGCACACAAGTGACAATGTACGCCAGATACGTGAACTAACTTACATGATTGGACATGAGAATGCACATTAACATCTTTGAAAGTTTGCAACTTGAAGGTTCTTATGTAGTGGACTTACTGTAGTGAGACAGGAGGGAAGGGGGTAGGGCACAACCTTGAAAAGAATGACATAGCCATTGACAACATGACAAAATCTGGTTGGAACTGATTAGGCACAAGATGCAGAAGATTCGACTTCCAATAGACCTTTGGCTTCATTATATGCTCATTGTAATACATTAGTTAAATGCCACATCGACAGGTGCCATGAAGGTTCCGAGGTAGACCATAAAAGGCCTAAAAGTGGGCGGTGGCCCAATTCCTGGAAATTTCTGCCCCTTCTCCAAAATAGTTGGAATAATCCTCCCACTTATTAGCCTATGAAATTAACCAGCCCATAAAAAAACTAACCACCCCATGTTTCAGGGCCGCTCTCTCCTTTTGAGATGGTCCACACTCTGTCTATGGATTGTTTCTCTCTCAATAAATCTACTTCTTACCTATCACTTTGTCTCTTGCTGAATTCTTTCTGCGCTGAGACATAAAGAACCTGAACTTCTTAAGCCCTAAGACCAGGTGTGTGATTTCAATTAAAACAGGGGTCCCCAACCCCAGGGCCGAGGACAGGTGCTGGTCCAAGGCCTGTTAGGGACCCGGCCGCACAGCGGGAGGTGAGCGGTGGGCGAGCAAGCGAAGCTTCATCTGCCGCTCCCCATCGCTCCCCATCGCCTGCATTACCGCCTGAACCATTGCTGGCATTACCACTCACATTATTCCCAACCCACCCGCACCCCCCATCTGTGGAAAAATTGTCTTCCATGAAACCAGTCCTTGGTGCCAAAAAGTTTGGGGACTGAGGGGCTTCCCTGGTGGCACAGTGGTTGAGAATCTGCCTGCCAATGCAGGGGACACGGGTTCGAGCCCTGGTCTGGGAAGATCCCACATGCCGCGGAGCAACTGGGCCCGTGAGCCACAACTACTGAGCCTGAGCGTCTGGAGCCTCTGCTCCGCAACAAGAGAGGCCGCGATAGTGAGAGGCCCACGCACCGCGATGAAGAGTGGCCCCCGCTCGCCGCAACTGGAGAAAGCCCTCACACAGAAACGAAGACCCAACACAGCCAAAAATAAAAAATAATAAATAAATAATAAATAAAAAAAAAAAGTTTGGGGGCTGAATTAAAAGACAGTGGGTTTGAGTCCCAGCCTGTGGGTTCAAGTCCCAATCTGAGTTCTGGCTGCGTTCGAATGCCATCTGACTTGTGTGGTTTCAGTAGAGCCAAGATTCAAGCCAGCATATCTGACTTCAGAGCTAGTGCTCTCGGCCCGTTCTGCTGTGAGGCCCATCAAAGGTGAAGGACTGCGGCCGGCCCTCAGAATCTGTCTTAGCTGACAGCTGTGCAATAGCCTGTGTAGCCCGTCCAGAGTGGTCCTTTTCTCAGACCTGGGTACATGTAAGAATCCCCTGGGGGAGAAGGACAGCTACTGATGCAAAGTTTTACCCTCCCAGAAACTCGGCTTGCAGTAGGTCTGGAGTCGGCACAGGAGTCTGCATTTTTAACCAAGTGGTTCAATAGGATATCTGCAAAGTTGGGAATTATAGGATAAACTTACTGTTAATTTACTAAAAGGATTGTTACCGATTCCAACATGAGAAGGGGGTTTTCCTCCACACCACCAAGCAACGCCCCAGACACCAGCTGGGTGTCCTGACCATTCAACACAATTCTAAAAAAAAAAAAAAAAAGTAATATAGTAGTCCCCCCTTATCTGGTGCATGCTTGAGACCGTGGATAGTACCAAACCCTATGTATATTATACCATGTTTTTTCCCATACCTGCCTACCTATGATAAAGTTTAATTTATAAATTAGGCACAGTTAGAGATTAAAACAGTAACGAGTAATAAAATAGGACAATTATAACAATATACTGTAATAAAAGTTATGTGAATGTGGTCTCTCAAAATATCTTATTGTACTGGACTCACTGTACTTCATGATGATGTGAGATGACAAAATGCTTACTTGATGAGATAAAGTGAGGTGAATGATGTAGGCATTGTGACGGAGCGTTAGGCTACTATTGACCTTCTAAAAATACATCACAAGGAGGATCATGGACTTTGGGTGATCCTGGATCATTAAGGCATGATGCTGTTGATGGTTACATATCAGGAGCAGATGACGTTGGTGGTTGGGGACCCCTGGGCAGGACGGGGAGGAATGGTGTGAGATTTCATCACGCTGCTCAGAATGGCATGCAATTTAAAACTTCGGAATTATTTCTGGGATTTTCCATTTAATGTTTCCAGACCTCAGGTGACCGAGGTAACTGAAACCTCAGAAAGAGAAACCATGGATAAGGCGGGGGACTACTGTGAATACATTCCAGAAATTCCAAAGGGTGTTCACAAGTCTGAGAAACACATTAAAAATGGAGTTCTTACTGCAATGTTTTCAAAATTGGGCCCCGGATTTTTAAAAATTGGGCCCATTGCTTTAAATTTAGAGATATTTCACCTGAAAACATACTGAGCTGATGCTTAAAAAAGTAACTAATATGACTGTTTAAAGTTTATCCTGTTATTTCCAATTTTCGAACACCTTGCATTTTGTGTGGTCTCACACCTCAGCCTTTGAAGAATATGTTTATTTCCATGACCTTATGGACCAGTCTACAGGCAGAGCCTCTGCAGTGAGGTTGCCCTGACACCTGGGGCCACACCCAGGGCCATCGTAAATCCCAAGGGAGATACTCCGGAACCAGATGAAATGCTGTTCACTGCGTTGCAAAAGAGAATCCAAAGGCTTTCCTATACACTTTTTTGTAGGAGGAGAGTTCATTACTGTCCTATCCACCTATCCAGATTTCTTTTCTCCTGGGCTGGTGACTAGGAAGTTTCTTTGTCCAGATAATTGGTGGTTCTACACTGCCCTCCTTGTCTCACCCCACTTGCTTTATCTATTTCTTCCTTCTTTCCACGGACAAACCTAGCCGTTATCATACAGATGGAGTGTCCTGTCTGATACAAATCCCCAGGCTGGATGCCCGGTTGATGGCAAAGGAGCTCCACTGGAGAAGAGTAAGGGAAAGCAAGAGGGAGAAGTGAATGCAGCATATATCTGGGCAACGTTGAAAACATTTTAAGTGTATCCCATTTGGCTTTCCTAAGAGAGGGTGAGATTTTCTGTATGTGGCTCTGTCTTTTTAAACCCATGCACAGAATCGGTTAATCTACAAATTCGCAGACTTCCCACCCCCCTCCCCTCCCCACTCCCAAATGTGGAGTGGAGCTTAAAGGGAAGTGAAATACCTTGTCAAAAGTGACCCATCTAGGAAGTGGCTGAGTGGGATTCCAGGCTAGCCCGCCTAATCCCACCGGCTTCTTTTTTTCCAGCCCATCATGCTCCTTCCAAAGAAATAGTGTCATGACAGTTGGAAAACCACAGGTTTTAAACCAATTCACTATTTAATGTTAATGAGGGTAGCTGTAATTTTTCTTGTTTTAATTCACGCTTATTGATGATCTATTTCACACCTACTCCATGGCAGGCTGTGCAGGGCATCCACGTGAACAATATTATTTGACCTTAAAATCCTCTGTAAGGCGGACACGTTTAATTGTTTGGAAACATTTGTTCTAAATTATTTTGTTTCTAATCTCACTTAAAATTAATCATTTGCACTTTATTTTGTGCAGATAATATATGCACAAAATTTCAGTGTATGAAAAAGTATACAGCAAGAGTAAGAGTCAATCTCTCCCCTCTTCTATTCCTTAGGAAACTACATAGTTGCCCTCCTCAGAGACACCCACCTGTTCACTGTTATCAGTTGATTTTGCAACCTTCCAGAACTGTTCCATGCATTTGCAACACGTGTGTGTATTTTCTTTTCCCCTTATACGTGATAGTATACATTGTACTGCATCTAGTTTTTTTCACTTTATAAAATCTCTTGGGGATCTTTCCACTTCAGTCTAGAACTGCCTCATTTTTTTTTTTAGTTGATTTATGGCTTTATTTTCATGCATGTTCAAGTTTTAATACAATTTTTAAAGTTTGCACTCCATTTACAGTTATTACAAAATATTGGCTATCGTCTCTGTGTTGTCCAATACAACCTTATAGCTTATCTTACACCCAATAGTTTGTACCTCCTACTGCCCCACCCCTATATTACCCCTCCCCACCTCCCCACTGGTAACCACTAGTTTGTAGAACTGCCTCTTATTATTTTTTTTAACAGCTACCTTTGGGTAGACAAAATTAATTTCCAATATTTTGCTATATTAAAAAATATTGCAATGAATACCCCTGTGTGTATGTATATATTTACTTAATATTTGTGTGGATATGCAATTAAATTTTACACATAGATGGGTAAAGCTCACTGCTTTTAAACTAAATTAAAAAATGATTTTAAAATTAATTTAATTATCTTTAAAAGCCATGAACCAAACTGTACTCTTTTCACGGGCCAGTCTCCTTTCCCAGTTGCAGACAGCCTATGCCATCTGAAAACGGGCCAACTTTTGCACATAGGCCCAAACACACACACAAATGGATAGCTCACTACCTCAAATCTTGCTGGTTTGATAGGCAGTAGGTCACACTGGTTAAATCAGCTGGCGGAGATTTTGGAAATAGACATCACAGAGCTTACGAATTTTAGAGCTTGAGGGGTTTTTAGAGATCAAGTAGTTCTAGATGAGGCCCCAGAAGACAAACTTATTTGTCCTTGTTCACGGAACTAATTCCTGATATACTGACAGATAGACAGATTTTAAGTTAAGGCCATGGTTGGAACTGCAATACCCAATACGGTGACAGCAAGCGCTTGAAAAGTGGCTAGTCTGGGGAACTATACTTAATGTTTTGTAATAATCTATAAGGGAAAAAAAATCTGAAGAAAAAGAAAAGATATATATGTACGTATAACTGAATCACTTTGTTGTACACCTGAAACTAACACAACATTGTAAATCAACTACACTTTGATTAAAAAAAATGTGGCTACTCTGAATTGAGCTGTATTCTTTTTTATTTATTTATTTATTTATTTATTTATTTATTTATTTATTTATGGCTGTGTTGGGTCTTTGTTTCTGTGTGAGGGCTTTCTCTAGTTGCGGCAAGTGGGGGCCACTCTTCATCGCGGTGCGCGGGCCTCTCATTATTGCGGCCTCTCTTGTAGCGGAGCACAGGCTCCAGACGCGCAGGCTCAGTAATTGTGGCTCATGGGCCTAGTTGCTCCGCGGCATGTGGGATCTTCCCAGACCAGGGCTCGAACCCGTGTCCCCTGCATTGGCAGGCAGATTCTCAACCACTGCGCCACCAGGGAAGCCCTGAGCTGTATTCTTAATGTAAATCACACACTGGATTGTGAAGGTCTAATATGATAAAAACAATGTAACATGTCTCATTAATAATTTTTTATAGTGATTGCATGTCGAAGTGATAATATTTTGGATATATTGGGTTAATTAAAATCCACTATGAAAATTAAATTCGCCTGTTTCGTTTTATTTTTTAAAAATGTGACTACCAGAAAATGTTAAATCACATAAGTGGCTTGCACTATGTTTCTATCGGACAGCTCCATGTTGAAATACTCAGGAAGAGGAAACCACTCATTGGTAGACTCACAGGGAAGACTTAGGTACAGAAAGCGGAGGCAAAAGTCACGCCAAACAACAGCAAGCAAGCTCCCGGTAAAGCGCAGGGGATAACTGTATTTCCTCTGTTGGACATTTAGTTCCTGTTAAGGATGAAAAAGTTGACATTGAGAGGATGGCTCGTCTTCAACCATCAGTCAGGCATGTGCTCTCACACCCAGGGCACTTACTGTTCTCCACCGGCGCTGCTCAGCTAGGCCTCGCATCTCCCACATCCGGGCGTCGCATGCCTCCTGCAAACGCACACTCCTCAGTCACAATCTTGGGCAATTTAAAACTACTTCACCGTGAGTAAGTCAGAAAGAGAAAAACACATATCGTATATTAACGCGTGTATGTGGAACCTAGAAAAATGGTACAGGTGAACCGGTTTGCAGGGCAGAAATTGAGACACAGATGTAAAGAACAAACGTATGGACACCAAGGGGGGAAAGTGGGGTGGGGAGATGGTGGTGGGATGAATTGGGAGACTGGGATTGACATGTGTACACTAATATGTATAAAATGGATAACTAATAAGAACCTGCTGTATAAAAAATAAATAAAATAAAATTCAAAAACAAACAAACAAACCAGCAAAAAAAACTACTTCACTGTGGTCCCAGAAAGCTTTTGCTTTTACAAAAGCCTGGCCCATTGACCTTATGGGCCTGCGCTTTAGAAAGCAAGCACGCATGAGTATCTTTTAGGGTAAGGACATCTAAGGCTTCCAAATGTTCATGTTTAGCTGTTGGTTTACGGTGACCCTAGAGCTGAAAGCAATAGAGATGGCGTCTTGGATAGAATTCCCTGGAAGCAGAGCCTGACACAGGGATTTGGGTGCATATGACTCATTGAGGCAGCGCTCTTCAGAAAATAAATAAAGCGTCTCGTGGGAGTGAAACCAACACCTGCCTCAGAGCGGCAGCTGTGCCGCGGCCGCCGAGGGTTTCTCCGGCCAGCGTGGCTGCCATCCTTCTACGACGTGGAGAATATCTTTGCAAACCTCTTCAAGGGCCTTTTTGGCAAAAAAGAAATGCGCATTCTCATGGTGGGCCTAGATGCCGCGGGAAGGACCACCATCCTGTACAGACAAGCTGGGTGAAATCGTGACCACCGTTCCCACTACAGGCTTCAACGTGGAGACCGTGGAATACAGAAACATCAGCCTCACTGTGTGGGCGGCCAGGACACGATCCGGCCTCTGTGGCGCCACTACTTCCAGAGCACACAAGCTCTCATCTTCGTGGTTGACAGCAGTGACAGAGAGCGTGTGAACGAGGCCCGAGAGGAGCTTATGAGGGTGCTGGCAGAAGACGCGCTCAGGGACGCTGTTCTGCTCGTGTTTGCTCACCAACAGGACCTCCCCAATGCCGTGAATGCGGCCGAGATCACCGACAAGCTGGGTCTACACTCTCTGCGCCACAGAAACTGGTACATTCAGGCCACCTGTGCCACCAGCGGGGACGGGCTCTATGAGGGACCAGACTGGCTGTCCAATCAGCTCCGGAACCAGAAGTGAGCTGGACTCCTCTCTCCTCCCCTCTCACTCCCTCCTTCTACCCTCACGTTATTCTCATGTGGCAAACGTGCCCCTGGGGTGTGAGTGCCAGAAGCTGTCTCCATGGTCGGTCACAGGGTGCTTCACCATGCTGTAAATGTGCAGACGCAGCCCGCAACTGGGTTTTTATCTAATGTAAATAGTTTTTGTTTCCAATGAGGCAGTTTCTGGTACTCCTATGCAATATTACTCAGCTTTTTTTATTGTCAAAAGAAAATCGACCCACTGTTTAGTACTGAGAAGGGACTTGAGGCACACAGGTCAGCCGGGAATTGCTGTGTCAGACGAGCCCAATGCTCCTCCTCTGGGGTTTAGGTCTGTGTTGAGATCCTTTCTGGTGGTTGGTTTTTAACCCACACTCAGTGCATTTTTCAAAACAGTTACAAATACAAGATAAGGAGAAGACTTGAACACACAGAAGGGAGAAATGTGCCTAGTGTAGGTTCTGCAGTAATGGCCTGAGTCCGGTCCACCAGTGGTCTGCTTCCCGCTGGGAGCGTGAAACGGGGCAGAACCAGCCATGATCCGTTCTGCATGGTCACAATAGGGTCCCTGTGATTTGCTCTGTCTCGGGTCATTCCACACACCGCAGCATTTGTGCTTGTATCTGTGCTGACATGGCCGCCCAGGAGACGGGCTGGAGGCTGCAGCCACAGCTCTCAGACCCCTTGGAGGAACCCCAGCCTTTTCTTGGGTCAGCATGGGCACTTTGGTTGGAACGCTCTGGTTGGAGTGGGAGCCCTGCAGTCCCCTTGCTTGCCTGCTCCGGGCTCTCTGAGGTCTTACCAGCAGGAGCGCGGGTGGTCATCCTTAAGCCCCAGCCCTTGGGACCCCCTGTCTACATGTGCTTTCACTGCCTCAGGCTGCAAGCGTCAGATTTGCCATCGAAAACGATAACCTCTACTTTTTTCTTTTGTATTTGGATAAACACCGAAGAAGCTGGAGCTGTTAAACTTTATCTTGGGGAAAACCTCCCAACTGGTTGATTTGGCGTCATGGAACCTCTTACGGCTTTCAATACACAGTTAGTAATCAACTGTTTCGTATACTTGTTTTCAGTTTTCATTTCGACAAACAAGCACTATAATTACAGCTATTAGAATAAAATCTCTGAACTATTAAAAAAAAAAAGAAAATAAATAAAAAAATACAAGAAAGGCAGGGAAGTCAGATATGGAAGCAGGACAGGCCTTTGTGTGATCCATAGGGGTAGACTCTGGAGCGGTACTGTCCAGTAGAAGTTACTGCACTGAAGGGGAATGTTCTATGTAATTGGCACAATCCAGTACAGTTACCACTGTCTACATAGGACCATCGAGCATTTGAAATATGGCTGGTGTAACTGACATACAATTTTTAATTAAATTAAATTAAAATGTAAATAGTTACATAAGAGTCATGGCTACTGTTGGACAACGCAGTCCTGGAGTATAAACCTCAAGTCAGAATTGAGAAGGAGGGATGAGCATCTTATGCTCTCGTTGGCTATGGGCTGCCCTGGCTTTGGTGGGAGGGTGGGTAGAGCATAATTTCCCAGGCAAAACTGTTAGCAGTGCTTTTCACTCCACGTTTCTCTTCTTAATCAACAGATGCCTTTCTATGTCTGTGAGTCTATTTATGTTTTGTAAATAAGTTATAGAAAACAAACTTATGGTTACCAAGAGGGAAGGGGAAGAGGGATATATTAGGAGTTTGGGATTCAAATATACACACTGCTATATATAAAATAGGTAACTAACAAGGAGCTACTGTATAACACAGGGAACTATACTCAATATCTTGTAATAATCTATAATGGAATAGAATGTAAAAAAAAGAATATATATATCTATATATATGCATAACCAAATCATTTTGCTGTACATCTGAAACTAGCACAACATTGTAAATCAACTCTATTTCTATAAAAATTAAAAAAAAAAAACCTGTTAGCAGTGGACATTCAGACAGTTGAGGGGTGTGGGGTGTGCGTTCCGGCCAAGTAAAGCGGATGAGGCACTAGTGCGCCCCCTGCAGGTCACAGGATGATCAACTGGGTCATCCTGACGCCCTATTTTCATCCCACCTCACAGATTCTCTGAGAACTGAATTACAGTCCTAGAATAACGTAAAGCCAACAACTGGCCACTGACTTCATGCAGCAGAACAAACTTCCCAGTCCCCAGAGCTGTTGGTTTCTCTCCCACCTCATTCTCAAATCATCCCTGGCAGTTCTACTGGTTTGCTGGTCCCAAGAGGAGGGTCATGAGGTATTGCACGAGTACACACAGGAAATTTTTCTGTGAGCTTCTGATTATTAGCTGTTCCAGCCATAGAGAGGAAATCTAATTTTACACTGTCTGCTACTACCTTTGAGATGGCTAGCCCAACAGCTCTAAAAAAGAAAAAACAAATTTGCCCTTTCTACACTGGAGCGTCATAGATATGAAGTTATAAATAAGGAAACCCACGTTCATGTTTTATTTATACCTATTACACAGGATTTATGGTGTTGAAAAACACATTCAGCTTAATTTATGCAGGAATTAACTTTGGTAGAGATTAATTTTTGATCTACGGCCCCTCCCTAAAATATATTATCTCTATTCATAATCTTGGCTTGCAGACAGAGACGATAGTGAGTGAAAGAAAACAACAACAACAACAAAAACAACAAAATGAGAAAAATTCCAAAGGGAGATACTTTAAGTCCTGAAAATGAAGATAACAGGATGCTTTTAAAATTAGAATCCCTTGGAGTTCACTGGCAGAGCCAGAATTTAGAATTAACCTAACAGTCTTTTCTACTGAGTCTGGACATACAGTAGAGAGTTTTATATGAAAATACATAAAACAGAAGAAAATAAAAAACAGGACCTTGGCATATATTAATGCTTAATAAAAAAGAATTAAGAACTCTGAAATACTTAACCAGTACTATACCTATGTTATCTATGTCACATCTTTACAGACTACCAAGCAGGTGTGTATGTGTGTGTGTGTGTGTGTGTGTGTGTGTATGTGTGGGAGAGGAAAAGGATGGGAAGGAGAGGGAAAAAATCAAAGGCAAAATCAAAAAATCAAAGAGAAGCACAAAATATAGCTTTGAGCCTCTGGACAGTCAAGGGGAAAAGGGAATGACGAATGTCATGCCTACAAGAAAGTATATTAGCTTGCCAAGAAGCACTAATTTTGGTTTTGTTTCAGAAAGTTGTCTTTATTTTAACAAACAAACAAATAACACAGTAGATGTTGTCTTTTTTTTTCTTTTCTCTTCTTAGACCCCAGCCATCTTTACAGCCTTACACCTCACCGACTGAGGTGAGTCACTCACTGACATTACCTGCCTGACCCCAGTCGATGCTTGTGTTGGGACCCCTGGTCCTGAGGAGGCTGTTGAGAGCTCATCACGCCTGCCTCTTCCTGTGGAAGCCTCAGGCCGGTCAGAGTGCCACCAGACGGGTAGAGGAGAAGACAAAATAAGTTGTCTCCCACCCTTCCTATGGCAGGTGACACCCTCTCTCCACAGCTATTAGTGTTTTCGTGACTCTTCTCTCCTAAGCCCCCCTGCACTGTTATCACCTCAGCCTCCAGCCAGCGCCCAAATATCCAGGCCATCACTGGTTATGGGATGGGGTACCACAGGAGAGTGTCTGGGGAGAGGGCACCCAAAGGCGTCCCTCATAGGACGGGTCTTGTCTCTTAGTTTTTACTGGTAGAAAAAAATGCAGGGACATTCTCCCAGGCTATGTGTTTTGCTGGACCAAAGCAGAGAGTATATAATATTAAGTCATTGTCCTGGAGATTATCTGACCAAGGGAGTTGGCTTCGAGACTGTGTCCTTGGCAGTGGCATGATTTAGTTCTGAAAGGGAGAACAAATCTCTCTCCTTCACCAGCCCTCACAAAAAGCAATGCAGGAAGCTTAGTCAAGTGTGCAAATCTCTACTGTGAACTTTTCTGCCACATCTGGGGGAATTACTGGCCCTTGAAATCTCTCACAAACAGATAAGAAGCAAGGTTATAACGTGATTTGACACGGAGTTTTGAAGGCTCCACTCAGAAATGTGGAAAGTGCGGCTTTCGAGGCACCATTTCAAGAGATTAAGATTTGAAATTGTGTTGCTTTATCTTACCGTTTCCTTTCATAGGCTTTTCCTTAGGCCTTGCCTTGGAGCCTTTTTTTCATCCTTTCTTTCCCCAGTGTACATATGAAGGTTTGCAACACTTCACGCTTGAAGACTTGAGGAAAACTGAGTAAATTCAATATGACCGACTTCAGAGTCACTGGCTTCTCATGCATTTACTTACTGTGAAGAGAAAAGCATGTGAGGAAAATGTATTGCCACTGGAGGAACAGATCTGTCTTACGCATAATGGCTCATTTTTATCCATCCCTCGTGTCTTACCAGAATAGGTTACTAAGGAGGCTGGCCCCGCAGCACAGAGGTCTCTCAGCCTGGGCTCTGCGGATGGCCCTCATCCCCAGGCCTCCTTACCTTTGCTGGGCTGACCCCTCCTCCCTGACATTCTTGAGCTTCTCCCAGGTCATGAGCCCCCGGGCTCTCGGCAGCTGAAACAAAAGCTGAAAGAAACCCACTCAGCTCTGCAATCAGTGTGCTGAAGCCCCCGTCCATAGCAAGGGGCCAAACCCTCCCATTTCCAGTCCTGCGGAGGCTGGAGCCACTGGGCTCAGATCTGTTGGTTAGTAGGGTTGGAGAAGTTGAGACCAAACTCTAGATCCAGAAGGAAAGAGCAGATTCAGGCCCAGCCCAAAGCTGCTTCTATTTCCTGAGAAGAAACGAAGAAGCAACCACTCTCTTCAGACCTTCTGGAGCAATCCTCTTTTGAACACCCTTATTTTGTGGTGGATAGAAGTTCTTCTATCTGATGAGAGCATCTGTTCTAACTGTGGCAGTGGAGGGCAGAAGAGAGGTTGGGAAAAATGTACGTCTAGGAGCAAACAGAAATTGAGGTTGGAGAACTCTTCATGGTGTTTCTGGGGAGTCCTGTACGATTAGCACAATGTGTTACTAAGGATGGCCGTGGACCAGGGCTGCCGTGGAGGCTGGTTTATCTGTTTGGCCCATTCTCAATCTCGTCCTGAACAGAAATCGGGGCTCTGATGAGTGGTGGGGGAAGAAGAATGGCAGGGCATGGAGCTGGGAGCACAGGTGAGGGCCTGAAGCCTCTGGCAGTATACCATTGGGTGTCCTGTACAGGCAGAGGCTTCCAGGTGGCCTTGGGGACCTAGGTTAGGGGGGACAGGGGGACTCAACAAAATGAAGGACTGGGACAAGCTTTGCCTGTTCCCCTGTCTCCCTTAAGCCAACCTTAATCCCTGGGGTTTGTGGACGAAAAATGTCACCTGCCATATCAGTAAACAAAGGATGGTGCAGCCATCAAACTATCAGCCACTGCAGCTGCCCCGACTGTGCACCCTGAGGGGATTCAGGATGGAGAAAAGCAGGACAATGGTCCTAGGTAGTTAAGGTGCATATCAAAGGAATGATTTCAATGAGCCCAGACTCTCGCATCTTCCCATACAGAGAAAAGTGCTAAGTTCATTACTTTGAGATATCTGCTTTTTCTTTAATTAACAATAATTAATTTTTGATTAATTTTGACCACCCGTTTTTTTGTTGCAAAACCTCCAATATATCCTGGCCCTTCCATTACCTCTTTGGAACTTTCCCTCAGAGCTATCTGAGAGGCTGTATCCCAAGCTTGAGTCCTCAGCAAGTCTGCTGAATAAAATATAATTCTCAGCTTTTAGGTTGTGCATCTTTTTTCAGTTGATAGGTTGAACTTCTGAATAATGAATTAAAAATCTTACCAGGAATAAATATTGACCTAACATACTGATAGCAGTGATGAGACACATTGCTGGGGCTTTTGATCAGTTCTTAGCAGTCTTGCTGGCATGTGTGTTAGCAGAAGAAATGATACCACTCTGGTGTGACCCTGAGGGTTTTGACCATCTGGCCCCAGTCTATCTTTCCCAGTTCATCTTTTCCCACCTTCCCATCAATTCCTTGCTTTTGTCCTTCTGAACTCTTCCCAATTCCCAGGCACACCCTGCACTTAACAGCTGTGCTGAGGGTATTCACACTGCCTGGTAGAAATCCTTCTCTCTCAACTCTTTGGAAAAGTCTTATTACCCATTCATTATGTTGCCAGGCAATTTCCTTCTATAATGATTTTTCTAGCTCCCCAGATAAAATCGATCCTATCCTTCTCTGAAATTTCATTTTCATGCTACTATAGCATATGTTGAATTATAATTATTCCTTCATTGGTGTCACTCTGCTAGATCACGTATGCTTTAACTGGGGAGACCAAAGTTAAACTGAATTGCCTTGTCCTGCATTAAACTAAATGAAAAGTCTAAGATAAGCAAGTACTGTCTCAGTATCTGGTAGGTGTTTATAAAAGAGGGAAGGGAATGGAGGTGGAGAAACTCTATCTCTGTTATCAATGTTGCATGCTGGCATATACACACACACACATACACACACATATACAGATAGATAGAACTACTTACTACGTACCATATACTGTACATACATGGATATTTTAATTTAATCCTCATAAGGAAAGAGAAATGATTAAAGGTTTAAGTAATTTGCCCAAGGTCACATAACTAGTAATAGAGCATAAATTCAAATTCAGATAGTCTTGACTCCAGAGCCCAAGACTTCATCTGTTATTATTAACGACCTCCCTTTATCACACCTCTAATGGACACCTGTCATTTCCTTGGTGACCTGCCTCCTATTTTAGAAGCTGAAAAGCCCAGACATTGTCCCATCCTCTCTTGCAGCTAGAATGCAGGCAGGTGACCCAGGCTTGACTAAACAGATGCCTCTGCTAGAGACTCTGAATTGGGAGCTGGTGACATAAAGAGGCAGAGACAGTGGAGAATCCAGAGGCGCCAAGCGGGTGGTAGCAGAAGCTGCAGCATCCAAAGTCCGGTGTCTGTGGTTGCCAGGCAATCTGTGGCTTCCATTTTTCAATGGTGGGTCAGTGGCGGTGGTTTCCCTACTAGGTGGGTTAGGTGATGTGTTTTGACTGGGGTCCACCTGCGGCAAAGCTTCCCTCGTCTGGTTTCCTTTTCTTGCCTGGTTCCAATCATGTTGGAAAGTCCTGGAACTATTTCACAACTCACCAACGAATGCTTTTTTTTTTCTGCTTAATCAACCAGAATTAGTTTCTGTTGCTTGCAGCCAACAACCCTGACCGGTATAATATATAGACTCATTATCTTTAACGTAGGTTGACTCCAACATACATCATTCCTACCTGGAAGAAAAAACACACATGGAGCCAGAATTTTATGAAAGTTCAACAGAGTAGAGGGTGAAGGTGGAAGATGGTGGATCATTGGGAACAATTTCTAGCTCATTGATGTGACTATTTATGATTCACGTTGCAGTTTGCATGGATGATTATGGGATTTTTCAGCATGTTGTTACAAAACCGGTGTCCAGAAGTGGACTTTTACCTTCCAAGTGTAATTTGACTTCCAAGTCTAACTCTGTGCTTTAAAAAATTTGTGATGAATTTGGCCTTTGAATAATACGAAAGAAAATTACTACATATCTTTCCTGCTATTATAGGCAGGAATGGCTTCCTCAAATTGTAGTACTTACAAAACTAAGATCACAGGGGAAGTTGAACTGCCGAATTATTTAACGTAATCTGACTCATTAGAGGCTTAGCTTCTGAGATGGAAGAAGATACGATAGCTTACAAAAAAGTTACTGATAAATTCCAAGATGGAATTCACTTTGAAGAGAGTGAAATGTGGTTGGTGGGTAACGAATCTCTCTGGCCTAATGCAATGAGAGAGTTGAATTTGCCGTTTGACAAAGGGGTTTATAATTACAAGGCATCTCTGAACTTCTGGAAGAAGCTACTGCTTCAGATGGCCAAGTGGTCTACCGAGATGTGAGATATAAGATAGGAATAAATCTTACAGAGGCCAGGGGTTTGACCTTGGTAAGTCTAGACACACTAATATGATTATCATCACTTTAATCAGGTTGTAAATTAAACACACACTCTACAAAGCAAAGACTTTCATGGGGTTGTTATTTAGAGGATGATGAAAAGCTGCTTTCTGTCTCTCCTGAGAACATGACGGGAAGAAATGAGGTGACTTTGCTTAGATCAGTGGCTTTCAACCAGGGGTGATTTGGCAATGATGGTAGGGAGAGGGGAAAGGGAGGGTGCTACTAGCATCTAATGGGCGGAGGCCCAGAATGCCACTAAATATCCTACAATGCACAGGACAAAATCCCACAACGAAGAATTATCTGGGCCAGAAATGTCAGTAGTGTTGAAGTTGAGAAACCCTGGGTTTGATGTAAGAAAGAAATTTCTGAACTTGAAGTTATATAAGTATCGGAATGGGTTTACAGGTCCAGGAGTACCGTGGGGTGAGTAAAGCACTGGCCTCTGGGTGCATAATTTGAGGGTCAAAAGCCTCAGTAATCAAGATAAATAATATTTTTAAAAAATCCGTGCAAAAAATCCATGATGAACAGTGTATCAGAAATGTAAATAAAGACAGGATCCAACAGAGATGGGATTTGGGTAGAGGAAGTTAAAATATTGTTTATCTTGATTACTGAGGTTTGGGGCATCTCGCTTAAATTTTGTGCCCCAGGCAAGGACCTCAGTCCCCTCACTCTAGTCCTGACCTGTTGGATTATCAAGGGTGTGGAATCGTTTCAGCTAAAAGGTGATTTGATTTGAGTATTACTAAGCTGGGGAATAGTTAAGCTTGGTGGAGGTAAATGAGAAGGTCTTTTCCAGCTCTAGAATTTTAGATTTTGGTGACTAAGTTAAATAAGGAAGCAGCCCCTATGTTAAGCTGCACAGAATTTCTGTAACATGGCTTTCTAACTTCTCTGATTTATAGCCTGGCCTCAGTTAGCCAAGATCATCTTCATTATAAAATGTAATGTATGACGGGCATCCCAAAGAAATACGTGGCATTAACTATACTCTTTAGCAACACTCTGCTATTGCAAATTTCCCTGTCAGAAAAATAAACATTGTGTGACTTTCCCATTTTACTATTTCTCCTTCTCATCCTCTCGTCTCCCAGCCCCACCTCACCACAAAGCCTCCTGACTATTCTTTTTCAGGATCCATTGGTATTGACATTCTTCTACATTACTTGCCCCTTTTGTTCCCTAAAATGCCAGAGATGGAATCTTTGTGTGTGTGTGGAGAGGGGGAGGATTTTAAATATTTTTCCTTCTCATAGGCTTGGGGAAGTAGTCTGTCTATATCTGATGACTAAGTTTATATATGTGGGCTATAGAGTACTTACCACATAATGCTGCCCTCTCAGAAATGCCAGATGAAAGCTTCAAAGATAATTTACTATCCTGGGCAGGGCAAGATAGACAGTTATAAAAAATTACAGTAGTATTACCAATTAGGAGAAATGTGGTCCTGGATCCGTATTAGAACAAACACTCTAACCGTTATAGGTCGCCTTCCCTTAATTTCCCCGGTTTCCGTCTATGTGCAGCTCCCGTTAGAGTACCGACATTCAGCAAATGTACTCTTGCATGAAGTAACGGGATATGGAACCCACCACTTCCCCACATCCTGTCACTTAATCTTACTGACATATGTACAATTCCTTTTGATCTATGCTAACCATCCTTATCTCAGTGCAGATCTCTACTTCTATCTGTTATTTTTAAAAAATGCTTTAATCAGAGGGTCACGACAAGTTGGGTTGAATTATAGGGTTTGGGTTTAGAATTTTTTTTCATTCTGTTAGAGACAAAGCAACATCAAACTTGGGCTCCTTCTTCGCAACCCCTTAGTCATTGCTATTTTGATGAGCTATTTTGTGTTTATTTCTTGAAAAAAGAACAAAAGGAAAAGATAAGAAAAAGAAACTAAGTGATAGATGGGTAGATGAGAAATAATTCTAATTTAATTGGAATTACCAAAGCTAGACATAGCCAGATGTTTTCTTCTCTTTTTTCCTTATCCTTTTCATTTTCTTTTTTCTTCTGGGTCCAGGGTGAACGGAAGTTCAAGTAGTCTGCCCACTACTTAAGCAAAGGATATGTTTAATTGTCTAGGATGTGGGACTCGGGCAGAAGTTCTGCAGTCCCTTTAGGATTATGCATTTTGACTCAGGATCTAAATGACACATATGTGCCTAGGTTCTCCAATTCTCAAGAAAAATGCTCAAAGTTTCCTTTATAATAATCAGGCTACATGAACATCAGGTTTGTGGGCTTCCTATGGCAGAAAAGAAATTATGTCTCCTGCATAATTTTAGTTAGATCTTCAGAAAGGAGATCAAGTGAGACAAATGGGGTATTTGTTCTCTTTTCTACATCCCTGTTCTCTAAACAGTTGTTACTCCACCTATTTTATATAACCTTGCAAACATATACTGAACAAATGGAGGAATAAGTGAATGAATCAGAGTTCATTGCAAATGGTAAGGATTCTTTTAGAAAACTTTTCTCTTGGTCATACATAAAGTATGAGTCACGAGGTAAAATGTTTTGTTTTGTTTTGTTTTTACTGTGGTTTGTGCTAATCACTGCTGATAAGAGAGTATCATACAAAAACCACCACCACCCCCCCCAAAAAAAAAAACAAAAAGAAAAGAAAAGAAAAGAGAGAGAGTATCATATGACATCTTAAACAGAATCCTACGACTACTAAATAAATTATTACTTCATAACTGGAGGCATAAGCTTAGGGTTCAAACATTTTCCTTTAATCACTCTGCTTCCTGTGTTGCAATATAACTTCAGCTATATTAAAACAACTCCCTCCATTGTACTATTGTGTTTTTGTGCATGTTTGAAATTTTTCATAGAAAAAAGTGTTTTAAAAACTTCCCACCCACTGCACCAATTTATTGTTCATAGTAAATAAGTCAGGGAGTGTCTCTTATGTCTAATGCTTTGAGGCAAACCCTTTAAATGCAATCTGGATCTTCTCAGTGATCTCAAGGTGTCTGTGCCCTAAGTTGTATCTTCTGTTTGGGTCTGTTTCAGATTATGTCTGTAGGATGGAAAAAAATCCATTACCATAGTAAACCAGCACCTTTTCAATATACAAGTTCAGTTACAATATTCTTACAGAATGTTTCCATTGAAAGAGGCTGACATAGAGAATGGACTTGAGGACACGGGGAGGAGGAAGCGTAAGCTGGGATGAAGTGAGAGAGTGACACGGACATATATACACTACCAAATGTAAAATAGATAGCTAGTGGGAAGCAGCCGCATAGCACAGGGAGATCAGCTCGGTGCTTTGTGACCACCTAGAGGGGTGGGATAGGGAGGGTGGGAGGGAGACGCAAGAGGGAGGAGATATGGGGATATATGTATATGTATAGCTGATTCATTTTGTTATACAGCAGAAACTAACACAACATTGTAAAGCAATTATACTCCAATAAAGATATTAAAAAAAAAACCTTAAAAAAAAAAAAGAGGGCTTCCCTGGTGGCGCAGTGGTTGAGAATCTGCCTGCCAATGCAGGGGACACGGGTTCGAGCCCTGGTCTGGGAAGATCCCATATGCCGCGGAGCAACTGGGCCCGTGAGCCACAATTACTGAGCCTGCGCGTCTGGAGCCTGCGCTCCACAACAAGAGAGGCCACGATAATGAGAGGCCCGCGCACCGCGATGAAGAGTGGCCCTCGCTTGCCGCAACTAGAGAAAGCCCTCGCACAGAAACGAAGACCCAACACAGCCATAAATAAAAATAAATAAAGTAAATAAATAATTAAAAAAAAAAAAAAAGTCAAAGTCCTGCATCCCGAGAACCCCATCCGTCTCCAGCAAACTGAGGTTTCAACATGGCTCTGTAAGAGTTAGTTGTTTGGAGTCTGACAAATCACATCGATGTGAGTCTCATAAAATCCACCAAGTCACTGTATAGACATCAAATATGTAAAAGCAATAAAGTATTATATTTTCAGTGACTCCTCTCTCCCAGGAGAGACTAAGCTTCTGTGAGTTGGCTTTGATAATGGTAAAATGCAGTCACTAGAGCTCATGCTGGCAAATCAACATAATTTCTGGGCTCCTCTAAACACGAGGAATTGATATTTCTTTCATAGCTCAGCCTTGCCCCAATGACTTTTCACTATTCCTGTTTGAATGAGTGGGTAGGCTAAACACAGAAAACTTAACTGTGTTATACCCATTATTAGATAAGGACAGAGGGTGATAATTTCATAAGATGAGGTGGGGTCAGGGGAGCCATTTCCACTTGACATCATAATAGCATTAGCTTGGAAAAATTATCTGGAGCCACGTAGAGAACACACTGGATTTAGTTCAAATCCACTAAGTCTGGCTATTTATAATAGATTCCTTTGTACAGTCTATTCTGCTTGCTACACTTGACATGAAGTACTTAGCAGCCCTACAAAAAGAGAAAAAGTATTTGTAGGTATTTAGTAAAGTGGAGTCATTGAACAAAAAACAAAAAAGAAAGGGTAGAAAAAGAAAGATCCGTCAGGATGAGAAAGGAAAAAACAGGGATGGAAATGGGGAAATAAAACAAGTTTCAGTTTAGATTTGTAATTCATCTTTTTAAAATCTATTTCAGGCCTGAGTTATATTGTAGCCCAGGAATATTTAGTCCAGACAAGGCTAAATGGTAAAGACAGGCTGATTTAAAAAAAAAATTTTTTTTTTGGCCACGCCATGAGGCTTGCGGGATCTTAGTTCTGCCACCAGGGATTGAACCTGGGTCCCCCTGCGGTGGAAGGGTAGGGTACTAACCAGTGACTACCAGGAAAGCCCCAAGACAGGTTGATTTTTAATAGGAACTCATTCAACATTAGATGTGTGTATCATTTTCTTCATGACTGCTTATATATTATGCTCTGGGAGTCCCCAAATAGCAGTTTGATCTTCAAGTCTTTCGACTGGTTTTAAATAACTTTTCAGATAGGCAAAAAGATTTGTCTTTCGGAAAACATCTCCCCCATTATTTTTAATAGTAATCAATATCAGGGAGAGAAGTTATTTACATCCTGAAACCAAAATAACTTATATCTGTTAAAATACGATTGGCATATATTGCCAGAGTTCACTTAAATACCATGAGTTGTGTGAGTCTCAGAATGCAGGCTGGAACCAGCAGTATCAGTGTCCCCTGGGAACCTTCCAGAAATGAAAATTCTCAGCTCCCCACTCCAGACGTGATGAATCATAAATTCTGGGGGGAGGGAAGAGGGAGCAGCAATCTGTATTGTAGCAAGTCTTCCCGGTAATTCTGATGCACACACAAGTTTGAGAATTACTGCATTTGTGTATCCACAGTGGTGGCTTTATTTCCTAACCATCTTGTTTTATCACATGGATAGGCTTTATCAACCAGGCCAGCTGTACTATATTCTAAAAAGTTCACTCATTCTTCAAAGATTGATCACACCTTGCCTGATGCTGTCTCTGCCTCAAGGTGTGATTGATCACACCTTGCCTGATGCAACCTGCAAAATAGTTCTAGCATATGTTCATATTTTCAATCATTATTAAAATCCTTACTTACTTTTTTCTTTTTTAATTTCAAAATTTTTTGATATAAATGACATATAACGTTGCATGTAACCTACACACATTCTTCCTTATATTTTAAATCATCTGAATTTACTTATAATATGACATACAATGCAAATGCTATGTAAATAGTTGTAAATACAATGTAAGTGCTATGTAAACAGGTGCTAGTGGGGAGCAAAGTCAAGTTTTGTTCTTCGGAAATTTCTGGAATTAAAAAATAATTTCTTTATTTCTATTGAATCCTCAGATGTGGAACCTGCAGATATGAAGGGCCATCGATATATGGTTGTATCCCCCAGGGCTTCTGCTTGAACCCTGACTGATACAAATTGGCAGTGGTGCCAGATCAAACCCAAGGCCTGCTTTTGTATGACTCCTGAGCCAAGATGGTTATTATGTTTTTAGAGGGTTGTAAAATAAAACAAAGAATGTGTGACATAGACCATCTGTGTCCCACAAGGCTGAAGATATTTACTCTCTGGCCCATTACAGAAAGTTTGCTGACCCTGGTAGGAAAAATAGGAGTGTAAAATGCTATGGCTACTTTTTAAACAGTTTGGCAGTCTCTTAAAAGGATAAACATAAATTTATCATATGGCCCAGAAGTCCTGCTCCTACATATTTACTGAAGAGAAATGAAAATACATGTCTGTACAAAGACTTGTACCTGAATGTTCATAGCTTTTTAATTCATAATAACCAAAAAATCAAACAACACAAAGGCCCATTAACAGCTGGATGGATAGACAAATTGTTATACATCCATAAAATAAAAGGGAATTAACCACTGATACCCAACAACATGGATAAATGTAAAAAAAAAAAAAAAAAAAGCCAAGTGAAAGAAGGCAGAGAAGGAAGAGTACATATTGCATGGTTCCATTCCATTTATATGAGGTTCTAGAACCAGCGATATCGATCTATAGTGACAAAAAAAGTACTAGTTGCCTGGGAGGCCAGTCTGGGGGGTTGACTGAAAAGGGGCTTGCGTGAACTGCCCAAGGAATTTTTTTTTTTTTTTTGGCAGTGCTGTGGGCATGTGGGATCTCAGTTCCTGACCAGGGATGGAATCCGTGCCCCCTGCAGTGGAAGGGCAGAGTCCTAACCACTGGGCCACCAGGGAAGTCCTTGGGTGGCTTAAAAAACAGAAATTTGTCTCATAGTTTTGAAGGCCAGAAGTCCAAGGTCAAGGTGTTGGCAGGGTTAATTCCTTCTGAGGGTTTTGGGGAGAATCTGTCACATGCCTCCCTCCTAACCTATGGTGGTTTGCTGACAGTCTTTGGTGTTCCTTGACTTTAGATACATCAGTCTGATTTCTGCCTTCTCCCTGTGTATGTTTCTGACTCTGTGTCCCAATTTCCCCCATTTTATAAGGACACCAGTCCTACTGGATTAGGACCCACCCTAATGATCTCATATTTGCTCGATCATCTGCAAAAATCCTATTATCAAATAAGGTCACATTCATAGGTACTGGGGGTTAGGATTGTAACATCTTTTGCGGGGGGGGGGCATAAGTCAACCTATGACAGTTGTTCACAAATTAATATAGAGGTGTAGGACTTGGCCTCGTGAACATGGTCATCTCAACAAATTCCTCTCTTCCTTAGGCCATAATTCTTCGGAATCTTTGCCTGTCTTTCCTGTCTATCATGTTATCTTGATCTAGGCCAAGTTCTACAGGGTAAGCATAATTGAATTGATTTGGTTTGAGGCAAACATTTAAACAGAGAAAAGACAAACATATGTACTCAATATTCAGCTAAACTATTCACTCACTGATTTATGTTAAGGCCTTAAAGTAAATATTACCTACTAAGAAAGGTTACTTTATCTAAAATAGTATGGCTGCAGCCGCAGTTGCCTTTACAAAGTCTATTTTTGAGACTTCTGAAGCTGTCAGAGCCATAAGTGCTATCAATAAACCAAAGGTAAAAATTATTTTTATTAATAAAATTTTACTTCCCTTTTCAGAGTGTAAAGTTTCTAAAGGCTGACTTTTTCCCCATCCATTTATTTATTTATTTTTCTAAAATTTATTTATTTTTAAAATTTTAGGCTGCGTTGGGTCTTCGCTGCTGCACGCGGGCTTTTTCTAGTTGCGGCGAGTGGGGGCTACTCTTCGTTGGGGTGCGCGGGCTTCTCATTGCGGTGGCTTCTCTTGTTGCGGAGCATGGGCTCTAGGCACGCGGGCTTCAGTAGTTGTGGCACACGGGCTCAGTCGCTGTGGCTCACGGGCTCTAAAGCTCAGCCTCAGTAGTTATGGCACACGGGCTTAGTTGCTCCACGGCATGTGGGATCTTCCCAGACCAGGGCTCGAACCCGTGTCCCCTACATTGGCAGGAGTATTCTTAACCACTGCGCCACCAGGGAAGCCCTGTCTCTTTATTTTTAAATGGAATACTTTATTCTAAAATTTTCTAATTAAAGAGTTAAGACATTTTTAATGGACAAAACTGTATCTGTCTGGTTTTTTCTTTGTATTTCTTAGTTTCAGCATAATATAAAATTTTCACAGAAAAGAATAATTCTATTGGAAAATAGAATAAAAAATTCACCCAAATGCCATTACCTTATATAGCTATATATTTTTTCCTGAAATTCTATACACATTACATTTAGATGTACCGATTGAACAGAACATATTTTTTTTCCTTCAAAATATAGATGTGCTTCTTCCTGCTAATAACTTTGTTAGTATAACATTTCCACTCTATTTTTGTTCATTGAGAGGAAAACGATGTCAGATTTCTTTCTTTATACTAACGAGTTTACACATTTCCTAGCCTTTTCTTTATGTAATAGGTAAAAAGATGAACCTAATACCAACTAGCTAATCAACGACTAGACAGGGTTATAGTAATGTTCCAGGCACTGAAAAAGAAATTAGGGAGGGAGAAAAGAGGTCAGTGTCCTTAAGAACTGGAAATCTAGCTGATGAATTTACAGAAGAGGTGCCAGATCTGAACGCAGATCAAATTCCTTACTATGTTGATCTGCACATTATACTTCTATGCCTGGGGAAGCTCCCCCAGGGCCACTGTGTGTCGGCTGCCAAGGGAAGAGATTCAGTGTGACTTGATTTCTTCAAGTTTTTTGCTCAGTGAGGCTAACAGGTGGTTGGGGGAATGATAATAATAAGGTAGTGAGATATCATTTATTATTTAATATGAAAGGAAAAATATGCTATTGACATAAGACATAAAAAGAGATTCCTCTCCCATATGGATTGAAAGAAACACACATCAAGAGTGGTTGCTAATGAAAATGAGAAATTTCTACTACCCACCCTGTAAAACAAAGAAAACAAGCAATAGAACCTCGCAACACCCTACCTTTCTTTTATATTAAGTACTTAATTTCTGAATGTGGAACATTAATTATATTGTTGAGATTAAGCCAATTTTGGTAATTTGAATTTTCAAGCTTATTATCTCTTGTATCCAGATGCAAATATTTCATTCTAGGGACAGGGGTTTTACAGAAGATTTACCAAAAAGCAGGGTCCTCTCCACAGAGAGCTATTTATTTTCCATTTAGCAGAAGTCATGGCATAGAGCAAGTCCAAAATAGTGCAAATTACTACAAATGTCTCTGCTCAAACATTTCCAGTCTCTTTTGCGTCAGGATAATTGTTTCCATGTTTTAGTTTATTTTGTTAGCATAAACAGGTTTTTGAGTTTGTCTGGATAATTTTTTCACCTTCCAAGTTCCTTTTGCCTGTAGTGTCCCAGCCTTTCTTTGGGAAAGGGCAGGACTCAGCACTTCTTCAAGTAGTCATTGTGATTTTTAATCCTATAAGTTAATTGGCTTGATAAGGGCTTCTGGGGCTTGAGTTCCAGGCATGGACACTCCAAATTCCCATTATATTGAGGACCCTTGTATTGACCAGCAGTCTTCACTTGGTTATTCCCCAAGCCCAAGTTATGGGATGTGTGAGCTTTGCCAATCCAGAAGTTTTCCTCTAAATTCATCCTCCTTG
Source organism: Eschrichtius robustus (assembly GCF_028021215.1). Lineage (NCBI taxonomy): Eukaryota > Metazoa > Chordata > Mammalia > Artiodactyla > Eschrichtiidae > Eschrichtius > Eschrichtius robustus. Next base: position 58,540,291 of record NC_090838.1, on the reverse strand, counting down.
TGGAAACTGTTGGATAACCCAACCTTCCCGTCTAAATCAGCCCAATTACTGAACCACAATTATAATTAGCAGCATACCTATTTTTCCATTCACTTTGGGAGCCAAAAGTACTTTCTCATCATGAGTTAATTCACCAGGCCAGGTCTTGGGATTGTTGTCCTATCACTGTTGCTAAAATTAGTCATACGAAGTCAACAGAAGAGAGTTTCAGTACACAGTTCCAGCCTTGCTTGAAACTTGGGTTCCAAATGCTATTTGAACTATTTATTAGTTGTTGTTAGTGCTATATAACAAAGAATTTGGCTGGCTTTTGTCTCTGGTTACTGGGAGAGAGCCTCTAAATTATTGGAATTTCCCAAGTGGTAGGAGAGTCTTTGTTGTTCCTGGTGAACCCCTCAGACCCTACTTGAGTTTATGCTAATGAGGTGACTCATGGTGGGCACCTGGATAGTTTCAGGATGGGGGTTGGCTAGGCTGGAAAGATCAACCATGTGATTAGAAGGTTGGGGCTTTGAGCCAGGCCCTTTCAGTGCCATATGGGAGGAGAACTGGAGATTGAGTTCAGTCATGTGGCCAGTGATTCAATCATTCGTGTCTAGGTAATGAAGCCCCAATAAAAAACTTTGGACACCTGGAACTCAGGTGAGCTTCCTTGTTGGTTATACTCATTGATGTGCTGGGAGGGTGACCTGTTCTGAGGACACGGAGGGTTTGTGTTTGAGAGCCTCTCAGATCTTGCCCTATGTGTCTCTTCATTTGGCTGGTCCTGATTTGGATCCTTCATAATAAAATTGAAATCATAACACTTTCCTGACTTCTGTCAGTTTAGTTTAGTGAATTATTGAGCCTGGGGGGTAGTGGAAACCTCCAAATTTGTGGCCAGTTTGTCAGAAATGCCGTGGCCAGAGAACCCAGGAGCTTGGGCTTGTGTCTGAGGTGAGAGGAGTCTGCTTACTGTGTCCTTAGCTAAAATTTGACCTAACTCTGCGTAGTTAGTATCAAAACTGCAAGGCAATGAGGAACTTACTTTAATTTTTTTAACAGAAGTTGAAGAATTTCTTACGCATACGTAAGAACACACGAGAATGCATAACCTGGTCAATTGTCCAATTAATTTTCTTCTTGAGATTTTTTTTTTTTTACAGTAGACTTTCAAGTCCAAATAAAACAGGTTTTTTGTTGTTCTTGTTGTTTTAGTATATTGAAATGCAGCATGATATTCTATTAATGGGGTTATTTAATACAGCCATTGTTTCAGCAGTTTGGGGTCTATAACCAGCTGGGTTACTTTTAGTTCTTAAGTAGAAATGAAATGATTAGGTCTTTTAAACAACCACTTGCAAGACTTGGACACTAAAGCTCTAAGAGGTGGGAATTCTACAGAACCGCCAAGAAAAACTGGATATGTTGCTGAAGGTCTCCTAGTGACAAAGATGTAAGGGTGGTACCAAAGTTGACACATCAACTTGTTTTGGGAACTTCAGAGGAGGAGAGAGGAGGGCAAATCATCTCCATGTCTCTTACCACATGGAGTCTTATAACAGAAGACTTTGCATATAGTAGGTGCTCAATAAATGAGATGCCATGAATAAGGCCCTTAAAGGTTATGTGAGGGCTGGATGCAAGTCCATGTGTAAGATTCTGGTTGCCTGCTAGTGGGTACTTTATGTAGTTTAATAAGCTTCAAGGACTGACAGCTCAGAGACAGGGGACTAGAAGCAGTGTGAGAAGTCGTGGCTTCTAAATTATGCTTCTGAAACAGGTGTTTATATTTTCTGTTTCAAATTAGTGCTTTAAGTTCTGACATTTCCAACATGGCCCCCATCTGGATGGGTGGAGAATATGGGGTAAAATCAAGCAGTCTATTCTACAGAAAAGGTCTCCTCCTGCCCCTTGAAGAACGGTGAGGAATCCTGAGTAGCGAGTGTGATGCTGGGGCTAAGACAGGGCAACTATCAAATGTGATAGGTGACAAAAGTTTTCCAACCCAAATACTTACTAGATGGCGAACACATCGTTTAAGTTCAGAAGGAACTTACATCATTCTTTTATTTTTTTTCTCCTTAAAAATGACATTTCAATTTAATTATGTAATTATTCATTTTAAAAAAAGAACTTATATTGGAAACAACCTGAAACTGTATTTTTCTGTTGCTTATATTAAAAAGCATAGTATGATGAATCCCCATGTACTCATCACGCAGTTGGGTGAATTTCAGTTGTGAGAACAGAACCAATGTTGCCCTACGAAGCAAAGACTAACGAAAAAAATGTTCAGTGAAATGGTAAAGATATCCTTCGTGAAGAAATAAGACACTCTGGCATTTCTTCAAGTGTGTCTCTGCTGTCCAGATCAGTTTATGGTGCTCCAGAGCCTTCAGAAGGCAGTTGTGGAGCTCCTTTAAAAATGGCCCTGGCTTCTCAGTGGTCCTGGGAATCAAGGCCACTGACTGCAGTGGAAGCTTTTCCAGATACTCCTTCCTTGAGGGGGTGAGAGAGAGGAACCAGGGAATAAGTTGGGAAATAGAGCGTTAGAATTCCTGAAGCCTCAGAGGACCTGCTGGGGCAAAATCCCCCCAAAAAAGAGATGATTAAACACTGATGATGGGACATGAAGAAACTCCCCATCATGGTACGTTTAAGGGAGCTATTAACACTTAGTGAGGAGCAGCTGGAAACACTTGCATTTCACCCTCACAGCTGGCTCTCTCGCTGGCCACATGAGGTTGTCATAATGGCCTTGTAAAACACACCCAATTGTCTCTTATTCCTTAACTAACATCTTATAAAGTTGACAATATGATTATGATGGAATTGAATCAGAAATGAATTGACACTTATCTGCACACACCATAGCTTCCTGTCAAGAATTTAAGGAATAGTGTGGGTAGGAAGGGAGCTGTTGACTACATGAAGACAAAGAACAAATAGTGGCATCAGGAGCTCCTTTAAACCTTTAAGGAAGAAAATAACAAAGTACAGTAAGTGCAAATGAGTGCTGTCAGTGGGAAGGAATCTTAGCCCTATGATTCTTTAATCAGTTTCATCTCCTTAGCATAAGACTGGCTGTGTATACTCTTTACAATAGCCGAGACCTGGAAGCAACCTAAATGTCCATCGACAAATGAATGGATAAAGAAGATGTAGTACATATATACAATGGAATACTACTCAGCCATTAAAAAAAAACCCCAAAAATGAAATAATGCCATTTGCAGCAACATGGATGGACCTGGAGATTATCATACTAAGTGAAGTAAGACAGAGAAAGACAAATACCATATGATATCGCTTATATGTGGCATCTAAAAAAAATGATACAAATGAACTTATTTACAAAACAGAGAGAGACTCACAGACATAGAAAACAGACTTATGGTTACCAAAGGGGAAGGGTGGAGAGGGATAAACTGGGAGTTTGGAATTAACAGATACACACTACTATATATGTAAAATAGGTAAATAACAAGCACAGGGAACTATATGCAATATCTTGTAATAACCTATTATGGAAAAGAATATGAAAATGAATATATATATATCTGAATCCTTGATCATCAATCCAGAAAACTCAGGTTATTCTTCATGAGGGAATGGCAGGAGGCAGCTTTGATATTAGAGAACAGAGCTACATGTAATCACAGGAAGGGTTTACTCTGAGTAATAAATACATAAATTTATTTTCATTATGTCTATAAACATTGATTTTTTTTGAAGAATGTTATTATACAGCTAGGTTTAAAGGAGTATGACAGGCATCAATTTTTAAAATAAACATTGCCTTTATCACGATTATTTTTTCAAATGGCTACTTCTAGAAAGGTATTCAAATCCTTTATTCCATTTTTTGATGTAAATCATTTAGGACAATAAAGCACAGTGAGGTACAGATGAGCACTATGGTCTGGATGTTTATGCCCTCCCAAAATTCATACACTGAAAATCTAATGCCCAAGGTGAAGTTATTAGGAGCTGGGTGGGGCCTTTGTGAGTTGATTTGGTCGTAAGGGTGGAGCCCTCATGTTGGAGTTAGCTCCCTTATAAACAAGGCCCAAGAGAGCTCCCTTCTGCCTTCCCCAAATGACGATACAAGAAGTTGGAAGTCGAGGACTGGTTCAAGATTGTGGAGTAGAAGGACATGCGCTCACTCCCTCTTGTGAGAGCACCGGAATCACAACTAACTGCTGAACAATCATTGACAGGAGGACACTGGAGCTCATCAAAAAAGATACCCTACATCCAAAGACAAAGGACAAGCCACAATGAGACAGTAGGAGGGGTGCAATCACAATAAAATCAAATCCCATAACTGCTGGGTGGGTGACTCACAAACTGGAGAACACTTATACCATGGAAGTCCACCCACTGGAGTGAAGGTTCTGAGCCTCATGTCAGGCTTCCAAACCTGGGGGTTCATCAACAGGAGGAGGAATTCCGAGAGAATCAGACTTTGAAGGCTAGCGGGATTAGATGGCAGAACTTTGACAGGACTGGGAGAAACAGAGACTCCACTCTTGGAGGGCGCACACAAAGTAGTGTGCACATCGGGACCCAGGGGAAGGAGCAGTGACCCCATAGGAGACTGAACCAGACTTACCTGCTAGAGTTGGAGGGTCTCCTGTAGAGGCAGGGGGTGGCTGTGGCTCACCGTGGGGACAAGGACACTGGCAGCAGAAGTTCTGGGAAATACTTGGTGTGAGCTCCCTCCCCCCAGAGTCCTCCATTAGTCCCACCAAAGAGCCGGGTAGGCTCCAGTGCTGGGTCACCTCAGGCCAAACAACCAACAGGGAGGGAACCCAGCCCCACCCATCAGCAGACAAGCGAATTAAAGTTTTACTGAGCTCTGCCCACCAGAGCAACACCCAGCTCTACACACTACCAGTCCCTCCCATCAGGAAGCTTGCACAAGCCTCTTAGATATCTGCATCCACCAGAGGGCAGACAGCAGAAGCAAGAAAAACTACAATTCTGTAGCCTGTGGAAGGAAAACCACATTCACAGAAAGACAGACAAAATGAAAAGGCAGAGGACTTTGTACCAGATGAAGGAACAAGATAAAACCCCAGAAAAACAACTAAATGAAGTGGAGATAGGCAACCTTCCAGAAAAAGAATTCAGAATAATGATGGTGAAGATGATTCAGGACCTCGGAAAAAGAATGGAGGCAAAGATTGAGAAGATGCAAGAAATGTTTAACAAAGACCTAGAAGAATTAAAGAACAAACACCTAGAAGAATTAAAGAACAAATAAATAGAGATGAACAATACAATAACTGAAATGAAAAATACACTAGAAGGAATCAATAGCAGAATAACTGAGGCAGAAGAACTGAGAAGTGACCTGGAAGACAGAATGGTGGAATTCATTACTGAGGAACAGAATAAAGAAAAAAGAATGCAAAGAAATGAAGACAGTCTAAGAGACCTCTGGGACAACCTTAAATGCAACAACATTTGCACTATAGGGGTCCCAGAAGGAGAAGAGAGAGAGAAAGGACCCGAGAAAATATTTGAAGAGATTATAGTCGAAAACTTCCCTAACATGGGAAAGGAAATAGCCACCCAGGTCCAGGAAGCACAGAGCATCCCAGGCAGGATCAACCCAAGGAGAAACACACTGAGACACATAGTAATCAAAAATTAAAGACAAAGAAAAATTACTGAAAGCAACAAGGGAAAAATGACAAATAACATACAGGGAACTCCCATAAGGTTAACAGCTGATTTCTCAGCAGAAACTCTACAAGCCAGAAGGGAGTGGCACGATATATTTCAAGTGATGAAAGGGAAGAACCTACAACCAAGATTACTCTACCCGGCAAGGATCTCATTCAGATTCAACTGAGAAATCAAAAGTTTTACAGACAAGCAAAAGCTAAGAGAATTGAGCACCACCAAACAAGCTCTACAACAAATGCTAAAGGAGCTTCTCTAAGTGGGAAAAACAAGAGAAGAAAAGGACCTACAAAAACAAACCCAAAGCAATTAAGAAAATGGTAATAGGAACATACATATCGATAATTACCTTAAACGTGAATGGATTAAATGCTCCAACCAAAAGACACAGGCTTGCTGAATTGATACAAAAACAAGACCCATATATATGCTGTCTACAAGAGACCCATGTCAGACCTAGGGACACATACAGACTGAAAATGAGGGGATGGAAAAAGATATTCCATGCAAATGGAAATCAAAAGAAAGCTGGAGTAGCAATACTCATATCAGATAAAATAGACTTTAAAATAAAGAATGTTACCAGAGACAAGGAAGGACACTACATAATGATCAAGGGATCAATCCAAGAAGAAGATATAACAATTATAAATATATATGCACCCAACGTAGGAGCACCTCAATACATAAGGCAACTGCTAACAGCTATAAAAGAGGAAATCGACAGTAACACAATAATAGTGGGGGACTTTAACACCTCACTTACACCAATGGACAGATCATCCAAACAGAAAATTAATTAGGAAACAGAAGCTTTAAATGACACAATAGACCAGATAGATTTAATTGATATTTATAGGTCATTCCATCCAAAAACAGCAGATTACACTTTCTTCTCAAGTGCGCATGGAATATTCTCCAGGATAGACCACATCTTGGGTCACAAATCAAGCCTCAGTAAATTTAAGAAAATTGAAATCATATCAAACATCTTTTCTGACCACAATACTATGAGATTAGAAATCAATTACAGGGAAGAAAACGTAAAAAACACAAACACATGAAGGCTAAACAATACGTTACTAAATAACCAAGAGATCACCAAAGATATCAAGGAGGAGGAGGAAATAAAAAAATACCTGGAAACAAATTAGAACAAAAACAGGATGATCCAAAACCTATGGGATGCAGCAAAAGCAGTTCTAAGAGGGAAGTTTATAGCAATACAAGCCTACCTCAAGAAACAAGAAAAATCTCAAATAAACAATCTAACCTTACACCTAAAGGAACTAGAGAAAGAAGAACAAACAAAACCCAAAGTTAGTAGAAGGAAAGAAGTCATAAAGATCAGAGCAGAAATAAATGAAATAGAAACAAAGAAAACAATAGCAAAGATCAATAAAACTAAAAGCTGATTCTTTGAGAAGATAAACAAAATTGATAAACCTTTAGCCAGACTCATCAAGAAAAAGAGGGAGAGGACTCAAATCAATAAAATTAGAAATGAAAAGGAGAAGGTACAATGGACACCGTAGAAATACAAAGCATCATAAGAGACTACTACAAGCAACTGTATGCCAATAAAATGGACAACCTGGAAGAAATGGACAAATTCTTAGAAAGGTATAACCTTTTAAGACTGACCAGGAAGAAATAGAAAATATGAACAGACCAATCACAAGTAATGAAATTGAAACTGTGATTAAAAGTCTTCCCACAAACAAAAGTCCAGGACCAGATGGATTCACAGGTGAATTCTATCAAACATTTAGAGAAGAGTTAACACCCATTCTTCTCAAACTCTACCAAAAAATTGCAGAGGAAGGAACACTCCTAAACTCATTCTATGAGCCACCATCACCCTGATACCAAAACCAGACAAAGATACTACAAAAAAAGAAAATTACAGACCAATATCACTGATGAACATGGATGCAAAAATCCTCAACAAAATACTAGCAAACAGAATCCAACAACACATTAAAAGGATCATACACCATGATCAAGTGGGATTTATCCCAGGGATGCAAGGATTCTTCAATGTATGTAAATCAATGTATGTGATACACTATATTAACAAATTGAGGAATAAAAAGCATATGATCATCTCAATAGATGCAGAAAAAGCTTTTGACAAAATTCAACACCCATTTATGATAAAAACTCTCCAGAAAGTGGGCATAGAGGGAACTTACCTCAACATAATAAAGGCCATATATGACAAACCTACAGCAAACATCATTCTAAATGGTGAAAACCTGAAAGCATTTCCTGTAAGATCAGGAACAAGACAAGGATGTCCACTCTCGCCACTATTATTCAACATAGTTTTGGAAGTCCTAGCCATGGCAATCAGAGAAGAAAAAGAAAGAAAAGGAATACGAATTGGAAAAGAAGAATTAAAACTGTCACTGTTTGCAGATGACATGATACTATACATAGAGAATCCTAAATATGCCACCAGAAAATGACTAGAGCTAATCACTGGATTTGGTAAAGTGGCAGGATACAAAATTAATGCACAGAAATCTCTTGCATTCCTATACACTAACAACAAAAGATCAGAAACAGAAATTAAGGAAATAATCCCATTCACCACTGCAACAAAAAAATAAAATACCTAGGAATAAACCTACCTAAAGAGATAAAAGACCTGTACTCAGAAAACTATAAGACACTGATGAAAGAAATCAAAGATGACACAAACAGATGGAGAGATATACCATGTTCTTGGACTGGAAGAATCAATATTGTGAAAATAACAATATTCACAATATTGATTCTTTGGGTAGTGAAATATTCACAATATTTCACTACGTAAAGCAATCTACAGATTCAATGCAATCCCTTTCAAATTACCAGTGGTATTTTTTACAGAACTAGAAGAAAAAAATCTTAAAATTTGTATGGAGACACAAAAGACTCTGAATAGCCAAAGCAGTCTTGAGGGAAAAAAATGGAGCTGGAGGAATCAGATTCCCTGACTTCAGACTATACTACAAAGCTACAGTAATCAAGACAATATGGTACTGGCATAAAAGCAGAAATACAGATCAATGGAACAGGATAGAAAGCCCAGAGATAAACCCATGCACCTATGGTCAACTAATCTATGACAAAGGAGGCAAGGATATACAATGGAGAAAAGACAGTCTCTTCAATAAGTGGTGCTGGGAAAACTGGACAGCTACATGTAAAATAATGAAATTAGAACACTCCCTAACACCATACACAAAAATAAACTCAAAATGGATTAGAGACCTAAATGTAAGACCAGACACTATAAAACTCTTAGAGGAAAACATAGGAAGAACATTCTTTGACATAAATCACAGCAAGATTGTTTTGATCCACCTCCTAGAGAAATGGAAATAAAAACAAAAATAAACAAATGGGACCTAATGAAACTTCAAAGCTTTTGCAAAGCAAAGGAAACTACAAACAAGACAAAAAGACAGCCCTCAGAATGGGAGAAAATATTTGCAAACGAATCAACAAAGGGTTAATCTCAAAAATATATAAACAGCTCATGTAGCTCAATATTAAAAAAAACCAACCCATTCAAAAAATGGGCCGAAGACCTAAATAGACATTTCTCCAAAGAGGACATACAGATGGCCAAGAAACACATGAAAAGCTGCTCAACATCACTAATTATTAGAGAAATGTAAATCAAAACTAGGAGGTATCACCTCACACCAGTTAGCATGGGCATCATCAGAAAATCTACAAACAACAAATGCTGGAGAGGGTGTGGAGAAAAGGGAACCCTCTTGCACTGTTGCTGGGAATGTAAATTGATACAGCCACTATGGAGAACAGTATGAAAGTTCCTTAAAAGACTAAAAATAGAATTACCATATGACCCAGCAATCCCACTACTGGGCATATACCCAGAGAAAACCATAATTCAAAAAGACATATGCACCCCAATGTTCACTGCAGCACTATTCACAATAGCTAGGTCATGGAAGCAACTTAAATGCCCATCGACAGACGAATGGTTAAAGAAGATGTGGTACATATATACAATGGAATATTTTTCAGCCATAAGAAGGAACGAAATTGGGTCATTTGTAGAGATGTGGATGGATCTAGAGACTGTCATACAGAGTGAAGTAAGTCAGAAAGAGAAAAACAAGTATCGCATATATGTGGAACCTGGAAAAATGGTACAGATGAACCGGTTTGCAAGGCAGAAATAGAGACACAGATGTAGAGAACAAACGTATGGACACCAAGGTGGGGAAAGCATGGGGGGTGGTGGTGGTGGGATGAATTGGGAGATTGAGATTCACATGTATACACTAATATGTATAAAATCGATAACTAATAAGAACCTGCTGTATAAAAAATAAAATAAAATTAAATTAAAAAAAAAAAAGAAGAAGTTGGAAGTTTGCAACAAGGAGAGAACCCTCACCTGACCATACTGGCACCTTGATCTTGGACTTCCAGCCTCTATAACTGTAAGAAATAGGTGTCTGTTTTTTATAAGTCACCCAGTCTGTAGTATTTTGTTATAGCAGCATGAAGGGGCTACGACAGTATTAGAACAAAAATCATTTTTCTGTGTTTTTAGAATGACTCATGAGCTGACAACCTATTTAAATATTCCTATCCCACCAGAATGTTTCAAATCAGTCAAGTACTCCTTGACATGGGGTGGTGGGCAGGGGTGAAGGAAGGAAAGAAGAAGGACAAGGCAACAGAAAAAGAGGAAGTGGCTTATTTATTGAGGTTATTTAGGCAAACAGTAGAGATGGTGATGGCATCAATTCCTCATCCTCTAAAAACTCCTACCCTTGGTTTCAAGATAGAAAATCTCACCATCTGGGTATTCTCTGGCAGCAATACTCAGGCACACATCTGGAAGTTTTAAATGTTGAAATCAGGAATTATAGGAGAAAAAAGTTCGGTGAAGGAAAAGAAGAGGAAAGTAAAGTGGAAGAAAGGGGAGGAAAAGAAGAGGGGGAGGTATTCCCAGCTGTAAATTTGAATGTAAGCTCCATAACGAGGAAGGACTTTTTTGTCACTGCTCTACTTATAAGACGTAGAATAGAGTCTGGTATTTAATAGGGACTCAGAGTAAATATTTGTTGAACAAATCATGGGATTGTGCAGCAGCTGTGGTGTTGATGGTTAGATGTACAGCAGTTCAGGCAATGTGCCCCTCAGATCTCCCTTTAAGAAAGAATTTACCGTTCTGTGGTAGAAGTGCAATTGACTGAGAGCCGCCATCTGGCAGCATCTTTAGGCTCTACTTCCGTTTTTAAGCTGAAGCCATGCTCTTGCTATTGACTGAATATAGAGGTGGGTGCCAGTGCCTGGCCATTTCTGCCCAATGTGGTCTCCTCTAAGGGGCAGTCTTTGCTCTGGAACTCACTGTTGGGGTGGTGAGACCCTGTCAGATGTCCATCACGGTCTGAGGCTTTCTGCTCAATCCTGCTTCCTACGTCTTTATCTTTCAGAGACATCTCTGCTTCCCCCACACCTCAAACCTCTTGTACTACTAACTCCATTTCAGTGTTTGCTTCCTGATGACCTAAATGACACGAGGTCTGACAATTTGCCTTGAAGCCTCATTATCACTATGGTGCTGGATGAACTGTCAGCTTCTGAGTTATTCTGGGTGCTTCAGTCTTCCCAGATCTCAACAGTCTTCCTGGTAAGGTTATGCACCCAACTCTCAAGGATTGTGCTACTGAAAATGTGATCTCTGGACTGGCGCCCATCTCCAAACTATTTGTTATTACCTGTCCACAATGAGATGAATGTAGAGATTGAGAATAATCATTTAAAAACTTTTATGACAATTTGGCATCACTCTGACAACTAAGGTCTGTGAACTGGTTTTCTTGAGTAGGGTATAAGATTAGTTTGGATGTTGTTGAACTCAAACTGTGAGTCCCATGTTGTGTGGATTGTGTAGTAGTCATATGTAGTAGGACCACATTGCAACTTGCGATATTTTGAGGTGACTCTAACTATGTATAAAATCTGGAATCTATTTCTTTCATCAAGAGATAATTTAATCTTAAAGATAACTTTAAAGGATAAATTGTTGGAACTGACAATTGATGAAGGATTGAAGATGAATTTTGGAAATCTCATCATTTATTTTACTTTTTAAAAATATTTATTTATTTATTTAGCTGCGTCAGGTCTTAGTTGCGGCACCCTGGGATCTTTAGTTGGCTCCTTAGTTGCAGCATATGAACTCTTAGTTGTGGCATGTGGGATCTAGTTCCCTGACCAGGGATCGAACACCGGCCCCCTGCACTGGGAGCATGGAGTCTTAGCCACTGGACCACCAGGGAAGTCCCTGTTTTATTTCAGATAAAAGTTAAAAATGAATATTCTTAGCTCGCAGAAATTGCTTTGAAAACTCTTCTCCCATTCCCATCAACTTATCTCTGTTTCTCTACTGAGTGTAAAAAAAAAACCAGAGAAACAGTTTAGATACTCACCACCCTCAACCAGAAGCCTTATCTTTAATCCCTGTAGATTAGAATAACAAACCAGAAGAAAGCTCATTTGCCACTTAAAATACTTTAGATATTGACACACACGGTGTTTGTTCAAAGTGCTTTTGTAGGCATTTAATATATGGAATCGCTATTTCATGCATAACTTTTAGTTAAATTACGATTGTGGAATAAAGTCAGGAATGTAAAAAAGATGCTCCTAATCGTTCAAGTAGCAATATGCAGTCTTTGTCTTTTTTTCCTCTTATGTTTGTTCTGATTTCATTTATTGCAGTGCAGTTTTACGTTTTTTGAAATAATTAGAAATCTGGGCTTCTCTTTTGCCTTTTTCTCCATCTTTCAAGCAATTCATTTTGATTGTATTTTACAAAAGTATCTCGTAGCGATGGGTTGGAAAAACAAAAGAACCCGAAACTTTCCCCACGGATAACTTGGGAAGCTGCTTTGGAGGCTAATTTTGAGGCGGACAATGGGAGCGTAGTAAGAACCTGGGCCCTGCAACTTCAGCGAACGTAAAAACCAGCACAAAGCTTTAGTAACTAACATTTTTTTTTTCTGGTTAAATATGCTCAGTTTGTAATCCGGTGGGCGTTGGCCAAATGCAAATCTAGAAAAAGGTGCCGGCGCCCCGCCCCAAAAACCTTCCACACCTTCGGCCCGCGGCGCGGTTAGAAAACGGCCTTCGAAGGCGGAAGGGAAAGGAGCGAAGGGGCGGGGCGAGCAGCGTGAGGTCACCGGAGAGCGCCGCTCGCGCCGCGGGCAGAGCCGGCGCGCCACTGACGTCACCGCCGCCGACTGCTTTCTGGGAGGCAGGAGTGGAAGGCCCGCGAGGTATTATTCAGAGCTGGGGTTGGAGTTTCTCGTGCTTTTAAGTTCGCTTCTCCTGGAAGCCCCCTGTCACCTTCCGGCTGACTGTGGGGAGGGGGACCGGGCTGCGTAGCCTTCCGCGAACGCGAGCGTTGGGGCAGCGTCGTGGCAAGATTCCCCACTTCCGCTTTCCTGTGGCTGCTTGCTGGCTTCGGCTTACCTTGGCCCTTCACGTCTCTGGGTCCGGCCTTTCGCTTTTTCCTCGCTTCTTAGCTCCGCCTCTCAAGTATTGGGGGGGGGGGGCGGAGAAATTAAGAGCACGTGACTTCACCGTTAATTTTCAGCTGCCTTCAAACCTGGTTGAGGGAGGAAGGCCAAAGTGGCAGATGTAGGGGAGTAGCTTTCCCGTGTCATCCGTTATCATTCACATACATGATCACTCACTGCCTGTCACTGCAATATTAGCCCACCTGAGATGGTAGGCTAATTTCGACCTTAAGGTGAAATCTAATGGAATCTCAGAAGAGTGGGTTTTCTTTACGGCCCAGGAAAGTTTAGCGTGACTGAAACTTCTGTTTGAAAGTATCTTTTGTGTCTTGCTGTTTGTTGACTGCAACAGTTTTGGCTTGATAAAGATGTATCTGTCCCAATGAGATGTTTGCTGGCCACTTATTAATCTTTTTGGACTGATAGTAGACTGACCCGAGACTTAACCGAATGTTGACTTTGGATTCGAAAATAACTAAATAATTCCTATTGAAATTCCGAGAACTGTTTGTGATTGATGGAAAATGATAGAGCTCACCGTTTTGTTGAAAGAGAAAATAATGATTGTGTGAACAATGTGTTTTCAAAATAATTAGAACGGTTCTGAGTCAAAAGATGTTATAGCTGTCTTCAGATAGCTATGTTGTATGTATTGCAGTTCAGAGGTGATATAATTTTTCATAACAGTCTTAAAATTTTCAAATGGCTCTTTATGTGTTTTATCTCAGTTAGCGACTGTTTCCGAACAGTTGACCCTTCAAGTATGGCTCTAAGTAGTCCCCACTGGGTTGGGGTGTTTGATCATTTTCACTTTAGTAAAATAATAACTAGTATTACTAGTTAATGTATTGAGTCCTGAGCCAGGCACTGTTCTAAAAACTTTACCTATATTATTTATTTAACCTGCACAGTACACCTGAGAGGAGATGAGAATATTGTCATAAGCAAATTCCATAGTTTTGGAAGGTAATTTTACTGCTTCACATCAATAATTTTGAAAACACTTCGAATTAAACGTTAGAATTAACAATTGAAGTAATTTCATTGTAATCTGATTTAATTATTCATCTCGATCTTGAGCAACCTCTTTGTAATTTATATCTTTTTCTACTATGAGACTTTGGGATAAATTTGTTTTTAGAGGCTAGCATCTCTATCTTTTCTCCGTGATTTTACTGTAAGTATGAAGGAGAGTTACAGGCTGCACTAGCGTAGACTGTCTGCCAAAGACAACAGTATTTATGGAGAGATTGTTGTATATACATTTCACTATCATTTTCTAAGGTAATGCAGTGCAAGAAAGTCATTACGTTAATAGAATTCTGATGCAACATTTACGGATGTCTCTCTAGTTTTCCCCCCAAATTATATATATTTTGGATTTGTTCCTGGCTTAGTTCATAATTGTATGTAACTCTACTTAGTATAGGGATGGAAACAGCCCTGGAATGTACATTATTATATATTTTCTTTTGGATCCACATGGTCACTATCCTAATCTGATATTGAGATTCTCCAAAATTTGGTTCCAGTTTACTTTCATTGTTTTTAGTTAGTGAACAAATAGTTATTAAGTACGTGGCAAGACTTTATGTTAATCACGTGGAGATACAGTGGGTAAATAACCAGTGGAAGGTTTTGAACAGAGGAGTCACATGATCTGGTTTAGGTTTTTAATAGGATCACTCTGCCTGCTGTGTTAGGAGCAGGTTGTTGGAGAGAGGGGTAGGGCAAAGCCAGGAGACTAATTAGGAAGGTGTAATAATTCAGATGAGATGATAGCAGCTTCACAGCTGGAAAGACTGTGGTGAGTAGCAGTTCAATTCTGGATGTATTTCGTAGGTAAAGCTAACAGATTTGCTTCTGGATTGAATGTGGGTTGTAAGGGAACTGTCAAGGTTTTGGGCTTGGGCAACTAGAATGGTTAATTGCCATGAACTGAGAAGTGGAAAACTATGGGAGGAGCAGGCTTGTGAGGGAGAATTGGGAGTTCATTATGATGTGTTAAGTTTGAGATCTCTGTTAGTCATCCAAGTGGAGATGTTGAGTAGGCAATTGAGTCTACCAAATCTGGAGTTCAGTGGGGAGGTCATTGCTGGAAAAGAACATTTGGGAGTTGTCAGTTGGTATTTAAAATCGTGAGACTGGAGACAATCGCCAAAGGAGTGCATGTAAACAGAAAAGCAGTACAAGACGTGAGTCTTTAGGCATCTTAGCCTTTATAGGTTTGGGGAGATGAAGACCCAACAAAGTAGACAGAAAGAACAGCCATCGGGGGACAAGGACAGTTTTGAGAGTCTAGTGTTGTGGAATTCAGGGTGGAGTAATGTGTTCACTGTTCTCAGACGCAAGTTATGGATCAGATAGATAAACGAGGACTGACATTTTTGGATTTATCAAGATACATGAGAAGGAGTGTTATTAATGGATAAATGATAATGGTCTGGAGAACCTTGGGAGCAAAGAGGAAGAAGAGACTACTTTTGTTTGGGAGATATGGAAGCCTTTGTAGAGGAGAGGACATTTGATGTGGGTTTTAAAGGATTAATAGGTTTTACTAGGCCCAGAAGACAGGGGAGGAGTGGGGGGAGGGGGTATTGCAAGCAGAGGAAAAAGCCTTACTCTCTCCCTTCAAGGCCATACCTCCCAGTCAGCTGTCTTCAGGATGCTTTTGCAAGTCCTTTCCTGTGTATCCATTAGTCAGTTCCTCATTCTGGATTACCATTCTTGCTCCAGGCCTACTGAACCCTGCTAAAGAAATTCACAAAAGACCCAAATTAATGCTACCCACCTTCAAATGGGTCCTTTCTCGGTTGTCTGACAGTTGCTTTATTTATCCCTACTCTCTTCCTAGCACCTACTCCACATTTACTCAGCATTGACTACATGCCAGGCACTGAGGAGTCATTTCTTTAATAGATATTTATTTAGCATCTGTGACATGCTACCCTGATATTTGGAGTGTATATGAGCAAAGACTTGCCCTGCAACCAAGGTGCTTACAGTCCAGTGTGGGTGATGGACACTAATCAAATAATCACAGAAATATAAAATTACAACAATGATACGGAGAAATACATGGTGCTGTGAGACTATAACTAGTGGATGTGACTTACTGTGAGGCAAGAGGGAATGCTTCCTTGAGAAAGCATTGTTGATGAGGGAGCCAAGTTAAGCAGACCAAACATGTTGGGGGCAGGGAGTCCTCACAACAACTCTAGGAGGAGTCTCTAGAGAGCACGAGGCTAGAAAGGCTTTTGTACCATGACAATAGGGAGAAAGTGGCCTTATGGTGGCTAGAAAATTTAGGTGTAGGGAAGGCAATCCATTCATATAGTTCTTTGAATAAAATAGAGCTAAAGAATATAGGGTTTGTAAAAAAATTTATTTATTTTTGGCTGCGTTGGGTCTTCATTGCGGTGCGCGGGCTTCTCATTGCGGTGGCTTCTCTTGTTGCGGAGCACGGGCTCTAGGCGCGCGGGCTTCAGTAGTTGTGGCTCGCGGGCTCTAGAGCGCAGGCTCAGTAGTTGTGGCTCACGGGCTTAGTTGCTCCGAGGCATGTGGGATCTTCCCAGACCAGGGCTCGAACCCGTGTCCCCTGCATTGGCAGGAGGATTCTTAACCACTGTGCCACAAGGGAAGTCCCAAGAATATTGGTTTGATTGTAACTGTTGAGTTGGGGGCAAATGCCATTTTATCTGGCATATTCGGAACTAAAGTAAATTCAGAATTTCAGAGAGTTGAAAATTTTATTCATAAACTTATGTACTGTTGTAATATGTTACATATATTATTGTTTAGAGATCCTACTTCTGAGAGTATAACATAAAATGTGCTCCTTTACCTTCCTGCTTTGGTTTCTCAGAAGTAACCGTAGTTAACAGTTCCTTTTGTAATTTTTAAGAAACTTACATGCATATAGAAGTATGCGTCCACACTCATACATCTTTTTTCTTAGAAACAAATGGGTTGTATTATAAATGCTGTTCTTCAGTTTTTGCTCACTTAATATATCTCAGGAATCGAAGCTCTGCTTCATATTTTTCCCTGCTGCAGAGTATTTTATTGAATGAATATATCATAAATTATTTAACCAGTCCTTGCTAATGAGCATGGTGGTTGTTCCCTGCTTTAAAGTGTGTTTTTAAAAAGTGTTGCAGTGGACATCCTTAAACATTATCTTGTGTGAAAATGTGCATTTTGAGACATAGAATTGCTGGGTCAAAGTATTTACTCATGTACAATTTTAAAGCATAGTGCCAAATTTGCCCCCCAAAATGCTCAGTTTACACTCCAATTAATAGTAAATGAGAGGCTGTTTCTCTTCATCTTTGCCCATATTAAGTACTATCAATCTTTTTGATTTTTGCTTGTTTGACAGATGAAAAATGGCATCTTGTTGCCAACAAACACGTGAAAGAATGCTCAACATAATTAATCATTAGAAAAATGCAAATCAAAACTACAATGAGATATCATCTCACACCGGTCAGAATGGCCATCATCAAAAAATCTACAAACAATAAATGCTAGAGAGGGTGTGGAGAAAAGGGAACCCTCTTGCACTGTTGGTGGTAATGTAAATTGACACAGCCACTATGGAGAACAGTATGGAGGTTCCTTAAAAAACTAGAAATAGAGCTACCATAAGACCCAGCAATCCCACTACTGGGCATATACCCTGAGAAAACCATAATTCAGAAAGAGTCATGTACCACAATGTTCATTGCAGCTCTATTTACAATAGTCAGGACCTGGAAGCAACCTAAGTGTCCATCAACAGATGAATGGATAAAGAAGATGTGGCACATATATACAATGGAACATTACTCAGCCATAAAAAGAAACGAAATTGAGTTATTTGTAGTGAGGTGGATGGACCTAGAGACTGTCATACAGAGTGAAGTAAGTCAGAAAGAGAAAAACAAATACCGTATGCTAACATATATGTATATGGAATCTAAAAAACAAACAAAAAAATGGTCAGGAAGAACCTAGGGGCAAGACGGGAATAAAGACGCAGACCTACTAGAGAATGGACTTGAGGATACGGGGAGGGGGAAGGGTAAGCTGGGACAAAGTGAGAGAGTGGCATGGACATATATACACTACCAAATGTAAAATAGATAGCTAGTGGGAAGCAGCCGCATAGCACTGGGAGATCAGCTCGGTGCTTTGTGACCACCTAGAGGGGTGGGATAGGGAGGGTGGGAGGGAGAGAGACGCAAGAGGGAAGAGATATGGGGATATATGTATATGTATAGCTGATTCACTTTGTTATAAAGCATAAACTAACACACCATTGTAAAGCAATTAACTCGAATAAAGATGTTAAAAAGAAAACTGGCATCTTGTTCTGGTGATTTATGTTTCTTTAATTATGAGTAAGATTGAATAGCTTTATTTTTGCTTATTGGTCGTCTGGATTCCTTTATATGTGAACTGCTGATTTTCTTTGTTCATTTTTCTTTTGGGTTGTAGGTATTCTTTTTTTTTGTTATAAATTTATTTTTGGCTGCGTTGGGTCTTTGTTGCTGCGCACGGGCTTTCTCTAGTTACGGCCAGCAGGGGCTACTCTTCGTTGTGGTGTGCGGGCTTCTTCTTGCGGTCGCTTCTCTTGTTGCAGAACACAGGCTCTAGGTGCGCGGGCTTCAGTAGTTGTGGCTTACGAGCTCTAGAGCACAGGCTCAGTAGTTGTGGCGCACGGGCTTAGTTGCTCAGCAGCATGTGGGATCTTCCCAGACCAGGGCTCGAACCCTTGTCTCCTGCATTGGCAGGGGGATTCTTAACCACTGTGACACCAGGGAAGTCCGGGTTGTAGGTATTCTTGTGTGTTGTTCTTAAGTTGATTTGCAGAGGCTTCTTTTATCTGTCTTAATGTTGCAAATATTTTCCCCTAGTTTTTCATTTGACTTTAGACTTGGTTTTTTAATTCATGTTTGCATGCATACATTTTTGTAAGGGCCAAGTAAAGATATAAGGCATCAGGATTTTTTTAGAAGGAAATTTGTGACATTATGGAAGTAATTAGACTGGAACGTCAGCCTTTGTTGGAAAGGTTAGTAATACAATACAAACCTCATTTGAGGCCACTGGTTCTGTCTTGTTTTTATAAGTTGTTTAGCAACTATCACAGAGCTGGTGAACACCCAGTAACCTACCTTTCCCTCACCCCAAATTATATTTGGAGTTGAAATGAGATATAGTCGAGTATTCTAGACTATACTTTCTATTTAGGTGTTCCCCAATTAATTTATTTTTTTGAAACCTAGGAGGTTTTTAAAAAAATTTTATTTATTTTATTATTTATTTTTATTTTTGGCTGTGTTGGGTCTTCATTGCTGCACGTGAGCTTTCTCTAGTTGCAGAGAGGGCGGGCTACTCTTCGTTGCGGTGTGCGGGCTTCTCACTGCGGCGGCTTCTGTTGTTGTGGAGCACGGGCTCTAGGCGTGCGGGCTTCAGTAGTTGTGGTGCGCGGGCTCTAGAGCGCAGGCTCAGTAGTTGCAGCACACAGGCTTAGTTGCTCTGTGCCATGTGGGATCTTCCTGGACCAGGGCTCGAACCCGTGTCCCCTGCATTGGCAGGCGGATTCCCAACCACCGCGCCACCAGGGAAGCCTTCCCTAATTTATGAACTGGGTTATATTCTAAAAGTTAATTTGTGGGTTGGCTATCTAATTTCACTATAGAAATAATGTACATAAGTTCTTATCTTTGTTCTCAAAGTATGGTGAATCCTTGAAGGCTAGCTTTTTTTTTTTTTTTAAGGTAAATTCAACATGTCTTGTAATTTTACCCTTATGTGCATCAGTTTACATCCTTAAATCATAGGGGTATTTTCTTATGTAACTGTGATGCCATTTTTATAGCTGAATTATAATTTCATAGCAAAATTATCAATAATTTCTCAGTGTCATCTAGTACCCGTTCCATGTTTAGGTTTCTTTCTTTCAAAAATATCGTTTTACACTTACTTTATTTGAATCAAGATCCAAACAAGGTCTACACATTCCATTTGGTTGTTATATCTGAAGGTAGATCTCTTCTTTCTCTCCCTCCTCTCCCTTTTCTTAGTTTTTTTTCATGCCATTATCTTGTTATGGAAACCAGGTCAGTTGTCCTATAGAGTATTTCTCATTCCAGATTTGTGTGTTTGCTTTCTTGTGGCATGAACTTGTTTCTTTATCCTCCATATTTCCTGTAAGTTGAAAGTTAGCTCTAAAGGTTCAGTTAGATTCAGATTCAACTTTTTTGGGGAGTTGGAAATGCTACACAGACGCTGCTGTGTATGTCACATTGCTTCACATCAGGAGGTTCATGATACGTTTATGTCATGCTTTTAGTGATGAAGACTGATCCGTGGGTTCAGGTAGTGACAGTCTCACTTCTCTATTGTAAACTTCCCCTTTTATCTGTCGGTGAACATTACGTGAATCTGTAATTTCACTAGGGGTTGCAAAATGGTGATTTTCTTTTTTTTTAAAGGTTATGATTTCTTCCACATTTGTTAACTGGAATTTGAACTCTAGTTTTATTACTTGGGAACCTGACAATCATCAATAACATGTCTATTGTGGAAAAATGCTGTCAGAGCAACAATTTGTGATGCCAGGAATATACCTTTCCTGGCTGTAGTTCTGGAGGCTTAAAGGAGTGTGATGGTCTTTTTGATGTGTCAGCTTGGCGAGGCTGCAGCCCCCATTCAGTCCAACACCAAACTAGGTATTGCTCTGAAGGTATTTGAAGATATAATCGAAATACACAAACAGTTGACTTTTATTATTCTAGATAATCTGGGTGGGCTTGATCCAATTAATTAGAAGGCTTTAGAAGCAGAGCTGAAGCTTCCCTGACGAAAAAGAAGTTCCACCTGTGGACAGCAGTTTCAGCTTGCAGCCAAGAGTTCCAGCATGTTCTTTCTTGCTCGCCTGCCCTGCAGATTCCTCCGCAATTGCATAAACCAGTTTCTTGCAGTACATCTCTTCAGAATACCTCCTACTGGTTCCGCTGCTCTGGTTGAACCCCAGCTGGTACCAGGAGGCACTCTCTAGGCTCTCATGTTCTCTAACAAAGTGGAGTGAGGAGTGGTGGCAAGGGTCAGAGAACCTACTTTTGTTAGGGTGACCCTCTAATTTATTGCTCAAGCTGGGGCTTCTGAAAGAGAAATGGGGAGCTGAGCAGACGCAAGCTGAAACAATAGACATAAATGGGGACTCTCTTGGGCAAGTTGAGACATAAAGTCATTCTGCGTGTCAGCCACCGGTGACACATCAGCATGGCGGTGTCATATTGATGACACCGCCCCCTCAGGGAGCTTGTAGTCAAAGTTAAGTAAATCAACACATGTCACCAGATAGTGTTTTAGGTGACGTGAGAACCTGTAGCTGTGCTTATCCAGACAGAGGGAATGGGAGGGTGGCACTCAGAGAAGTCTTATCCACTAAAGGGAAACCTGATGTTACCTCCAAACATAAGCAGGGTTTGAACAAAGTGAAGTGGGAAGGGTGGTTCATGTATAGAGAAACACACAGGCGAAAGGTTAGACTGAATGGGCATAGAACATTTGGAAAACTGCCATGGCGGCTACAGCTATAGGATTGGAAGAGGGGAGCAATGAAAGATGAGGCTAGTCAGACAAGCAAGGGCCACATCGTAAAGGGCCTCACATCCATATAAGGGGTTTGGAGTTTATCTTCAAGGTGGCGGGAAACTATTGCAGGACTTTAAGCAGGGGTGTGTACCATGACCAGACTATCTTTATAGAAAAGTTATGTTTTGTAACATCCTAACATTGAGAGTGGAGAAAAATTGACAGTAGGGAGACTACTCCAAGGCTCTTGAAATGATCTAGTTAGTGAGAATGGGGGAAAGCTTGTGGCTAAGGAGATTAAGGAGGCCATATTGACAGGACTGTTGGGACTGGGGCCTGAGGAAGCAATGAGGGGCGACTTCCAGGTTCCAGGCTGCACTGAGCTCCCTGAAGCAGAGAATGGAGGGGAGGAGGTAGGGGATGATGTCGTGTGCCCCTCCTTTTCTCCTGTCGGTACTGTGGCTCTCATCACCAACGAGAGGAGGGAAGGAATGGCAGTAACGTCCTGTAGGGATTGCTGGGCAGGGTTTCTCCCCTCTGCCCCTGAGTCTCAGCCAGACCTTCCTGAGGGATGAAGAGAGGCACCTTTTCTCATGCCCTCTTCCACTTTCTCCACTTCTGCAGCCTGCGCTTTAGAAGGAGTAGGTGGAGGGGTGGGGAGTCCCTGTAGAACCGGGCAGGGAGTGAGGGGCAGAGGGGGGTGAGTTCTCTTCTTTCTCTTCTTTGGACATTTACCACGTACAGTCTTGGGCAAGTTACGGAGACTCACTGTGGGTCCATTTGTTGTGTGTGAGGAGTAAATGAATGAGTGTGTGTGGGTGCTTAGGGTAGTGCCTGGCTCACACGCAGTGGGGTTCAGGTGTTGGCTTTGGCTGCTGATAACCATCCGTCCACTGCTTCATCCTGGCACCTGAGTAACAAAGGGGACAGAGGGCGGCTTCTGCAGCTCCCTCCTTGGCGGTGCTTCCCGTGGAAGGAACAAACACTCAGGAACTATCTATAAAATGTTAGAAGAAATCATCTGAATTGGGGGGAGTTTCTGATAATAGAAGAACCTTTATTTTTCAGTCTCCCTTGCCTTTATTTTTTAGTTAGGAAAAAGGCAAGTGGTTCAGTTCAGATTTAATGAGAGTCATTATTCTTACTTACTGCCTTGCTTTCAGTGTTCACCGTAACCCATTTTAACAATAAATAACTACTTGTTTACTGGGGCTTAGGGACAAGGAATAATTGCAGGAAAAATCCCCATCATGATCTTGAGAGGGGAAATATTTTCTAATAGAAAAATCGGATGGAAAAATTCACATTTAAATAAAGGCTTTTTTGTGTTTTTTATACTTGCAGTATTTGTTAAAAGCCAAAATACTTTATTGAAATATGCCTTTATTTAAATTTAATGATTGTTTATTTTTATTACAATTTTAATACATGCTTTTTGAAATAACGAAATTGAAACAACGAAGAATGAAGAGCTAAAAACATGAGTCTGCTTTAATCCCATTCCCAATTCCTATCCCTTCTCAGAAAGAATGTCTATTTTTGTATGTCTCCTTCCAGACCTTTTTCTACATATCTACATATACAATTTTTAAAAAATAAATGGCATCCGTTAGACACATTATGTGTTATATACTATGTTCTATGACTTTTTTCACCACTTATCGTGTATTACTACATAAAGATTTACTTCTTTATTTTTACTCTTTTGGATGGATGTGGTATAATTCATTTAACTGTTCCCCTATTGATGACTATTTAGATTATTCCCAGTATTTGGTTATAATTTCTTCATTCAACAAATGTTCATCGACTGCTAGGCAGTGGTAGTGAACAAAACACAAAACTGCCTGTTTTCATGTAGTTACCTTCTTTTGGAGGTAGACAGACGATAAGTGAAACATGTCAGGTGCTGTTGAGGCCTGAAGGGTGAAGAAGGAGATAGGAAGTGCTGGGAATGAGAAGAGGGGTACGCATTTTAAAATAGGATGGTCAGGAAAGCTTTACCAATAGATAACGTTTGAGTAGAGATCTGGCAGAGGTGAAGTCATGAGCTTTGAAGCCATTGGTGGGGGAGAAACATTATAGGAAGGAGAGAAGTCCAAAGGCTCTGAGATAGGGGCATGCCCAGTGAGGCCATTATGGCTGGAATGGAGTGAGCCAGGGGCAGAGTGGGAGGAGATGAGGTCACAGAGGAGGCAGCAGAGAGTCAGGGTTTTTTGGGCCATTATAAGGACTTTGTCTCTTACTGAGTGAGGCGGCAAGCCTCTGAAGGTTTCCAAGCAGAGGCATGATAGAATCTGACTTAGATTTGAGATGATCACTTTCTTGATAATGAACTATTGGAATGGAAACAGGGAAGCCATTTAGGAGGCTATTGCAACAATACAGGCAAGACACAATGATGGCTCGGACTGGCTTAGACTAGGGTGGTAGTAGTAGAGGTGGTAGGACGTGAATATGTTTTAAAGATAGGGTGAAAGAGGAGTCAAGGACTATTCTGTAATTTTAGGTCTGAGCAGTCGAAAAGGTGGAGTTGCCATGAAATGAGATGGGGAGGACTGCAGTAGGCAAGATTAGTTTCTTTTTTTTTCATTGAAGCATAGTTGATTTACAATACTGTGTTAGTTTCAGGTGTATAGCAAAGTGATTTGGTTATATATATGTGTGTGTGTGTGTGTGTGTGTGTGTGTGTATACACACACACACATACACAGAGTAAGTCCCCTACATACGAACCTTCAAGTTGTGAACTTTTAAAGATGCGAATGTACGTTCACATGTCCAGTCATGTAAGTTAGTTCAAGTGTCTGGCGTACATTGTCATGTGCATGCATCCTCTACAAGTGGTTGTCCTTTTGTGTACTTTACAGTACTGTATAGAGTATAGTAGTACAGTATCTTTATTTCCTACCTGTTCATTCGATGCCAACCCCTGTATGCCAGCTGTTGTACTGTACTACTGTACTTTTCAAGGTACTGTACTGTAAGATTAAAAATGTTTTCTTTATTTTTTGTATTTGTTTGTTTTTTATGTATTATTTGTGTGAAAAGTATTATAAACCTATTACTGTACAGTATTACATAGCTGATTGTGTTAGTTGGGTACCTAGGATAACTTTGTTGGACTTACGAACAAATCGGACTTACGAACGTGCTCTCGGAACTGAACTTGTTCATATGTAGGGGACTTACTGTATATACACACACATACATACATACATACATACATATACTTTTTCAGATTCTTTTCCATTATAGGTTATTACAAGATAAAGTAAGCAAGATTAGGAATTGGGCTTTGAGCACATTACATTTGAGAATCTATTAACAGCCAACCAAGGTACTGAGTAAGCGGTTGGACATTAAATTTGGAGTTCAGTGGCGAGGTCAAGGCTGGAGACGCAAACCTGGGAGTCATCAGTTTATTAATATAGTTTAAACCCAGAGCTCACCTAGAGAGTAAATTAGAGAAGAGATTCAAGGGCAGCCCTTGGGCACATCAAGGTTAAGAGGCTTGAGGATATGAAAAGGATGCAGCAAAGAAGACCAAGAAAGCAACCTGTGAGCTAAGAGAGAAACCAAGGAAATGTGATGCCCTGGAAACCAGACAGACTGAGCCAGCTATGTCAAATGACGAGAACTGAGACTTGACCATTGAATTTGACAGTGTGGCTGAGTGGGTGACCTTGACAAGAACAATTTTGAGTGAGAAATAAGGGGCCTGATTGTAGTCGATTCAAGAAAGAATGGAAGGAGAGGAACTGGAACTCTAGTATTCAATATTAGCAACCCTTTTGAGGAGTTTGTTCTAAAAGGGAGATAGAAAATGGGGCTTAAGCTGGAGGGGGATATGAAGTCAAGCTGTTTCTTTTGTTTCTTATCTAAAATGGAGGAATAAAATGTTTCAAGCTTATGGGCAGTGATCCAGCAGAGAGAAAAATTGATGGAAGGCAAAGTCCCCACTTGAAGAGTCTGGAGTCCATTTTAATAACTTCATATGCATGTATACAAGGATGTCTGTAGGCTACTTTCTGAAGAGGATATCCTGAGTCAAAGGGTGTGTGCGTTTAAGAAATCTGTACCAATTTACGTTCCACCTCCAGTGTATACCCTTGCTGACGTCAAACTTTGCCCGTCTTTAAAATTATTGCCAATCTGATGGGTGAGATCTTCATTATTTTAATCTGTTTTATGCTTTGTAGGAACTCTTTAGATAATCTGACTAATCCTTTGTTGTATTTTGGCAAATATTTGCCCCCGTGCTGTTTCTTGCATTTAACTTTGCTTATGGTATACTTTTACCAT
This sequence comes from Eschrichtius robustus, assembly GCF_028021215.1. Classification (NCBI taxonomy): domain Eukaryota; kingdom Metazoa; phylum Chordata; class Mammalia; order Artiodactyla; family Eschrichtiidae; genus Eschrichtius; species Eschrichtius robustus. Next base: position 58,514,159 of record NC_090838.1, on the reverse strand, counting down.
ATAGATGTTTTTTCAGTTTTTATGTATTTAAGTCTGTCAGCCATTTCCTTTTATAGCATTTGGGTTTCATTTGGATTATTTACATATTTTATATAAGTAATCTTTTAATACATTTATCTTTTAAATTCATCTGGAGTTTATTTTTGTGTGTGTTATGAAGTAGGTATCTAAGTTTTCCATCTCCTTCTATGTTCTTAAACAGTTAAATACCATAAAAATTAACTGTTTCTTAAAGGTTTGGAAGAAATTACCTATAACGTTTTCTAGACTTGGAACCTTTTTGGAGCGTAGATCTTTGACTTCTTTAAAGTTTTTTTTTTTTTTTTGTCTGTGTAATGATCTATTTGTTTTATGTACTTCTTTTTAGGTTAGTTTTGGTAATTTTTTTTCCCAGCACCTCATTCTTATCATCCATATTTTTCAAATTTATTGGTTTAAAATTTTATGTGAAGAAAAGAAATATCAAGTCTTCTCTATATTTGTGTCTGTCCCTGTACTTATACCTTTATCTGGGCAGTAGATGCTGGAGCTGTCCTTTCACAGATTGCGAGATTGGTTTAGCAGCTTTCAGCCCTCATGGTTCACCTCTTACTGTCCTTCATCTTGGGTTTATTCCTAGATTCTCCTTCTCTTTTTTTTTTTTTTTTAAATTAATTAATTAATTTATTTTTGGCTGTGTTGGGTCTTCGTTTCTGTGCGAGGGCTTCCTCTAGTTGCGGCGAGCGGGGGCCACTCTTCATCGCGGTGCGCGGGCCTCTCACTATCGCGGCCTCTCTTGCTGCGGAGCACAGGCTCCAGACGCGCAGGCTCAGTAGTTGTGGCACATGGGCCTAGTTGCTCCGCGGCATGTGGGATCTTCCCAGACCAGGGCTCGAACCCGTGTCCCCTGCATTGTCAGGCAGATTCTCAACCACTGCGCCACCAGGGAAGCCCCTCTCCTTCTCTTCTGTTCGTAAGGGATTGCAGGCTCCTTGTTTCTGTTCCCTATCAGTCTAATCCCATTTGCTCTTTAGCTTATAAAAATTTCTGCTGTTGAGGTCGGCTGATGGATATGTGCCCTTCTTGGTTTCCAGCATTACTGTGGACTTAGTTTTGTGTTTCTTCTGTCATCTTGGAGAGATTTTTCTGGGAGGAATGAGAGGCAAATCCGTGTTTTCAGTTAACTTTTTGAAATAGGAAGTCACAATTCTTTCCTGTGTGGTTTTCTTTTCTCATAGTCCTTTGTTTAATTGCTGTTTGCACAGTAGTTGGATAGTAACTTCACATCGTGAGTAGTGATAGTCCCCTGGACTTCACTTTTTTAAAATTTGAAATGAAACCAGATGTCTCAGTGGACTGTACTTGTTGAATAGAAATGTGGATATATTGTGACTAAATATTCAAGTAGTACTTTTAAAACTTAAATGACATAGTCATAACATTTAGAATTATAAGGGACTTCAGAGATCATTAGACCAAATGCCTTATTTAATGGATGACATATTTGGGGCCCAGAGAGATTCAGTGATTTATCTAAGGTAACAAAGTCAGTGATCAGGCAAGATGGAAAGCCCGAGTGAGTCCCTTTACTTCATTTTGGCTATGCTGTTTGTTATTTTGCACATTCTTGATGTTCTCCTTAGCTGTGTAATGAGAGAGGTATTTTCAGCTAATAAAACCTAAGGATGGTACAATGGCTTGGAATTGCTTCTGAAATTTGATCTTAGATACCATATTAAATACATTGATGTGGATATTTCTTTTCCTCATATAGCTATTAAATATTATGATGTAAATGTGAATTTTAAAGAATGGGCTGTCAAGGTATGCTCTAGCCTAAATGAAAACCATATAGTTTATTTCTCCCATGTTTCATCTTTTCTGCTTACAGACTTTATGTGATCTATGGACTCTTGAATTTCTTATTAATATTTTAAGCTTAAGGAGTATATAGAAATATAAATATAGGCTTGAAAATTTATTTTAGTGATAAATAATCATAAAATATTTCAGACCTAAGATTTCTAATTTTTTGGTTTAATATACCATGCTGCTAGATCAACATCTAAATTTAGAAGTGCTAATATGTATGTTTTTTAAAAAAAGAGCTTTGCTTATCATTTTTTTCAGCAAGCATTAGGGGGTAGGGTATATTTATCACACTTTCATTGCTTTGCTTGGTCTTTAACTTCAACAGAACGTTTTTAAAATGTAGGATTTTTATTATTGATATAACATGTTTGGTAGTCATATCTCTTTAGTTCTCAAAAAGCATCGAGGGATTGAGGGATTGATATGTGTAGCGTTAATGAACTTGGGTGGGTCCCATCCTGGCGGCCCACCCCCCACTCCCCAGCAACCTAAGAGAAGGGGAAGTTTAAACGTGGCTGCTCCAGAATTATATTCTAAGATTTGTTTAATTAACTTCAGGTTTTAACTCTTTTAGCACTTTTGAAACATATGATATGACCTATTAATTTTTTTTTTGTAACCTAGAGAGCATTCTCTGTCTCCAGTATGAACTAAGAATTTAATTTTTTTTCCAGTTGGTCATAATGGCAAGCAAAGAAATTAATGAAGACTACCCAGTAGAAATTCATGAATATTTATCAACCTTTGAGAATTCCATTGGTGCTGTGGATGAGATGCTGAAGACCATGATGTCTGTTTCTAGAAATGAGTTGTTGCAGAAGGTATTTTAAGTAATTTCTAAAAATGTAATTCATAAAACCGAGTGCTATGTTATGAAACGTATAGAAGAAGAAACAGATACATGATATATGCCCCTTTCCCCCTTTAGTTCAATTTTTAAGTGTTTGGATATCTTTAAGGAGAAAATATAACAAACTCCAAGCTTAGGAAATACCTCCTAACTATATTTTTATTTTGACTTGGTTTTGAATAAAAAAAGCTCTCCCAGCATTCTTTTTGACAGACTCTATCTTTGACCTCTTAAGTATTACAATGATGTTATCAGGGTTTCTGGAAACCCTATAGGACAAAAAGAGTAAATTGACTTTGACAGTCTAAAACAAATCTCATTATGTTTCTTCTGTCTTTGGTATTGCCTAAGCATTTTAGCCTGCTTCTTATACATAAATGCATCATGTACAATGTTTATATTGATGAATTACTTTTGACATACAAAGCCCAGATTGTAAATCCTGAAATTAAAATAATTCAAAAGAGTTTTTTAAAATTTTGGATTATACACATTCCTTGTTTAACTTAAAGATGGTATGCTGAAGTGAAAATTTGTGGGCAAAAATCACTGGTTAACAAAACTTTGCTTTTTGCAAATTATTTCCAGATTATTTGGTTTGATTATTGGATTATAGGAAGTGAAAAAAACATTTCTTTGATACATTGTACTTGGTGAAAGTTTAAAATATGTGATGGTGCTCAAAGTTTGTATTTCTTTTTTCTTTCTCTTTCTCTCTCCCTCTTTTTTTAATAGTTGGACCCACTTGAACAAGCAAAAGTGGATTTAGTTTCTGCTTACACGTTGAATTCAATGTTTTGGGGTATGTATATTACTTTAGAGTTAATTAGAAAGCAAATTATTTATCATGTCAAAGGTGACTTATTTTTTAAATGCTAGCAATTATACTTTATGGCAATTTTAATAGTCAGATATTTATTTCTTTTAAATCAGAATACCAGATGCCCATGAGCCACACATACATTTGGTATTACAAAGAGGTTGAATAATTTAAGATTTAGTTAATAATTTGTGCGACGTTTCCTTTTTGTAACTAGAGTTTCTTTAATTAATGCTCTTAATTAATATATATGCATTTTATTCCATGAAATCTTTCTCTTGTAGTTTATTTGGCAACGCAGGGAGTTAATCCTAAGGAACATCCAGTAAAGCAGGAATTGGTAAGATTGCAGTGGATCGATTTCTTTTTATTTTACGTGTAATGTCTGTTGTAGTGTTTCTAAAGGTAAAATCGCGGTACCTTTATCACACGAATTGTGGAGAACAGAATTATTTAGGGATGAAATTACGAAAGTGAGCCAGATTTCATCGTGCCTTTAGTTTTTCTTTCTCTCACCTTTGTCAGAGAAGGGTGTTCCATATATTATATAAATCTCTGGATGGGGAAATGTCACGATTCTAATAATTATTTATAACTGCTATATTATTTTTCCTATAAATTCTTGAAATCCTGTTCATCTCTACAACCGCCTGTTTTTTTTTTAAACTCTTATGCAATTCTTAAAAGTATATTCTAGTTGATTTACTAGCCAAGACGGGAAAGTTTCTCCTCCACCGTTTCAATTCTTCCATTAATTCATTTTCTCAGCAGTAAAGAATCCACTTCGGCAACAAAGCTAAAAGCTTTTTTGGCACCAGTTGTATGTGTACTGTCCAGTAATTCTGCATTAGTGACATATTTACAACCTGTAATAAATCTTCTAGGTTTGTCTTTGTATTCCATTTAGATGTATAAGTATAGTATATTATATAAGGTCTGGTATCTTGGAGTTTTTGCTGACTTCAAAAATTAAATCATTCAATTTGAAAGAAAAAAATTTAGAAATCAAACTTATGGTTACGTTCTTGACTTGGCTTTATGAATAAGAATATTAATAAATTTATTCTTTTTGTTTATAAAATATGAGGTAAATATATATGTGAAATACACTTGACACTGTATTATTGTTCTAAAGTTTTATGGTGGTTGATATGTATTTTTTTTATAACTTAGTAAAGTACTTGGTAATTTATTTTAAAAAATGAGTAAACCAGATCTGTTGTCTTCAATTTTTAAATGTGTAGACTAAGACATTTTCTTCTTTTAAATTTCTTGGGAGAAAAGTAAATTTATTTTTAAATACAGAAATTGTGAAAAATACTTAAAGCAAAAATAAAAAGCAACATGATCCACAGAGCTTGATTTGACAAGTGATACTGGCTTTAAATCTTAAGAAGTATGCATTGTATCATCTGCTTTCACCTTTCTAATATGGACTTTACATTTATAAAATTCCTCTTTCTTCTCTTAAACACAAAGTTATTTGGAGTAGTGTAATACTTAATTCTGTCATTGGAAAAAAAATCATCTGTCTTTTTCCCTCAGAATCCACTTTATGGAGGAGTACATTTATATTTTGGACAAGGGTTGATAAATGAAAAGCATCCATAAACCTATTCCCCTTTTCTGACCTTGTGACAGATGTCACTAATTGATCACAGAGTTAGTATGTGAGAGGAAGACTATTTGCCATATCTTTCATGAATGGGGAAGGGCAATGAAAATAGTTTATTCATTCGACAAATATTTGAATGCCCACTGGAAGCCAGGCATTATTTCCAAGTGAGATAATTCCTCAGTGAATAAAGCCAATAAATATCCCTGCCTTTGTGGCAGGTGCCAGACTATCTAGTGGAGGGAAACAAACAACCTAATCAAACAGACAACAAATAATAAATACATATGAAGATATAGTATGTTGGAAAGTTACGTTGTGGGAAAAAAGAAAAAAATAGCACAGAGTAAGAGGCATTGGAGTGCTTGGGTAGGATTGCCATTTTCAGTAGTAAAGGCAGCACTTATTAACAAGGTGAACATTTGAGGGGACTGGAAAGAAGCAAGGGCTGGCCGTGTGGGTTTGTGAGGGAAGATCATTCTGGGCAGGGCTGGGCTGGGTGTGTGTTGTGAGGACTTTGGCTTTTACTCAGAGAAATAGGGAGCCACGAGAGGGTTTTGAGCAGGGTTGTCAGTGTTTTACGATTAAAAAATTCTAAGGTTCTGCATTTTTCTGTGTATGTTTATATAACTATTTTGATTATTTTAATGAAACTTGCTTTTAAGCAGTGATCAATCATTTACTCTGCTGTTTTATAGCTCTCACGCCTTTAGTTCTCCAACTGAAGTATAGAATAGCCCTTTATTCTGATTAGTGGTCTCAGAAGATTCAAAGTGGTACAGCAACCTAGTATGTTTCTCACCTTGTAAAGTCTGATTAGAACTGTATATTTCATTAGAAAATATCATGTGCTTTTCAGTCAGAACTATGACATTGGATAAAAAGATCTTGTATTTTCATTATACTTATTTTAATTGTGACATGAAGGTAACACAAAAAAATAAATAGTTAAATACTGCCTTAGCCATTTCCTGTTTAGAAAAATTTCTGGAGAGTTTAGTTTGTATGTTGAAAGTATGTGAAAGCTTTATTATTTTAATTAATTAATTATTTATTTATTCAGGCTGCGCCAGGTCTTAGTTGCGGCACGTGGGATCTTTAGTTGTGGCATGCAGCCTTCTTAGTTGTGGCATGTGGGCTTCCTAGTTGCGGCATGCAAACTCTTAGTTGTGGCATGCATGTGGGATCTAGTTCCCTGACCAGTGATCGAACCCGGGCCCCCTTCATTGGGAGTGCAGAGTCTTGCTCACTGGACCACCAGGGAAGTCCCGAAAGCTCTATTTTAGATTATAGGCTTCAGATACAAGAGAGTTAGTATGTGGATTTAGGTGAATGCTAAATTTAAAAATTTAGTATAACCACATATAAACAATTAAATGTTTATCTCTGTAGTGTCTAGATCTTCCTCTTTCGAAACACTCAGAACACTTCTGAAATGACTTTTTTAATATCTGTAGTCCCCTCAGACTGTGAACCCCAGGAGAACATGGAATGTGTTTATCCTATTCACTTTGCACTTATTAGCACCACTCAATAAGGAATAAATACAAAGCTGTTGAATTTAACTGAGGTATAGTATAATAGAACTTAGTGGTGAACAGCTTAGTAAATCTGTTGCCTTTCTTCTTTTTTTGTCTTTAAGGAGAGAATCAGAGTATACATGAACAGAGTCAAGGAAATAACAGACAAGAAAAAGGCTGGCAAGCTGGACAGGGCTGCAGCTTCAAGATTTGTAAAAAATGCCCTATGGGAACCAAAACCTAAAAATGCATCCAAGGTTGCCAATAAAGGAAAAAGTAAAAGTTAACCTTTTGATTTGGATGTACACATATTGAAAAAGTACATAATTTTTATTGTTTTCCACAAAATAGATGATGATTATGTGGCATAGTAAGGTTTAAATGTATTCCATATTGAATTCGCGTGTAAAATTTGCATTTTAAATTTGTAATGCTAAATACTTTTCCCGCAGAAAGATTAAGTTATCCTTATTGATTTTCCTATAGAACATTATGAGGTTTTTTTAACATTGTGGTATATTTTATATTTATAGTTTACTGTCTCTTGACAAGACTCTTATTTCCTTATATAGGTCAGGTTTTCAAGTGCCATTTTATAAGCAACTATGAAATTTAAGTTAAATGTTCTTTGCAAACATTTGTCTATTTTCGATGAATAATGATTTTATGAAGTATGCTGAAGTTTTGAATACATCTGTTTTCACTATATAATATTAGGAAAGAAAGAAATGACTTAAATGTCCATTTTTTCTGTGAAGTTATTTCATTATGCTTTCATGATTTTGGGAATTACTGCTTTTTGTGATGTTTGAAGTATGAAATTAAGACTTTTAAGGTTATTCTTTAATTCTTGGCGCTTTGCCACTATGTCCCATTTAAAGTAAAATATATTCTCATTAACTTTAGATGGGAAATGAGGTTGTATATTGATGGCTGAATTTTGGCATAATGGCTATACCCTATCAATAAAGCTGTAAATGTTGTGTAGCTGACCTGTTTTTTATTTTTCTCTTTTGAGTAAATTTTCTCTTGAAATTAGGAAGGTAGTTTTTAGAAATCCTTAGGAATGGGGGAATTCATGAGTTTTTGTTCCTTATGAATAGTGCCCACAGGTCTCTTGGCCTCATGTTTTCAGGTTTTTTTATTGTATGTTTCTGAGGCTATAGCAATTACATAGAAGTATTTTGGAACAACTTTGTATGTTATTTAATGCCACTTAAGCAGAGGAGAAATCCAAAGGAGATTACACTGTGTTTATATTCTGATTTATTTTTCTGCAGTATTTGCTACAGAGAATTCTAAATATTAAATGAATTTTTTTATGTCTAAGCCCATGAATTTTAATTATATACCCTTAATGCTTTCAGTCTTTCAATTCACATCATTATGTATAGGAATGCCAAGTACAGTAAAATACTTTAATTTTTGAAAATGAAGTTGTTAAAATTTTTTGTGACTAATTCTCCTTAAGTAACCTTGAATAAATGGATTTCTTGATTTATGGTAGCAGATATTGGAAATGGTCTTAAAATGTAATGGGTTTTGTAACGCATGTTGAACTCTTCCTATGACACATGAAGAGGTAGTCACTGATAGATGCAGAAAGTCGTCTGGCTCAGATGTCAGACAATTTTTGAAGTGGAAGAACATTTATAGTTAGTTCACTCCTTTTTTCACCTTCGTCCCCTCAAAATTCAAAAAAAATTTTTTTTTTAAAGTAACTTCTTCATGAGAGAAATAAATGTTATTAAGATCAAATATAGTGGCCTAGTATTATTTATTGCAAAGGTTATAGCTTGCATCTCTTTATATTTCCTCATTTCATTAAGAAAAAAAAAAAGTTAAATGAAAAATGTCATGCAGTTGCAGAAAATCATTAGCCAAATTATTGGTTTGTGAAAGTCCAATTCTACCTTCTCTTAAACTGGAAATTCTTAAGTGAATAATTCTTTAAAGTGTTTATTAGAGGTAAAAAACAATTTGAGTGTATTCCATTTTATTATGTATGACTTTAAGTACTTTATTAGCACATAGTAAGGAGCTGAGTGATAGTAAGTGTATTGGGTTGCTTATTTTTTGTCTATTCATTTCACAAATACTTAATGACATTTACATTGCTAAATACTGTGCTAGGTTCCAGATAAGACAACTCCAGCCTTTATTCGATTTTAAGTATTATGAAAAAACTAGTCTTTTCATTCAATCCAGTTTTTCAGAGTTACTGGAAAATTTATGACAACTTGTGCTCATTAACCTTAGTGAGAATCATAAAGGGTGATGGGTTGATCTATTTGACTATGGTACAGTTATTGTTAACATAGTTTGTTCCAAATGACAGTCTGCTCTAAGTTTAGATGTTAATTATATCTTGTATTAATCTCTTTGGGAATTAACAAACTGGAGGGGTTATAGCTATAGATACTTTTAAGATTAGAATTATGGATTATTAATCTAATACTAAATAATGAGATTTAGTCTTTTAATATTATTTTAAGCCCAGTTTTCTTATTGTTCATAGTTGCAGGATGGGAATTCATTTTAGTAAAGTAGAATATTTTAAGAGGAAAACTGAAGCTTGAATTATGGTTTACATTCCTGGAATTTGAGGTTATGTCAAATTGATTGGTTTTTAAGATACCCTGCAAATTTAAAAAATTGTTCTACTTAGCTATTAGAAATGGATTAGTATTATTTCTAAATGAGCCTTTAAAAATTGACTAGAAATACAGGAAATGCTTAAAAAATGGACAATATATTGAATATAGATACTTTTTCCTAAGCGCAGGTCATTGGAGAAAAAGATGTTTTAGGAATCACTTAGCTTATAATACTGTTAAACCATACCTTTATGCAATAAATTATCAGAAATTCTGGCTTTACAAAGTAACATTAACTGAGAAAGGTTTGAACAGTGATTCTGAGCCTCATGTAATAGCTAAGTTTGGTAGATAAAGCAGAGAAAAAGAAGCACTGGCATCTTGTTTTCTCCCTTCATAGAATAGTTAGTAAACTTGCTCTGATAAATTCAGGGGCTGTTTTAACTGAATAGCAACCTATTTTATATAAATGTGATCCGAATGTACTTAACTAATAAAAACATTTCTTTTCCCTATATCCTGGTCTAAAACTCATCAGTTTTGGAAATACAAACCATATTTTGCTTATTTTATATATTAGCATTTTATAGTTTTCATTAACAATTATGTTAGGGGGAAGAGTATACAGATTTTATTACATTATTCTGTAGATTTGTTCTACTTGATTAATTTGCTGTTATATTGCTTGTGAGCAGGATTTCAAGAAAATGCTTGGAATGATTTTGGTTTGCAGATTCGTTTTCCTTTCAGAGAGCAACCACCCTCTGACCTGATGTGCCTTTTAAAGTGTTTATTCTATGGTATAATTGTAATATAGCCAGGAAGATTAGTTAAAGCTATCCAGAAAAGGGGGTAGCTGTAGTGATATATACTGGCAATTGAGGCTTAATTTTAATTCTGTAACCCCCTACTCCCAATCTTAGGCCAAAAACCAAAACCAGCCTAGCTCTTTATTACTCATCTGTTTATAAAAGGTTGAGAAAACATGCCAGTCCCTTCCCTCCGACCCCCCCTCCCCAAAACCTTGAAGTCTGGCAAGTGTATCGTGGCAAAATAACTGCATGCAAGATGTCAATTTTGTAAAGTGATATATCTCAGATAGTACACAAAATTTCATGGCAGGAAAAATAAGCTTTCATAAATGAAACATTTAAGAGACTCTTTTATTATTTCCTTTCAGTTTAGTGTTGCCTTTAAGGTGTGCCATTTCAGTTTAGCAGCTACAATAAATGACTGAAGGAAATTGAAGATGATAATTCAGCATTTCAAGATGCTTCTGCTGAAATGAATGTAGACCTATCCAGGGCTTGAATTTAAAGTTTATAGTAGTACAGTATTTTAAAGCCAAGTACCCAGGAAATTCATGGTGATAGGATTTGAATGAGATGATTAGGAGAAATAGAAAAGAATGCCTTCATTTTCTTATTAGGTGAGTATTAGCTATTGAGAGCCTATGTTGAAAAATGTTATTGTAAAAAGGATAGAGGCTTGTTATATGCAATTTACTATAGTGTATAATGCATCTTAGACCTTGTCCAAAGATGTTTAATTATTAAAATACAAAAGAATGATTATAACAAGTAATCATTTCTGATTTAGTGCTATAGCAGTGGTCTGTAGACCATGTTGTAATGTATCTGGCTGATTTTGTTTCATTTAGTGACCTTTGCTCTCTCTAATAATACATTCCTTGACTTAGTTAAATTGAAATCATTTACTATCCCATTTCTGATCCTTTTCTTCTTTACTGTTTTCCCTTAAGAAAGAAATCATTAAAAGTATGTATAAACATTTGGGGTGCTAGTTTCTTTTTGAGTGTTTTTGTTTTTTTCGGATATATACCCAGGAGTGGAATTGCTGGATCATATGGTAGTTCCATTTTTAGTTTTCCAATGTTCATTATTTACAATTGTCAAGGTATGGAAGCAACATAAGTGTCCATCAACAGGTAAAATGGATAGAGTGAGTTCCCTGGTGGCCTAGCGGTTAGGATTCCGAGCTTTCACTGCCATAACCTGGGTTCAGTCTCTGGTCGGGGAACTGAGATCCCCCAAGCTGAGCGGTGTGGCAAAAAAACAACAACAACACCAAAAACCCAAAAAACAGGTAACTGGATAGAGGAGATGTGGTGTACACACACATACACACACACGCACAAACACACACAAAATGGACTACTACTCAGCCATAAAAAAGAATGAAAGTTTGCCATTTGCAGCAACATGGATGGACTTGGAGGGTATTATGCTAAGTGAAATAAGTCAGACAGAGAAAGACAAATACTGTATGATATCACTTATGTGTGGAATCTAAAAAATACAACAAACTAGTGAATAAAACAAAAATGAAGCAGACTCACAGATCAAACTAGTGGTTGCCAGTGGGGAGGGGCAATATAAGGGTGGGGAAAAATATGTACAATAGTTGCTGGGTTTTGACATTTGTGAGTCTCAACATTTATGATTTTCACTATTGGTGAGAGACTTGTATGTTTTTTTGGTTGTTTTTTTTGTTTTTTGGTGAGTGACTTTATGGAGATTCATGGAGTATATAGTATTTTGCAGTTTTGCCAAGGCATAATCTTAATTCCTGCTAAATTCCATGCAGGAAGGCCTTATTCAGCTAATGATTTAGCCTAGCTAATCTCTCAGCAGCTACAGTTTTTTTCCTCAGTTGCAGTCACATTCATTTATTCACTCATTCATTCAACAAATATATTGAGCTTCTCATGTGTGCCAAGTTCTGTTACAAGCATGGGAAATACAGCAGTTATTCAAACAGTGTATAGTGATTAGGAGATGTCAAACTTGATCATGTGAAAAATGGCTGCTCTGGGTTGAATTTTTCCCCCAAAATGAATATGTTGAAGTCCTAACTCTTAATACCTCATAATATTTCCCTATTTAGAAATAGGGTTGTTGTGGGTGTAGTTAGTGAAGAGGACACCACAGGGTGAGCCCTAATCCAATATGGTGTCCTTATAAAAAGGGGAAATTTGGACATAGTCTTGCACCCAGGGAAAACACCATATGAAGATGAAGGCAGAGATCAGGGTGTTGCTTTTATAGGCCAAGGAATACCAAAGGTTGCCTGCAAAGCACCAGAAGCTAAATTAGAGGCATGGAACAGATTCTCTCACAGCCCTCAGAGGGAACCAACCTTGCCAACACTGTGATGTTGGACTTCTGGCCTCCCCAACTGTGAGGCAAATACATTTCTGTCTTGTAAGCCACTCAGTTTTTGGTACTTTGTTATGGCAGCCCTAGCAAACTAATACAATGGCCGTTTAGATGGAAGGAATTAAAAAGATTTATAACTTGGAGTGAAAGTATGTGCAAAGAAACTTCATGACACAAGATGAAAATGTAATTCTGAAGAAAACCAGGAACCTATGTAGACTTATCTAGGACTATTTTTGAATTGGAGCAAAGATCTCAAAATTTAGACCTTGAAATGTCAAGGGTCTCTTACCCTCTTTCTGAAGCCAAAATGTTCAGACCTTTCTAGCAGACTTTGTTAGTTTTGATTGGGTGTACCATCTTTTAAACTTTACCTTGGTTTGAAGAAACTCATTTCCATGATGGAAAGAAAACCCTGTCAGGTTTCCATGGAGGAGAGATTTTCACTAAGCCTATTATCATGTGCCATGTGGTCTTTTCCTAATATAACACAGCAGTCAGGTTCAAATAATGAAAATAAATACATAAAACATCTTACACAAGTTGTATGTAATTTGTGCTCATCCAAGAGCACAAACCACTTAAAAAATTGCTTATTGAATTCATCTGGATAGAGATTTTTTTTTTAAAGCCCTAAACCCTTTTCCCCCCCAAATTCTAAACTCTGTAGTGTACCATTCAGTTTTTTTTTTTTTTTTTTTTTCCTTTAAAGTTAGGTATTAGAGAACTCAGAAGTGGGTTTTTACTCTTAATGATTTGGGACCAGTTTAATTAAAAAAAATTGTAAATGTTGCTTACTGGTTTTCAGCTTTTACAATCAACCAGTAGATTAAACAGAAGGCAAGAATGTGAAGGAAATCAACTTTGATGATGTAAAAGTGAAAGTACGGTAGACAGAAGTGAGTTAGAAATGGGGAGGGGAGGGAAGAGGGCACGCTCATGGCAGGAAACCTGGATGTTGCATGACACTGTTGGGTGAATGTGATTTTAAGTAAGTTGTAAAGGTAATAGCTGTATTTTTTCTTTCTTTCTTTCTCTTTTTAAATTGAAGTATCGTTGATTTACAATGTTGTGTTAGTTTTTGGTGTACAGCGACGTGATTCAGTCAAAGTGATTTCATTTCTGGTGTACAAAGTGATTTCATTCTTCTGTCAAAAACTGGAAGGAGTAAGGGAGTAAGGTGCGGGGAGTGGTATAAATTAAATCCTCATTTTTAGGCTGGGGAGTCAATAGACGAGGGCCAACGAAATAGCAGTGTAGGTGTGTGTTATGAAGGTAATCACCAGAATTAAAGACCAGTTATTTAAAAGTGATAATCCCTCACATGAGCAGAAGTAAAGTGGGAGCAAAGGGTTTTTGCTTTCTGTTGTGTCGTGTGCGTGGTTTCTTCGGTAAAAAGAAATGAGAAAAAAAAAAGTTGTACTGATCAACATTTGCTCAAAGAAGCAGCACGAGAATCGGATAACCTAGTGAATGCTAGTTATTCAGTTTGTGAGATGTTAGGCAAGAAGTAAAATCCTTCCGTGACAAGGAAATAACATGAGAATGCTTACGTGTAATAGCAGATATTTCATTGTCTTAAAAAAAACACCATGTGTATATAAAAATGTAGGCATTTAATAGTTTCCTACATGTGGGCCCAGTTTATTTTTAATTTTAATGTTAGACAAATTACATTCAGATATAGCCAGAAAAATGAGAATTCTTAGTTGAAAGTGGCTCTTTTTCTAACCTGCTTTCTATACTCTTTTGAAACTTCTAAATGTTGTTTAAGGTAAGGTTAGATACCACAAAAATAGGGTTATGTGTAAGTGATAGTGGGATCTTTGCTTGATTGTCTTAATAATGCCAAATCGGAAGAGGAGGATCTTATTGCACCTAATTTTCATAAAGGGAGGTTAGTTCATAGGAAACATGCTTATATTTTTTTCAGGATCTGTTTTCTCACTGCAATCTAACTGTATTGTAATGGAAATTAATTGTTCAGTATCAGAAATTATATACGTCAGAAGTGTAGCAAAATATAAAATCTTTTTTAGGATTTGTTCTAAACACAATTTAAACTAAGCCTTAATGAATTACAATTGCTAGATTTTATCTATCACTTTTTAAATTTGTAGAAGACAGTAATAAAGACCAACCTAATAGTGTTTCCTTAATTATCGACTACTTAAAATTTTATTTTAGCATAAGTTGTTATTTGAGCTACATTATATATACTTAGCTATATTATACCTAGATACATAACATTGGAAATATCTGTAATTAAATTTCATTCTCCCACTTAGCTAGGCATTTAAAGTAACTTACAATAATTTAAATATATAACATTGAAAAGAAATGTTAAAAGCAGCTTTTGGGAATAGTGTCAATGTGTGTTTTAATCCTTTAAGGCAGGTACCAGGTACAGCTTAATACATCTTCTTAGACTCTGACTTGTTAAGCTTAGTTCTTATGTGTTGCCTTGAAATTCACAGAAATATTTGAATTAATCATTTTAAGCTATAATTGTATGAGATGTCCTTGTTGCCTGTACTCCCCTTCCCTCTTATATGTAATTTTTAATAGATTAATTAATAAACTTTAATGTTTAGAGTAGTTTTAGGGTCACAGCAGAAAACACAGAGAGGTTCCGTGTACCCCCTCTTGCCTCCACCACCAGAGTGGTACATTTGTTACATACCCTGGAAGAACCTACATAAATACATCATTATCACCCAGGGTCCATGCTTTACATTGGGGTTCCTTCGGGGTATTGTACATTCTCTGGGTTTGGACAAATATATAATGACATGTATCCCTCATGATAGTCCTGTACAGAGTAGTTTCACTGCCCTGAAAATCCTCTGTGTTCCACCCATTCATCCCCTCCTCCTCACAACCCCTGGCAACCACTTATCTTTTTACTCTCTTAATAGTTTTGCTTTTCCTGGAATGTCATATAACTGGAATCATGTATGCAGTCTTTTCAGATCGGCTTCCTTCACTTAGTAATTTGCATTTAAACTCCTCCATGTCTTTTCATGGATTGATAGCCCATATCTTTTTAGTGCTGAATGATATTCTATTGCCTAGATGTCCCACAGTTTATTTATCCAGTCACCTACTGAAGGGCATCTTGGTTGCTTCCAAGTTTTGGCAATGACGAATAAAATTGCTGTAACCATCCACATGCCTGTTTTTGTGTGAACATACGTTTTCAATGCCTGTGAGTAAATACCAAGGTGTGTGATTGCAGGATCATATGGTAAAAGTATGTACAGTTTTGTAAGAAACTGCCAAACTTTTCCAAAGTGGCTGTACCATTTTGTATCCTCACCAGCAATGAATAAGAGTCCCTGTTTTTCCACGTCTTGCCAGCATTTGGTGGTGGTGGAATTTATTTTTAAAGCTTTTATTTGTGGATTCTGCTATATGTTTTTGTAGGGGTTCAAAGCAAAAAAATTATTTAAGGGATCAAAGCAGAGGTAGAAAATCTTACATTTCTTGATGATAAAATAGAAATGGAGCTAGGGGCTGCATCCTGAGAAGCTGGCAACTAGAACATTTCATTCTGAATAAGACTTGGGCTTTCATTTAGAATGTGCCTTAAAATTTTTTGAATTTCCTGACTCATTGGAAGGTATTTTCAATATATTCAAATTTCTATGAGGCAAAGCGTAGGAATCCTCTTCTCCAAATACATATTTTTTGTTAGAGAGAAATAAGAAATGCTTGTTAATATGTGGGTTGGGAAGCACAATTGAATTTACTAGGGCTTTGTCCTTTCCAATTGTTTTAAATATTTTTGCCATTTATCAAGATAAAGTGGAATAAGTGATATCTTAAAGTTCCTACTGGATTGCCATTTTCACCGCTGGATTCCAGGCTCATTGTTTACTGTTTTTGTACTAGTACCTGTAGTTGAAGCATAGGTTATAAATTTAAATAATGATTTACAAATGAATAAAAAGATTCTCCAATCATCCCTTCCTCTCTGAATAATAATTTTTCTGTGCATATGTATATTAAGGTCGTGCCTGGTCCATGTGTGGGCATTTGTGGCAGCTAACACCAGATCCTGGCCATGGTTGGGGCAGACCTGTGTTATCTCATCTGTGATCTATACAAGCCAATTGAAGTGGGTATTTATGTCCAAGAGCACACAATTAGTGAGGCTAGGATGTGAGCCCACTCTGGAGACTGCACCTCTCTTACTGTCTCTGCCCTGAACTTTATAACCCGCCCAGAAACTGCACACAGAGGGGCTTCGCAGGAGGAGAGGACCCAGGTCATGGATGCTGGTTGCTGATTGGCTAAACCTACACTGAATTTTCAAACACTGGAAAGCTGGTTTCAGTTTTGGTTTATGTAGTCTCGGTGTTAAGTTTGCACACCAACTTTGGAGCATGATTTGGAGCTATATCATATCTCTGACCCCGTGCTCTATCGCTTGTGTCCGCGATGGGAAAATCATCCTGAATTTTTGACCAGTTTTGACAATTTGTTCTCCTGCTCAGACTGTCTTAAAAGTATTCGGGGCTTCCCTGGCGGTCCAGTGGTTAAGGCTCTGCGCTTCCACTGCAGGGGGCGCCGGTTAGATCCCTTGTCGGGGAACTAAGATCCCTCATGGTGCGCGGCGAGGCCAAAGTCCTCTCACGGAAAGATAATTGACTACCATTTAGAATACTTTTTTTGAGCCTATTATCCATTTATATTCAAATGCAAATACAGCTTTTTCGTTCTTTATTTTTCCGCTTGATTATAATAAGCATTTTAATGAAACGGATTAAAGAGGTAGCTGGTTAGGCTAAACAAGTGTTTAAGCACCTACTACGCGCTGACGCCCAACCAGCCTCAGAGTCTAGGAAGAGTGAAGTGCTGAGCTCCCATTTTTGCTTGAATTTACAATCTAGGGGAGGTTTTCCCCTCAATCTTTATGCAACATAAAGGAACCCTTTTTCATGTAACTGCTTGCTTCGACATTTATCCCTTTTCATAATTTGGATTTTCATGCTTTGGGTTTTCTTGAAGGTGTGTTTCTCTCTTCAGTTAGATTTGTCATCCTGGCACTTGCTGGTCAGAGCCACTGGGTGGCAGCAAAAGAACATAGAAGAGTTTGTTTTGCTTTTGCATTGGCAAAAATGAAGAGAAAGCTATTTGGATTTCGTGGGTGAAGAGAAAATAAAGTGATTAAAACTTGATATGTAACTAAAGCAGGTGAGACGCCAACACATATCATCACTGGATGTATGTTACTGTAGTAACATAAAAGATTAAATGTATGCTCTATTATTACCAAAGCCATATTGTAAAGTTCTATTCCAGTTTCTTTCAGTCACAAAGTATCTTTAAAAATTCCCATGCCATTACTTTTCTGTTTTTAAAAGTGAAAAATAAGAGCCAAACTAGATATTAAGAAAAACTTGTTTAGCAGGAAACTTGTGAACAGAGATTTTGAATGTCAAGGAACCGTGGAAAGGGGTCATTTTCTTGATAGCCTGTTTTGAAGATCATTCTTGGAGAAAAATCCATTGAGTTTGGAGATCTCGTTCATATACAAGAATTTGTTTTCCTTTTTCTTTTAAAAAATTGCTTACCAAGCAGATTTAAAGTAATGAGTGTCTTTGAAGATTTCATCCCATTTCTATAAAGTTACAATGGCTTTAGTTCTGAGCTGAGCATACCTTACAAATGATATATAGCTCCAACTGAAAATGTGAAATGGGATTGAGGCAGTGACAAAGTAACAAACACTTGTTTTTTATTTTATTTTATGATTTTGTACAGATATATGAAATTTGCTTAGGTGAAAATACAGCTGTCCCTTTCTCCCAAACATTTGTCAACCTACTACTTTAAAAGAACCTTTTAAGTTTTAGACAAAATGTATTTAGTCTATCTGAAAGCTTCAATGAGTTACATAAAATATTAAGTGCAGAATGGAAAGGTTGCATTTGTCCAGAAAGCTGAGTATTGAGTGAAGCCAGGGTATCGTCCTGGGGCTTGTTGTCAGAGGATCATGGAAGAACAGAGCATGTGTTTCTTCCCCTCTTGAGTTTGGGACCTTCCAGTTGTGTTTGGAACCTGAACCCTTCTTGATTTTATTTCTTACTGGCACATTATCATTGCCTTTTGATGTATGTATGATACGGATCAGGTTGACCTTATGTTACTTAACTCTTAGTGGAAATGAAGTTTTGGAAAGTGGGATAGTTTTCCCCCAATAAGGAAGTATATGGCCACCAGAGTCTCAATGTCTAACTTCCTTTAACAGTACTCAAGAAGTTCCAGCAGTATTTATGGGTACTGAGACCTGAAACCCCAACCTGAAACTATATCTGATAACCTTCCTGGGTTTGGTCTCTGGCCATCAGTGTCTGCTGTAAACCAAGAACAAGGAGAGAGAAATAATTCTTATTTTCACCATTCCCTCCTTTTGGAGCAATTTTTTTTTTTGGAGGGGGGTGAAGTGGCAGAAGTGAAGCATGTGTATTGTCTCAATGCAAGACAGATTTATGTGAGATGTATTTAGTTTCTTTAGAAACTACATAGAGTCACAACACTGAAAGAGTCTCAGTTGCTATTTCTATTAGTCCAGAGTATCTGGGGGCCGAGGGTTGTAAATCCTCTTGGAAAATTTCTAGGAAAGAAAGTTCTGGGACTTCCCTGGTGGCGCAGTGGATAAGAACCCACCTCCCACCTGCCAATGCAGGGGACGCAGGTTCGGTCCCTGGTCCAGGAAGATCCCACATGCCGCGGAGCATCTAAGCCCGTGTGCCACAACTACTGAGCCTGCGCTCTAGAGCCCGTGAGCCACAACTACTGAAGCCCGTGTGCCTAGATCCCGTGCTCCACAACAGGAGAATCCACCGCAATGAGAAGCCCGCGCACCGCAACAAAGAGTAGCCCCCGCTCGCTGCAACTAGAGAAAAGCCCGTGTGCAGCAACGAAGACCCAACACAGCCAAAAATAAATAAATAAATAAATAAAAATTAAAAAAAAGAAGAAAGTTCTACACACTTCTTCAGTAATAGTCACCTATACATCTCCCCTGTGTCTATCATTTGGCCATGTGGTTTTGATTTATTTGTATTTGCTATCAAGATAAAGGGAAATTATAAATAAATGAAACAAAGTTCGTTTTGAAAGTAAACGATGGTAAAACTAAAGGCTGAAACTAAATATAATTTGTAGCTGTCTTTACAGACCATACAGACCTAGCTTTCAAATTTCAGGGTTTATTTTGCTCGACTTACTTTTGTGGCTATTTTATTTTATTATTTTTAAAAATTAATTAATTTATTTTTGTCTGCACTGGGTCTTCGTTGCTGTGCGTGGGCTTTCTCTAGTTGCAGCAAGCGGGGGCTACTCTTCATTGTGGTGCACGGGCTTCTCATTGTGGTGGCTTCTCTTGTTGCAGAGCATGGGCTCCAGGTGCACAGGCTTCAGTAGTTGTGGCTCTCAGGCTCATTAGTTGTGGCTCGCAGGCTCTAGAGCGCAGGCTCAGTAGTTGTGGCACATGGGCTTAGTTGCTCCACGGCATGTGGGATCTTCCCGGACCAGGGCTCGAACCTATGTCCCCTGCATTGGCAGGCGGATTCTTAACCACTGTGCCGCCAGGGAAGTCCTGTGGCTATTTTAAATTTCATGGAATTTGAAGTTCCAGCCTTAAATACTGCTTCTTAAAATATATCTTGAGGAAAATATCTTAAGAGAGTACTTTTTAGTATAAATGTTAGAACATCAGAAGGAACATTACAACACAGCTTTGATTTTCTTTTTTTTTTAAAATTTATTTAATTAATTTATTTTTTTCTGCTTTAGGTCTTCGTTGCTGTGCGTGGGCTTTCCCTACTTGTGGCGAGCGGGGACTACTCTTCGTTGTGGTGTGAAGGCTTCTCGTTGTGGTGGCTTCTCTTGTTGCAGAGCACGGGCTCTAGGCACGTGAGCTTCAGTAGTTGTGGTGTGTGGGCTCAGTAGTTGTGGCTTGTGGGCTCTAGAGCTCAGGCTCAATAGTTGTGGTATGCGGGCTTAGTTGCTCCGCGACATGTGGGATCTTCCCGGACTAGGGCTCGAACCCGTGTCCCCTGCATTGGCACGTGGATTCTTAACCACTGTGCCACCAGGGAAGCCCAGCTTTGATTTTCTTGATTCTGTCAATGACTGCTGACTTTGAAATAAGTCACTGAAATTATGCCTATGCTTCTCCAGCTATAAAGTGGGTACAACCATGCCCATTTTTCACCATCAACTATACAAATTCAAATGAAAGGGAGTAGGGGCTTTGGAAGAAAATGCTACTTAAAATGTTATGTTGATAGTACTAAAATTAAGATGACTTACCTCAAAGCTGGACAAATTTAATGGAAAGTTTCTCTTCTAGTTTGTCCTTTATTTTCTTTGTTCCAAATAAGGTTTCTAAATTAATATTTGAAGAGGTCCTATTGGGAAGTTAGTGTTCTCAGACCTCTACATGTATGGTTCTTTGCCTAGAGTCTTATGCACTCTGTTTGGATAGCTAAGGTTTTGCTATGTTGTTTGAAATCATGGGCTGACCCTTGAAGGAGTCAGGCAGTGAACAATTTCTAACAAAGGAAAAGGTATTATATTATATGAGAAAGTGTCAACGCTTCTCTAATTTATTTAGAGAGAGAAGACCACACCACAAGAAATAGATTCCCCTGTGTTTGTTATGAGTGGGAATTGTTCCTCTTGACTCCAGAGCAGTGTCTAGACCAGTGGCTCTGAGTTCTGGCTCCACATCACTTTTGGAGTTAAAAAAAAAAATCCTCAGGTTTAGGAAGTACAAATCAGACTTTCTAGGCATGGTGTCCAGGCACTGGTATTGTCTGAAGCTCCTCAAGATATGTAATGACTATCCAAGGTTGAGAAGCATTGATCTAGAGACAGGTGGGGAACAATAACAACTTTGTAAAAGCCTTAAAAAGAGAACAGCCTTCAACATCCGTTACTTTGTTCTTGCTTTTGTTATCTTATTTTTCCAAAGTGAACCTGTAACTTGAAAACAAACAACATATAATGAAGATGTGCTCAAAGTCAGACAGCGAAACTTGTCAGCTAACCATGGGGCTTCCTGGGACGATTCTAACTTGGCTGTACTGCTGTGAGGGAAGGGGTCATTCCTTCCAGCCTATCTACTCACTCTGCCATTAAAAGGAACTTAAAAATGAACATGAAATTCATCTGAGCCATCTCAGATACTGCTGAAATTCTTAGATATTGACACAGAATGAAAGAAATATTTTCCCCAAGTTGAACAAGAACCCGTACAAAAATTACAAGAAATCAGCAGTTTCTCTATTTTGCCTGGAATGAATAAAAAAAAAGAAAGAAAAAAGAAATCTCACTACTTGAAGCGTTCAAATACGGATGTAAAATCATTTACATGTACATATAAACAAAAACACATGCAGGAGATATCAGTTGTAGGATCACAGCTCGTGATTTCATTGTGTGGTACAAAGAAGATCCACCTGGGGGATAGACATCGATTCTGGACCTGAGTTGGTCCTGGCTGGGACCTTAAACGTTTCTTTTATTCTCACTCAACTTTAATTTCCTCACTTATAAAAGGGGGTTGCAGTCGTGATTCTGGAAAGCCAAAGACTTTATCTACTACTTCCACGATCCTTTTTGACTTCTCAAATTAACCCTGCTTGTAGAGATTTGAAGTTCCAATTAGCTGTAGACTTGCTTTAGAAAAATTCTAACCACAGGTGATCATTTTTGCTGGGTGAGTAGAAAAGAATGTTGATGTCATTTACTATCAATTGCATTTGTCCCTTTTTATGAGGAAGATAATACCGACACCAGATTAAATTTCAAGGCTGTCTTAGAAAGACACATTACACCGAGAACTGGGAGATATTCTTTTCACTGATTACGTTACAGACAGTAATGTTTAACATGACACGTAAATCAGCAAAGGACAGGAGCAAGAATCTGACATGTTTTAAAAAGGAACCTAGCAGTATACTTATGTGTTTGACATATAGTTAGTGCTCAACAAATATTTGTTAAATGGTGAATGAATTTGAAAGATTGAAAAGCAATTTCTGTCTCAAATGCTAATCTGAAGAGATTCTAAAAATTAGTGATTTTTGGTCATAATTTATGATTTTGATTTAAATTGGATTTTCTGAAATGGTTAAAGTTTGAGTACAGTAAAGTTAGAAAACATCATGAGACAAGAATGACAATTTTTAATTCGATAGTGCTTGGGTTAACATACTTAGGCAATCATTTCGAAAAGTTCACGAAAGTTGCAGCAAGCTTTGAAATATCTTTAACTCATTTTATTAAAACCGTAATCTCAATGAACAAGTCTAAGGAAGCTTTTCCTGTGAGGAATACTTCTAGTTATTCCTATGGTTACATCAACTATGATAAGCTTTGTGACTCTGAAGCACAGTTTTGTTAAGATGTTGAAGAAAATGGAAGTCACATTAACATTCTGACATAACCTACACCTTAAACTTGTACAGGGCTGTATGTCAATTATATCTCAATAAAACTGAAAGTAAAAGTATTCTGATATAACCATTTGTTTAGATTAATACTTTTTAAAAGACATTAATTTGGTCAAATGAGTATTTGGTTACTCTGGATTAAATAATTATAAATTGATGAACTGCTTGGGAATAGAAGGAATTAGGTAGCTTTTTGTTTTCCTAGCTCCTCTCATTTAAGATTGAAAACAAAGGATGAAATTAAGTTTAAATATATTTTGCTTTTATATCTTTTCATTTAATTAAGTTAATTAATTTATTTAGGCCATACTGCATAGGTTGTGGGATCTTAGTTTCCCGACCAAGGATTGAACCCTCGCCCTCAGCATTGAACCCTCGCCCTCAGCATTGAAAGTGCAGAGTTCTAACCACTGGACTGCCAGGGAATTCCCTCTTATTCCTCTAATAATGGTGGACAGAGTAACTTAGACTGACCCTCCTGAGCCAATAATCTAAGCTTGAACCTCAAGAAGTTAGAAGAAAATATCAAATTTTATCTAGAGAAGGAGAAAAAGAAGAAATAATAAAGAGTAGAAATCTATGAAATATGAAATAAATGTATAATAAAGAAAATCAATGAAATGAAAATTAATAAAATTAATAAAATCTTTAGCAATACAGACCCAGAAAAAATTAGGTAAGGTACAGACAACCAGTGCTAGGAATGGAAAAGGGGATATTACCATAGATCATCTCAATAGATGCAAAATAAGCATTTGATGAAATTCAGCATCCATTCATGATAAAATCTCTGGGTAACCTAGGAGTAGATAGAAACTTTTTGGTCCGTTAAAGGGTAACTACAAAAAGCCTGCAGCATAGAGATACAGATGTAGAGAACAAATGTATGGACACCAAGGGAGGAAAATGGCAGGGTGGGGGGTGGGTGGGTGGCAGTGGGATGAACTGGGAGATTGGGATTGACATATATATACTAATATGTATAAAATGGATAACTAATAAGACCTGCTGTATAGAAAAAAATAAAATAAAATTCAAAAATTCAGAAAAAAAAAAAAAAAAGCCTGCAGCAGACACCATACTCCCCTTTGAGTTTGGGAACAAGGTAAGAAAAAAGTAAAAGGTATAAGGACTGAAAAATAAGAAATAAAACGGCCTTTATTTGAAGATAGGATTATGCACATAGAAAATTTAGAAGAATCTACAAATAAATTATTATAATTCATAAATCAGTTAAGAATACTAATCATCCAGGAATAAATGCAAAAAGCTTGGCCCAAGGCCTCTGTTAATGGATTGAATGTTTGTGTACCCCCAAAATTCATATGTGGAAACCTTAACCCCCAGTGTGGCTGTATTTGGAGATGGGGCCTCTAAGGAAGTAACTAAGGTTAAATAAAGTCAAGAGTGGGGCCCTGATCTGGTGGGATTAGTGTCCTTATAAGAAGAGACTCAAGAGGGCTCTCTTGCTCTCTCTCTGCTCATTCTCAGAGGAAAGACCATGTGAAGACCATCTGCAAAGTGGCCATCTGCAACCCAGGAAGTGACCCTCACCTGGAACTGAATCAGCTGACACCCTAATCTTGGACTTTGAGCCTCCAGAACTGTGAGAAAGTAAATTTCTGTTGTTAAGCCACCCAGCTTGTGGTATTTTGTTATGGCAGCCCACACTGACTAATACAGACTCTGCAGAAAACTACAAAAAATTATTGAGAGCCATTAGGGTAGACCTAAATAAATGGAGTAGTATAGCATGGATTGGAGGATAATCGTTTTCTTCCAAGTGATCTGCAAAAGTACTTCTCAAACTTTACTGTGTACGCAGATTTTATGAAGGGATCTTGTTCATGTGGTTTCTGATTCAGGAGATCTTGTGCGTGGCCTGAGATTCCCCATTTTTAGCAAGCTGGCAGGTGACGTTGATGCTGCTGGTCTTTGAGCCACACCTTGGCTACTAAAGGTGTACAGATTCAATGAAATCCCACTCAGTGCCCTAGTACCCTCACCCCTTCCCTCCCTCCACCTCTCTCTCTTTCTGTAATATTAACTAGTGGTGTAACTTCCATGATTCTCATCACATGGTCAGTTGCATTTCCTCGAATCCCCCATCTCCCTCCTGCAATGGATTGTTCTGGAGTAAAGTTAGACATTATATCATTTCATCAGTAAATACTTCAGTGGGAATCTTTTTAAAGCGTTAGTACAATGCAGTTATCACATCTAAAAAAACTGACACTACTTAAAAAAAAAAATCAAATACATAGAACGTTTCCAACTTTCACCTCTTGTCTTCTTACAATTATTTATTAAGAAAGTTAACGTAGTTTCTCCTTTCCTCCATGATATGGTTCGATATGTACCTCCACCTCCTCCATTACCCATAAAATGATAATAGACCTACAGATGAGGCTTGATGAGATCTGGCTTTTTTTTTTCTTTTTCTTTTTCCAAGAATACTTCGGAGGTGGTGGTGTATACTTCCCATGGCACTTAAGAGAAGGCACATAACATCTGTTTCTGTTTTTCATGACATTAAGATTGATCAGCTTTTCACCTACTGGTTTTAGCAGCCGTTGGTGGTATCTGCCCACGTCCATTATTTTGTTAGGGGTTGCAAAATGGTGATATTCCAATTCCATCATTTCTTATTTATTTAGGTGGAATTCTTCTCCTAAAGAAGAATTTTCCCTTTCCATCTATTGTTACCCAGAGGTATAGTTCATATAGGAAAGGGGGAATAAATACTTGATTCTTTTCCTTTGTTTGCCAGTCTTCAGAATAATGATTTGAGTCACTGGCACTCCTAAAAGGTGACTAATTTTTTTAAAAAGTGTTGTTATCAACTCCGGATTTCCCACTTTCACTGTGTTTCAATTTTTGGTAGATATCATTCTTTTCAAGGTTTCATTTTCCATCTGTGGTCAGTGGGAGCCTTTTCAAGTTGTCTGCTGCATACTTTTGCCACAACCCCAATGAGTCTGCAGCTTCAGCCCCGTTCATTGCTTAGCATTTATATCCTTTTCCGACCTACAGAGATTTTTATCTGGTTTTTGAGCCCAAGTTTGGATTTTTGTCTTTTTGTCTTTACACTTTATCATTGCTTTCTTTATGAAGCAGAGTGGTGAATCACTGCACCAGCTTGAGTGAAAAGTCAAAAGAATTTTTGAAATGATCATCCATTTGTAAGATACCTTAAACAATAAAGATTGAAATTTCAGTGCATGATGACATAAGACGAAAGTTTCATGATCATGAGACACATGTAGGGAGATGAAAGGTCCAGAAAGGGTCAAACTGAAGATGTGTGGTCTTGACCACAGGGTGGAGGAAGGGGATGTCAGAACTCCATGTTTACTGTGTACATTTCCCCGCAAGTCAGCCATAGGAAAATGTTGATCATTCTCATTCTAGAATGTGAATTAGCCACTCTCAGCAAGTTATTTTGCCTTAAGTTTTAGCTCAAAGGACTCTTCCAGGTAATGTTTATCCACAGATTCTTGGATGGGGTGACCTACATACCTGATGTAGAGAATAAGCACAAGCAGGTAGAATGCTCTCCCAAAGAGCTGTCCTATGAGGTGTATTTTTGTTGGACTGGGCTTTTCCTCTACAATGACATATCCAATATTTTAAGTTCTCAAATTGATACTGTAGAAATAATCTGTTCATTTTCTATTTTTAAAGAATCCCCTTTTTAAATTTACATTAATTTTTGAATAGTTACTATTTCAAAAGGATGTGTGTTTCTAGTTAAAATGATTTTTTCTATGCTGCATGAAACTGTCTGAAATATGTTTATTAATTTAAAAAGACAAATGTGTGTGTGTGTTTAAAGTATTGTTTTGGGTTTCAATGCTATCATCCTTATCTGGAATCACAAGAATCTCTGCCCTTTCTCTTTCCCAAATGTTCATGATTAACCTTTTAAATTGGAGCTAAGTAGCAAAAAAACAAATATATACATCAATAAATAATTATTATTTTCTGAGATACTCTTGAAATCTGAAAAGTTTCTTTAAATTTACTTTAAATTATTCTTGAGTTTAGAATAATTGAGCACCTTCTTCTGGTAGGAAAGATGCTAAAATTAATCCTAGACTGATATTGCATTTTTCTGAGGAGTATTGTAATTTAAATTAATTCACCTTATGTTAGTTAATGCAGTTGAAACAAGTTCAGTTTCTTTTATATGTATTACTTGAGTGGAGGTTCAGACTATTGGCATTAAAAAGTAATGTGAAAAAAAGGTAACAAATAACGTATTTGATGGTTGATAAGGCCTAGACTTCTTAGTTATGTTGTGTATGAATCCACAAACACCAGATTTTGGAAAGCGAGGTCTCACTAAATGGGCTGGGTGGTTTTAACATTCCAATGTTGACTGAAATCAGTTAATTTCCCCATAACATTCTTGTTTCTGCTAGAGTTACTTTGCTGATAGTTTTTTTTTTTTTAATTTTTTAAAATTTAAACTTAGGTACTTTTTATAAGTCTTTGGATTTTCAAATTTTGTAGACAGACGATCCAAAGGCAGGCATGAAGTTTAGGAAACCAGGATCTCTGCCTTGGCTTCCTCCTTCTGTCACCTCCAGGAGCTTGCTGCAGGCACTAGGAATATGACTGAGAAGGCCCTCTGACTTGGAGCTTAGCGGCACATGAGATGACAGATCTAAAATGACCGTGCTACCACCACCTCTTTCATGTTGGGTACAATATGGTTCTGAATTGCCTTGTTCTTAGTTTTGAATCGGACAGTTTAGTTGCTTGCAAGAGCTACATTTTATCCCATCTTTTAAATGCTCTTTGCATTTCCCTCTGGTATTTTTAGTTATATGTGTTTTATTCTTGTTATTAATGTAATAAATTTATTGTAAATATTCAACATGAGAGAAATACAATGTAAAAAATGAATGCGTTCAGCAATCTCATTGTAGCAGATGCTGTTGGTGGCCCCACCCACAACCATTCACACTTGTCAGTTTCATACACTTGTCAGTTTCATGCATCACTACCAGCACCAGAAAGTTCTTGCCTGCGGACTTTGCTTGAGGGCCCGCTCTACCTGTGTTTGGGATGGTTGGAAGTGCTGGGGAATGAGTAACCCTTGGGATCCCTCGACCAGTGACTGACAGGATGCATGAGTAAATATCTCAGCCTCCTTGCCTCTTGGTTGGGATAACTGAAGATAATGAATGTTCTGCAGTCTCTCCCGGCATTCCCTGTTGGGATTAAGCTGAAGTTGCCCACAGTAGCAACTTGCTTGAAAACACACTTTCTAATGGCTTCCTTCCTTTCCTGGTATTACGTCTCCACTCCCCTACTGAGGTTTCTGGAGATCACTTCCCAGATGAACCACTTGTACTTGTTCCTTCTGGGAGGACCTAACCTAAGGTACCCATCATCCAAGGATGACACCATGACTTTAAATTCTCACTCTTCTCACGTGGATGTGAAGAAACTACACTGTTCTAGGGACTTTCTTGAGTGCTCTTAGGCTGGAAATTTAACCAGAAATCCTGTTCATTATTTAGGAACTGAGTCAGGTTGCCTGTTCCCTCTAGACAGTCATTTATCTGGGTTTCTCCAACTTGGCACCACTGACATTTAGAGCGGGATAACTTTGTTGCGGGAGCTGTCTTGTGCATTGTAGGATGTTTAGCAGCGTCCCTGCTTTCTATCCACTAGATGTCAGGAGCATCCCTGACCTGAGTTATGAAAACCCAAAATATTTTCAGACATGGCCAAAAGTCCCTGGGGGCCAGAGTTGGCCCCAGCTGAGGACCACTGAGTTAGATCCAAGTTTATGTGGGTCTAATGTGGCGAGTTTGTTTAGGGTACTTAAAGGCTTTCTGATCACCCGACAGGAAGGAAAGGACAGATAGAAGATGACCTGAAAAAAATCTTTGTGGTTATCCCCTTGCATTGGAGCTACCTCCTCCCAATAAAATACATATAAAAGGAAGAATTTTTGTATGGCAGTAAGGGTTCTTGGGTGGTGATACTTAGTCTGAGAGAAGTTAACATCTTTAGAGAAGGTGGCAGCTGGCTGGTGTCCTGGAGTAACTTGGGAAGTTACCACTGAATTTCGCAGAATGCCCAGTGGATGCAATTCTTCAATAAGAGGGAGTTCATGAAGACCTGGGAATTCCTGCTTTCAGTATGCAGGTGGATAAAGAGCATTTGATGTTTCCACCTGCTGCTCTTCTGGTTTGGTGTAGGGGAAACCCAATCCCAGATGCAGATGGGAAGCCAAGAATTCTTTCCACAAACAAGAGTCAATCAAATTGTGTCCTAGAGAGACATAGGGTGGGAATCGAACAAGTATTTGACATACTTTGTTTTCACACTAGGTGTGATAAGATAAGACTGTCCAATGCCAGGGAAATTGTTAGGGAAAAGAGACAGATTGTCATCTAGTTGATAGTTTAGAATTCCTGACTCCTCCCTCAGTTCTAGTTCTAGTTCTCAAAGGCTTGACTGATTCCTTTCATATACCCTGGGAACATAGTCCAGACTTATCTGAGCTGTACCTTAACTCACCTCAAATATGAGATATCACTTCTCCTTTTCAAAGTGACTCCACTTTTTCCTGTGTTGAAAACCGCAGTGGCTGATTCTGTCCTCAATTTGGAATCTTGAGGGAAGGCATAGGAAAGTCAGTCTTTTCTAAAATGATTGGATTGGCATGGGAAACATGCTACTGCAGCCTCTGTTTCATGGTCGACGGTGGTGATTCTCAAAGTGTAGTTCCAAAACCAGCCGCAGCACCATCTCCTGGAAACTAGTGAGAAATGTAGATTCTCAGGCCCATCCCAGATCTGTTGAATTAGAAACTCTGGAGGTGGGGCTCAGAAATCTGTTTTGTAACAGGCTCTTGGGGGTGATTCTGGTTTGCACACTCAGGTTTGAGATTATTGGTCCATGTTATAGGGGAAAAGGAAAAGTGAGGATGTGACTTTCAATCAGGCTCCTGCTTGGATTCCTGCACCCGGGAGGGTCCTTGTCTTCATCTCGTTGCCCAGGGAGGCCCTGACACCAGGCCCTGAGGAAGATCACCCCTCCCATAACTCAGACCTCTGTGTAGCACCAAGGACATAGACACGGGGAGTGAGACTTCCTGGGACCAGGGAGCAAGGCCTGCCTAATTCTCAGTAACAGGCAATGATCTCCCTTGTTGGAAATGTCATTGCAAACTGCCTGCCAAATACAGCGCTGGGTGAACAGTGGTGCTGGCCTGTGGAAATGCTTCCTCTGCCCATTCCCTAAAACAAATGAGAACAATGGCCATCTTTAAGCAGTTCCAATGATGTGCCAGGCACCGTGTTAAATCAGTCCTGTGTGTGTAAATTTCATTTAACCCTCACAACATCTCTCTGTGGTGGGTACTTGCTATGGACTGAATGTCTGCACCCATCAAATTCATATCTTGAAGCCCCAACCAACCCCCAATGTAATGGTATTTGGAGGTGGGGCCTTTAGGAGGTGATTAGGTTTAGATGAGGGTAGTCATGAGGGTGGATCCCCCGCTGATGGGATTAGTGTCCTTATAAGAAGAGGAAGAGACCAGAGCCCTCTCTCTCTCCACCATGTGAGGACACAGTGGAGAGGGGACATCTGCAAGCCATGAAAAGCAACCTCTCCAGAACCCGACTCTGCTAGCACCCTGATCTCAGGTTTCCAGTCTCCAAAAATGTGACTAGTAAATTTGCTGTTTAAACCGCCTGGCTTATGGTGTTTTGTTATGGCAGTCAGAGCGAATACAGTACTATTATCATCCCATTTTATAAATGAAAAAAGAGGTTCAAAAAGACCGAGTCACCTGTCCTGGTTCACCCAGCTAGTGAGCAGCAGAGTAGGTTTGGTTGTGGCCTGTGTGATTCTGTCCTTGTCAACCTGAAGGTCCCCACCTCCTGGGTGGCTGAGGGTATAAATCCCTGCTTTTGGCTGAAACCTTAGTGACAGGGCCCTCTTGTCTCATCCATCACCCATGCCCGGCCTTTGGCCCTTCCTCAGTGATCCAGGCCTCAATTTTCCTGTGCGCTTCCTCTTGACTCCACAAAGTTGTCCAGTTTGGGGAGTAGCTATATTAACCTGCTCTGTTCAAAATCACTCTAAGGCCCTTGCACGGGCCTCTGTTCCCTCCTCCTCTCTTGCCCCTCCCCCATGAACCCACTCTCTCCTGGTGACTTGTTCAAGTACCACTGGCAGACTCTCTGCTCTGAGAAGGCAGTTCTCTACCTCTCAAGACTATGCTCTCTCGTCTTGAGGCTGCTTTTATTCACTCTAAGCAGACTGAGGCCTGGCCTGGCCCTTAGAAGGTGGATTGCCATATCTTTGCCTGTGTTGTCTGTGTTTGCCTTACTTCTTTGGCGAGCTCAGTACTGAAACCCCTTTGTGTTGTCACTCAATGAGGCTGAAGCAGAATTCTGAGGAGAAGGGCTCAACTGGCTAACTTTTATGACTGAGGAAAGATGGGGTGTGTGTGTGTGTGTGTGTGTGTGTGTGTATGTGTGTGTGTGTGTGTGTCTGTGTGTTGCTTGGGGGGTGCTATTGGCAGAGAGGGAATGGTGCTATTCTGGATGTATCTATGTTTGCGCTGACATTTCATGTTTGCAAAACCTCACAGCTTGATGTGTTGATCCAATAAAATCATCCAGGGAGTGAAATAAAAATACCCAGAAGATTGGTGGGCAGGAGAGCCGACTGTGTGTGAAAGACACCAGAAAACTCTTCTTGTCACCCAAAGAATTGCTAGAAGGAAAAAAAAAAAAACAAACAAACAGTCAAGGAAAAAAGACCTAGCAGGCAATAGGGGGATGGCGGCCCTGAGTTTGCCTTGGGCCTCTCATGATAGGCTTTTATCTTGTTACAGCTGATTGGCACAGAACTTATTAACAAATTTAGAAGTGTTCATTCCTTGGACTATTTTGGACATTATACCAACTTTTTCTGGTGGGTTTTTGAAAGGACTTTATTATGTCAGTTTGGCCTGCGACCCAGGAAATGAACTGGCACTCTTCAAAGTTAATAAAACATCGTCTGTCATAGAATTTGCAGGTGTGACTCAGTTCCTGCACTAAAATATACAGTAGGAGGCCAGGGCTGAGGAGCCAGCCCTTCGGCAGGCCTAACGAGCGTGCTCTGAGCAGTCTGGAATCTTCTGTGTGCTGTCTAGGTTTGAAGTGACTTATCTGTGGGAGGATCAGACCTGCTACCCTCAGCACCATGCAGGCCACTCTTGCCCCTGGGAAGTGCAGGAGAACCCCCTGTTGTCTCCCTGGGGCTGGTTGCAGGTCACCCTACAGATGTGCTTTGACGTCACACATGACTTTCATCTTCCTAAAGAGGGGAATTTCATTGACAGGCTCATGGCACAGGTGGTGGCCACAGTGGCCGAAATCTGAGTCTTTTTTCTAGATGAGGTGGGTTCCAGGATATTAAAGGGAGTGCTCTTGTGTTCAGAGCCTCACTTCCCCAAACCGTCTGTTGCCTACAGGATCTTCCCCCCGGGGAAAAGAAGCAGGCTGATTGATGCCTCCTGGATGAAGTGCTCCCACCTTGGCCTGTCTCCCCCAGCCTTTCTCTTGTATGAAATTCCTTTTGAAGATGATGATGTGTTCATACTTCGGGTGGAACAGTGATTTTTCAATCTTTTTGGTCACAGGACCTCTTTATACTTCTAAATTATTGAGGACTCCACAGAACTTTTGTTTCAGTTGGTTGTATCTATTGACGTTTATCATATGACAGGGGTCAGCAAACTGTGGCCCATGGGCCAAATCTAGCCCATGACTGTTGTTTGTAAATAAAGTTTTAGTGGAACACAGCCAAATGCATTTGTTTATGTATTGTCTATGGTTCTTTAACGCTCTAATGGTAGAGTTGATTAGTTGTACTAGAGACTGGCTGGTGAAGCCTAAAATATTTATTATCTGTACCTTTATAGGAGAAGTTTACTGATCGCTAATATAAAAAGTAAAATGAGAAATGTTTAAAATATTTATTTATTAATTCATTTAAAAATTCAGTAACAAAACCATTACAAGAAAACAGACTACTTTTTTAATTGAAAAATGTCCATACTTTCCAAAATAAAATAAAACAAAAAATATTTAGTGAGACTCAGAGTGGCGTTGTTTTCCATTTCTGCAAATTCCTTTGATGTTTTGCTTAATAGGGACAGCTCAATTCTCATCTGCTTGCATTTAATCTGTTGTGGTATGTTGCTTTGTTTGAAGTGGGTGAAGAAAATCCAGCCCCGTAAAGGTATGTAGTTAGAAAAGGGAGGGGTATCTTAATAGTCATTTCAGATATTTATGGATGTTTCCCTTTGACTACAACAAATCTTGACAAGTGGTAATTTCTAGAAGGCTGCATGTAGAATCTGAAACCATAGCAATGAAAATTTCATACTCTGTTATGTTAAAATCCACTGGTCTAAATTGTACTTTGAATGGTTCTTATACCCATGTAAGATTTTCGTAACATCATGCATTAATTATTTTGAAAATATTAGTTCACTGAGTTATTCATATCTTCCAAATGTTGACATATTTCATCTTGTGTCATATCAAAACATCACATTTGTTAATATCCCCATCGAGCTCATTAGAAGAGTCTTTAAGCTGTCAAACGCATGATGGTGCATAGAGTTTTCCAAAATTCTAATTTTTGCTTGAAAGCTCAAATTTTATAATTGACATCAAACTCTGCCAGTTGTTTTTCTTGTCGAGATCTGCTCATTTCATTCATTTTCAAGAAAATGTCTGCCAAATACTCAAATCTGTATAACCATAGTTTGTCTGTCAGTCAGTTAAAGTGGTGTCCCATTTAAAAAAAGACTAATCCAGTTTTCAGCTCTAACAATTGCACAAGAGCATTTCCCAGAGACAACCATTCAATAAGCAGAAGTGCTTTATGTATATTTTTTATGTATTCACACAACATGTTATATAAAATATATATATATATTTAAAGGTTGCAATTAAATAAAGTTAAGATTTCTTACAGCTTCATAAAGGACATTTTTAAAGTAAAAGTGTTTTTTCTTTCTTGTGAGTACATGGTGGGAAAGACATACACTACGAGGCCACTACCTTGACATATGCTTAGGCACCAGCAGTTTTACCCTCCCCCTTACTGCTTTTGGATCATCCGTGTGAATGTCCAAATAGTGAAGAAGACAAATAACATCTTACTATTATTATGAACATAGATTTGACCTTGTGGATCTTTTTTTATTGAAGTATAGTTGATTTACAATGCTGTGTTAATTTTCCCTGTACAGCGAAGTGATTCAGTTTTATACACACACACACACACACACACATGTTCTTTGGTGGGAATGTAAGTTGGTGCAGCCACTATGGAAAACAGTACGGAGGTTCCTCAAAAAACTAAAAATAGAACGATCATATGATCCAGCAATCCCGCTCCTGTGAATATATCTGGACAAAACTCTAATTCAAAAAGATACACGCACCTCTATGTTCATAACAGCACTATTCACAATAGCCGAGACATGGAAACAACCTAAATGTCTATCAATAGATGAATGGATAAAGAAGATGTGGATCTTTGAAAGTGTGTCCATGGGCCACTCTTGGAGAACCTGCTGAGGTAGAGAGGGAATAAATTGAATTAAATTCTGCTGGTTCTAGGAGATGCCATGTGGGGAAAGGGTGATTAAGTCCTACTGGAAATATGCAATGTATTCTATCACAGTGTTGGGATTTCCCAGCGCTCATTAGCTTTATTTATTTATTTATTTATTTATTTATTTATTTATTTATTTATTTATTTATTTATTTATTTTTGGCTGTGTTGGGTCCTCGTTTCTGCGCGAGGGCTTTCTCCAGTTGCGGCGAGCGGGGGCCACTCTTCATCGCGGTGCGCGGGCCTCTCACCATCGCGGCCTCTCTTGTTGAGGAGCACAGGCTCCAGACACGCAGGCTCAGTAATTGTGGCTCACGGGCCCAGTTGCTCCGCGGCATGTGGGATCTTCCCAGGCCAGGGCTCGAACCCGTGTCCCCCGCATTATCAGGCAGATTCTCAACCACTGCGCCACCAGGGAAGCCCTCATTAGCTTTTAAATGCTCTGAGAAGTCCTCGAGAAAATTAATGTCTTTGAACTTGGGATTTTTCAAACTCATTTGGGCAAAACATCCGTTTCACTTTTTCAATATATGTGAATACCCTTTGGGAAACCGTGGCTTTCGGGGTGTATACGTGGCTGTTGGGATCCCTGAAAGCAGGCTGTGACGGGCTGAGAAGTGATGTGTCGGGGGAGGGCTCGGAGAATAGGCGGACCCTGGCCTGAGACCACCCCTGGGGCATCTTTTCTTTGTTCCTGGGCTGAGTTCCCGACCACAAAGCCAGTGACTGAGCCCTTGGAAAGTATGCAATAGTGTAATCCTCCCACCCGTGTGCCTACTCCTTGCGGAGGATGCCAGCAGATCTGCAGAATTGCATTTTTCACATTGCTGGGTGGATTTTGAAGAGCTGAGCCAAGCAGAAAGGCCCAGACGTCTGCCCTGAAGGCGGCAGGTATGTCTCAGGGGTGCTTAGCAGTGAGGGGTTTATTTCTCTCTTCCAGCCCCTGTTTGTGTTTGTGGGTCTAGAACCGCAGCCACCTGGCCCTAGGGTTCTTGTGATAATTGGGTGCAGCCCCTTTTTAACTGTGACAGGCTGGGGACTCCGAGATGGCACAGGCCTTTCTAGGGGCCATTCTCCTGAGAATTTACTCTGTACAGCCCATCCTCCGAGAAGAAAATTCCCTGTCTAAGGAAAAACACCGCGTGTGATGATTCATCCTCAGTGAAGTTGAACTTCTGAAATTTCTTCCTCAGTTGCACTTCCTTCCCTCCTGACAAATACCTCCTGTCAATTTGTATACACACCCCTTGGTTGTGGCTTCCCCACACTGCCCCAAGGCTCTGTGCCTGCATAGTTTAAACAGATGTGTGTCATGGTTTTTCCGACAGATAACGACAAATCTCCAAAGGGAGCGTGTGCTCTTTCTGTACGAAGTCTTTCCAGACACCCAGCCAGACCCAGGTATTCCATCCTGTCCGTGGGTCCCCTCTCTGGTTGATGCCACCAAGGTTGTGGTGTAATTCTGGGCAATCACTTCAAGAGCCTTTGTTGGGCATCCACTGTGGGCAAAGTGCTCCCCAAGGTGTGTGTGTGTTTGGTGGCGGCGGGGACAAAGTCAATTAAACCGCCCAGTGCGGGAAAGCAAGATGTTCACAAATATCCCTGGGGGTGAGGAAGTTGGTAGGGGTTTGGGGGTGTGTGAAGCAGGATCCTGGAGGGCAGGGCAGGGACACTTTTGACTGGAAAGATCCCAGGAGGCTGCCTGGAGGAGGAGGCATTTCTGGTGGTCCTTGAAGGTTGACCAGAAGGCTGCCGGGACAGGGTTTGTGTGACAGTGGGAGGTGCAGAGTGCGAAGGCCCCTGCACACAGTGATGTGTGGGTCAGGCTCAGGGGAGGGGAGGGAGGTGTGGATAGGGAAGGGAGGAAGAGGGCACGAAGAAGAAGAGGGCTGTTAGCCAAGACAGGTGAGAGGGAGTCAGGATGTTGGTGGTGGGACTACAAAGGCAAGGGAGGGTGACCCTTAGTGTCCTCCTCTATGAATGAGTGGGGCATCAGACTGGATCCGTGGGGTGGAGAGGGCAAGGGAGATGGGACCGTCCCACCCCAGTTCATTTGAGCATACCCGCTTTTACCTGTTCTAGACTCTGCATTTTGGCAATGGACTCATTCAAACCAAAGATTCTGTTGCTTAAAAAAATACACTGAAAATCACCAGGCAGCATGTCTGCTAAGGTTCCTCCCGTCTCTAAATGTATCCCACACTTCTCGGTAACCTCAGCTTCCTGATGTTTTCCGGGTATTTTCTTATGATTCTCAAGCATTTGGCCTTTGTCCATACTCAGTGACAAGCTTCTAGAAGGCAGGGAGCTTCTAAACGCTTTGATTGTTGTTAAAACACCCAGCAGGGGTGTGAACACAGGCCTTCCATAACTGCCGCTGGGGTGCTGCCGCCGGTGTTCTGAGCAGGCTTCTGAGTTCCCACTGTTTCCCTCTCTCTGAAAACTGGCCAGTGGGCGCCTAAAGGGTTTGATGAAAATGACACTGAACTGGGCAGGAGACCTGGGTTAAAATTCTGCCTGCTATTCCCTAGCCCTGGGACTGGGGCCATTCACACAGACTCTCTTGTTCTTGGTTTCGTTTTCAGTGAAATAAGGGAGATTTTTTTAAAAGCCATGTTTCCCAAATGTGACCACAGAGAACTAAGATGACTACAGGGTGTCCAGACACATTATGAAGACATAATGTCGTGTATATATGTAATTTATTATTAAAGTGTTACTGAGTTCATAGTGCCTGTTAATGGCAAATGTAATAAAGACTAACGTTTATTAAATGCTTGCCGGTTGTGAATTATGGTGAGTGCCTGCCTCAGGTTGGACTTTCAAGTCCAGAGAAGAGAATTTGTATGCAGGAGACTCATGTAGGGTTTCTCTGAGAATGGAAGAAGCAGGGCAGAGGAAGAGAAGAAACCAAGCAGGGGTGTGATTTTAGGTGAAGCCCCAGTCTCAGCCTGATCGCGTGGGGGGCTCTGGAGCGTAAGTTACATTGTGGAGTTTGTCCTCACTGATGGCAAGGGAAATGGGCTTTCGTATACCGACCCCGGTCCATTGCGGGCTCAGGGTCACCTCAGTGGGGTGGTGGTGGTGTTGGGGGCTGTGAATTCCCAGGTACTTCTGGCTTTTTGTGTCACACCACAGAGCAGCCTTGGTAGCCTTCAAACAGTTTTCTGACAAGAGTTAGAAAGAAGATGAAGGGAAAAAGACCCAAGAAACCATGTGAATGCTCTGGTGTTCCTGGTGGAGTGTTCACAGGACCTGCTTGTTCATTCTGAGCTCACTCAAACTGACAAAAGAAATTTTCACATATTGAGATATAGGGAAGTCATTCTGGCTTATCCATGAATTAACCTGAATTTTATGCTAACTAAAATAGCCTGTTTATGGCCTATCAAACACACATTGTACATGTGCTTTAATTATTAGAGAAAAGCACACACTGACCAAAAGTAAAGAATGTCTGTGTTAAAAATAAAGATTAAATGCCTCTCTTCCTGGGACGCCAATGCTGGTACTCCTTTAATGATAAGACACCCTCCGCAGGTGCAAGGCCATGCTGACTTGCTATGTACATGCTGGTCTGTTCTTTTTTTTTTTTTGAAGCCTTGAAGAAATGTATCCCTGACTTTAATGTTCTTTGCTCTGACAAGGTATAAAACTGTGCTGGAAACCATGCTTCTCTGGGACAGTTTCTCTGAGTAATCTGGGAAGTGGGCATCCGGGCTAGCCCTCAGTTTGGCTCAAATAAACCTCTTTTCTATCCTTATTCTTGATTGTTTATTGATTATTTTCGTTGACAAATCCTTCCAACAACCTTGGGAAGTAAGTATTATTGTCTCCATTTTACAGGAAACTGAGGCACAGAGAAGTTAACAAACTTGCCTATGGTCACACAGCTAGTAAGTGGCAGACCCAAGATTCAAAGCAAGAAGCCCATGCTTTTACCACCATACTGCATGGTGCTTCCCCGAATACAGCAGCTGTCATGTGTGTAATCAAGAATGTTTGGGGAAAGAGTGAACAAGATATTGGAGGGTCTGTGTGGCAGTCTAACATTCGATGACATCATGAGCTCTTGCCTGTTTGTGCTCTGATTTCAAAGCAATTTCAGGGGCAATTTGGATTTCAATTATTTTCCGTCTTAACAATCATTCTGACTGAAGCAATTTAAATCAAAATCATAAAGGTCCAACCGTAGTTGGTTAATAGCTACGAAAACAATGGCCAGAGGTGAAAGATTTTTAAAGAACTACAAGGCACTTCTGTTGGCAGAATAATTGAGAGGTGGCTGTTTGGGCGGGAAGCAAGGTGATCTAGATTTCTAGTTTCAGTAAAATTACTTAACTGACAGCATATGGTTCCCAATCACTGTAGCAGACCAGGGAGGTGCCTTGTAAGTGGGGAACACATGGAATGGTGCAAGATGGAAGATTCCTTAATGTGGAAAAGAGAAAAGGTTGTCTTCTAGTCACTGTTAAATTCTTGGCATTAATTGTCTCTTCCCCCCTGTAATCCTGTGTTCATGAGGATAGTGACACAAAGTTCCCACCATGGGCCGCTTTGAGACTTCCATGGGCGGTGAAGCACTCTACAACTGTGCCGTGCGCAATACAGTCAATTGTTGAGGGCGCTCGGGAGGTCCTGACCTAGACTCACAGTGGTTCTCAATCAGGGACAGTATCCTTGCTCTCCCCAAGGGTTCTTGGAAATATGGGAGGAATCACAGTGAATAGGTTGTCTCATGGTGAGTGTACGTGAGCTACTGGAATTTAGTTCCCAGGGGACTAGTGGTGTTAAATATCCTGCAATGCACCGGACAGGCCCACCTGAGGAAGAAGTCTCTCTCTGAATGCTAATGACACCAACACTGAGAAACTCTGGGAGAAGTGATTTGAAGAAAGTGAATCATCTTCAAGTATGAGACACCATGGCCTCTGAAATGACTTACACTTTTCCATGTACCTCTGGAAGACCACATGTGAAATTAGGTGGAGACCAAGCATCTCAGCAGTTAAGGCTGCTCAGGATGGACTTGCCTTTGTCTTTGGTAGTGAGCTCCCCATCACTGGAGGTATTCAAGAAGAGGCCTGTTGACCTCATGGAAGGGATATTGTGAAAGGGATATCCAGCCTGAAGAAAAGGACGGATTAGATGATCTCTGAGAGGTATCCTACTACCAAGATACAAGGTTTCTTCTTATGGTTTATTCTCAGAATTCCAGGTGAGGCTTGGGAAGAAAGGAGTTAAAGCTGAAAATCCCCCTGCATATGTGTGAGGTCTAGTCTGAGAAACAATGTTGGACTGAAAGAACATGAGTCTAGTATTAAGAGATAAAGGAAAAAGCACGTCGTGTTGGAAAGACCTCTGGGTGAGGAGTCAGCCAGCCCTGATTCCTGTCTCCACTGGGATCTCGCTGGTGAGTGTGGTGCTGGGCTCATCACATTTTCTCTGCATCTGTCAGGTGATGGCTCTCAGTGGTTCAAAGCTCAGAATCTGTGATTGTGATTCTATAGTTTAGGGGTAGACCGTGTTCTTTTTTTTTTTTTTTAAGATTTTTTTTTTTTTTAATGTGGACCATTTAAAAAGTCTTTATTGAATTTGTTACAACGTTGCTTCTGTTTTATGCTTTGGTGTTTTGGCCACAAGGCAAGTGGGATCTTAGCGCCCCGACCAGGGATCGAACCTGCGCCCCCTTCATTGGAAGGCGAAGTCTTAACCACTGGACCACCAGGGAAGTCCTCTAGACCATGTTCTTTGACATAATTCTACTGTGGCCTTAGGTAAGTACTTTATGATTCTTTCCCAATATGTGAAATGAAAATAATGTCTATATTTTTTTTTCTAATTCACAAGGAAATAGAATCAAGTAAGCTTGATGGCCAGAATACCTACCTTAAAAGTAGAAAGGATGGTAACGTAAGTGTCATTTTGAGATTTTCCTTCTCTAACACCACCTAAACGTTCTAGTACCAGTGGGTAAATGGGTCTCACTAAGTTGTTTGCATCCTTCACAAATCCTTGATACCCTTCTTTTTGGAGTCCCGTGTTTCATCACAGCGAACATATTATAATATTCTCACATCCCCATTAAATAAATTTACATATAACAGTATGTTTTTTATTCTGATAAAATGTTTTATAAGCATTTAATTAAATTATACTGAGTTTTATATTTTGAAGATGATGAATTTGTTTTTTTCTCCATCTCAAACCTTCTTGGTAGGCCCTTTAAAAGCTCAGAGCTACTTGTCACTGTAACTAATAATGCTTCGTAAATGTCTTTAGAGAAAAGACTTAGATCAATTGGTAGAAAGA
Source organism: Eschrichtius robustus (assembly GCF_028021215.1). Classification (NCBI taxonomy): domain Eukaryota; kingdom Metazoa; phylum Chordata; class Mammalia; order Artiodactyla; family Eschrichtiidae; genus Eschrichtius; species Eschrichtius robustus. The sequence continues at coordinate 58,473,288 of NC_090838.1, read as the reverse complement.
AAAAAATTCCCTTCTCAGAGCCTCCCTCTATGCTCCAATAGGCTAGCCCTTTTATTTATTTATGTTTTATAGCATTTTTAAAAATATCTATTTATTTATTTGGCTGTGCTGGGTCTTAGTTGTGGCACGTGGGATCTTCGTTGCCATGTGTGGGATATTTTAGTTGCGGCATTCGGGATCTTTAGTTGTGGCATGGGGATCTTTTAGTTGTGGCATGCGGGATCTAGTTCCCTGACCAGGGATTGAACCCAGGCCCCCGGAACTGGGAGTGTGGAGTCTTAACCACTGGACCACCAGGGAAGTCCCGGTTAGCACTTTTAGGTCAAGATGGATCTGGGCACAGGAAAGGGGGACATGGGGAGGCCATTGGTAATGGCCAAATGCCTGCAGCTAATTTGTAGGTACCTGTGAAAAGTAGTGAATGTGCGTGCATGTGTGTGTGTGTGGTAGTGAGAGTGACAGATGAGGGCCCTGAGGGGTAAAGGGTTATGAGAGAAAGGACAGCACAGGGTCAATGGTAGGGCATGGTAAGCAGAGTTCTGAGATGGCTCTCAAAATACCCACCTCCTGGAGTATGCAGCCTGTATAATCCCTCTCCCCCTGCCCCCATTTGAGAGTGTGAACATGATGAGATTTCACTCCTGTGGTTAGTTTATATCATATGGCAAAGGTGAATGGGTTTTGTAGATTTAATTAAGGCCCTTAATCAGCTGACTTTACATTATCAAAGGGGAGATGATCCTGGGTGGGCCTGACCTAATCAGGCGAACACTTTAAAAGGAGGTCTGGAGGTCAGAGATGGAAGACGTTAGAGACGCTCTCCTGTTGGCCTTTGTTATGGACTGTATGCTTGTGCCCCACGCCTCTCCCCAGTCGTATGTTGAAGCCTTGACCGTTAATATGATGGTTTTAGAGCTAGGGTCTTTGGGAGGTCATTAGGGTTAGATGAGGTTGTGAGGGTGGGGCCCTCATGATGAGATTAGTGCCCTTATAAGTAGAGGCACCAGAGAGCTTTCTCTCTGTCTCTCTCTCTCTCTCCCTACCCCCCCCAACCCCGAGCACATGCATGTGCAAAGGTCACGTGAGCCCACAGTGAGGAGGTGGCTGTCTGCAACCCAGCTGGAGAGCCCTCACCAGAACCCGACCATGCTGTCACCCTGATCTCGGACCTCCAGCACTGTGAGAAAGTAACTTTCTGTTGTTTAAGCCACCCAGTCTGAGGTATTTTGTTATGGTAACCTGAGTAGATTCATTTAGCCTTGAACAAGCAAACGACCATGTTATCAGAGGGCCATGCAGCAGGACCAGCAGGTCTTTAGAGGCTGAGAGCCTCAGTTCTACAAACGCAGGGGGCTGAATTCTGCCAACAACCAGTGAGCTTGGACAGGAACCCTGAGGTCCAGCTGAAAATGCAACCTTGTGAGATCCTGGGCAGAGAACCTAGCTAAGCCATGCCTGGGCTCCTGACCCATGGAACTGTCAGATAATAAATGGGTGTGGTTTGAAGCCACTAAGTGTGTGGTGATTTGTCGCATAGCATAGAAGACTGAGGCATACTGCCTGTTGGAGGGCTGCCTTTGCTCAGGACAGGACAAAGTTGGGGGGGCGGTAACCTGTTTTCCCTCACTTTCCTTCTTAGTGTCACTCAGCTGAATTTTTGCACCTATATGATTCACAATATATTTCTCTCAGGAAAAGCGAGGAGAGTCTCTGCATTGGCTTCAGTATTAAAGGTCCAGCTAACCACGGACTCCATGTGTGATGGAATTTCTGTGCTGAAGCACTTTGCAAGTTTTCCTTGGAAGGTAGCTCAGGATGGATTTAAGAGAATGAGAAGCTTTTATCGGCCATGGCTTCAAGGAAAGAAGCAGTGCCATAGGAGACCAATAATTCCTTTCCGGATAATATTTCCAATTCTTCTCTCCTGTTGCTGACAGTTGCTCTTTATTTGTTCTCAAATGAATTCTACCAGTCGGCCTGCAGCTGGAAGTGTGTTTGGTCACCAGGAGGTTGTCTGCCCTGCATTCCTCCTGGAGAGATGAAAAAACTGGGAACTCACCCTGTTACTCTCGAGTTTCCTGCCTTTTTTGACTCAGCATTAAGTGGAAAGAAAGTTGAGTTTTGATAGAAAAAAAATCTCTCGGACTCTCTCCCCTTTCAGGTTAGAGGAAGAAAATGCATCCACAAGCTGGAGCCCTGGTGGGTGTGAATTGCACAGTTTCGAGGAAACTTGATATTGTGTCTTTCACATCATGTTGCACTTGATTAAGGACCGTTTCATCCTGCTGATGGAGTCTCTTTCCCCCATGACCCAGGTCCCCTCCATAATCCCTCTCTCAAAGCCTTTTCCTTTTCATTATGTGGTCGTAATTATTTCTCTGTTGAGCACATAACCTAACACCTCTCGGTGCACAGTGCCAAGGTTTGAAACCATAATAAGTGGAATGCTCACCTTTGAAGCCATTACTTCAATCATTAGAACAAAGTTTATTCCTCAAGAGGACATTAACATTTGAAAATGTGTCAACCAGAGTAAGAAATTCATCACGATCACGGACTACCTGCCAACTGGTTAAAATGCAATATTCCGATTTTCCTGGATTTTTTCAACGATCTAACATCTGACATTAGTTTACGTTTTTAAGTTGTCTTTGTTCAATTCCTGGTAAGTTGCTTGTGAAGGTCAAAGTAGTTGATTTTTAAACACCAAACTAGGAAAGAAATGCAGCCAGAAGAAGGCAAAGGGATCCACTGAGCGTATCAGGGCTGATGGGAGAGACTTCCCAGTCCAGGAAGCCATTTCCATCCTAGTGGGACTCAAAGCCGACAATGGCCTCTGCGTTTGGACACCTATAATCTTAAACAAAAATGAGTCTGGTTGCTGTGCTGACTTTCTTAGAAGACTTTAATGAGATTATCTCTGAAGTTCAATTGGTAAGGAGTAAAGGACAAATATTCCACTTCTGCCTAGCAAAAAGCCACATTTCATCATTAATAGCATTGAAACCATTAGTTGAAAACATCTAGCAAAAAAGTGTAGGTTGGAAAGTAGAAATATAAATTCCCCGGGAGCTGGAACGTGGGGGTTAGTAATACGTTAACCCAGTGATTTTCTGGATGGTCCTCGTCATCAAAGTAGCACCACTTCTTTCTAAAGCTCAGGGAGGGAACCAGCAAAGTGAAATGGTGCAATTAGAGTGACCTTAACCATTCACCCTGCAGCTTCGGGGATGTATTCGAAATGGGGAATATTTTTGGTTGGGTATTCCACAGCTCCTCGCCTGTGGATCCAAATCTCTTCCTGTTATCTAATGCTGCATGACGAACCACCCAAACTTCAGTGGCTTGAAACAATAGTATTGATTTTGCTTATGAATTTGGGCAGTGGGGACTGTTGGGAAGTCAACTGGGGTAGCTTGAAGGCTGGGGTTAGAATCATCTGAAGGTCATTCACTCCAATATCTGGGGATTAATCCTGGGAAGATTAAAACAGCGGGGGCTAGCACAGTTGGAGTTCCTTGGGCATCTTTCTGTTTCCATGTGTCCCCTCCAGCTTGGTGGCTTCAGTGTAGCCAGCCTTCTTATAGGTCAGCTCAGCATCCCAAGGTCTATGTTCTAAGAGAGAGCTAGGCTATGGTCAACAGTACTACACTGTACACTTAAACTTTTGTTAAGGGGGTAGATCTCATGTTGTGTTCTTATCACAATAAAATAAAATTAAAAAAGAGAGAGAGAGAGTGCCAGGGAGAAGCTCTATCACCATTTGTGACCCAGTTTTGGAAGATATGCTGCATCACTCCTGCTGCCTTCTGTTTGTTAGATGCTAGTTGCTAAGCTGGCCCACATCCAAGGGCGGTGGAATTCCACTCCACTTTTGATGATGTCAAAGAATTTGCAGACGTATTTTAAAAGCACTGCAAATCACTAAAATGTTTTCGAGCATCTCTGCCAGCATCTCTGTAGGCACAGTTGGTGATAAAGAGACACATGAGCCACGGCTCCACCCTCATCTAGGTGCATCTCAGCCTGGATATAAGGTCATACCAAGTAAGATGACAGCAGAATAGGAAAAAATGATGAAACACATATAGGGACATTATCTCTAAAAGAGATTTAATTACTGAACAAAGTCAAAGACAGAGCTAGGAAACCTGAGGCTCTTGAGACGATTTCTCACTGGGCTGAGGAGGTCTGGGAAGGTAGCTGTGACCTTGGAAGCTGCAAGTAGTAGTACATTTACAAAACACTTTCACATGCTGTGTAGTCACATGGTAAGTGCATTTAATTTATACGCCGACTTTAAACCTAACCCTCTCCTAGGATGAGACCTGTGGTGCAGGGCATGAGAGGTAGGTAGCTTCATGGCACTATGGAGACCCTGACAGGAAGTGCCAGCTTGGAAAGACAGGAAGTGGGGGGCAAGTTCTTTTCTATGCTTTCAAAAAACTATGTGCCCATGGGTCTGACCAAGCCAGGTGTAGATTCACAGCCAGCAAATATTCATTTAAAAAAAATTTTTGTTAATGTTTTTTTTAATTGAAGTACAGTTGATTTGCAATGTTGTGTTAATTTCTGCTGTACAGCAAAGTGATTCAGATATATATATATCTGTATCTGTACATATATATATATACATTCTTTTTCATATTCTTTTCCATTAGGTTCATCACAGGATAATGAATATAGTTCCCTGTGCTATACAGGAGGACCTTCTTGTCTATCCATCCTATATAGAATAGTTTGCATCTGCTAACCTCAAACTCCCAATCCTTCCCTCCCCCACCCCCCCTCCCTCTTGGCAACCACAAGTCTGTTCTCTATGTCTGTGAGTCTGTTTCTGTTTTGTAGATAAGTTCATCTGTGTCATATTTTAGATGCCATGTATAAGTGATATCATATGATATCTGTCTTTCTCTGTCTGACTTACTTCATTTAGTATGATAATCTCTAGTTTCATCCATGTTACTGCAAATGGCATTATTTTGTTCTTTTTTATGGCCGAGTAGTATTCCATTGTATATATGTACCACATCTTCTTTATCCATTCATCTGTCGATGGACATTTAGGTTGTTTCCATGTCAAAGCCAGCAAATATCGATCAAAGTGCTGTGCCCTATGCTAGATGTTTTTACATACATTTTATCATTTAATCATCAGAACAGCAAACAGATATATTAACATGTAATAAAGTTTCAGAGACTTAATTTTAAGGAAGAATGGAGTAAATACTGCAGGCAAGCAGGAAAGCTTTAGGAAACCTAATTCTCATTTACCCTAGGGCAATAGTCCTCAATTCTTAGTTGGGGTGATTTTGTACCCTCCTGGGGGACGTTTGGCAATGTCTGGAGACATTTTTGGTTGTCACAACTGTGAGGGCAGGCGAGGGGGAAGAAAGGGAGGTTTCTATGGGCATCTAGTGGGCAGAGGTCAGGTTGCTGCTAAATGTTCTACAATGCACAGGACAGTACCCCACAACAAAGCATTATCTGGTCCCAAATGTCAATAGAAATGAGAAAACCTGACCTAGAGATTTGATAGTATCTAAAAAGCAGATTACTATAAATACTCATGAAAACTCACTCCTTCATCTACATATAAACTTTGCTTTTATTTTCTTAAATTTAGCTGTTTTTCAACTCTTAGTGTGCATAAAATAACTGTTCAGAGCTACATACATAAGACCATGTATGATATGCTCAGTGAATGTTTTAAGAGTTTTCCCAAGAGTAATTTCCTCGAGATTTTTGCCTAATCGATCCGAGGACCTCACTTATGTTTACAGTAGCCCTGGGAGTTAGCCAGGGCAGAGTATAGTATCTCCATTTCATTGATGAAGAAACTGTGACTTGAAGAGAAAAAAATGACTTGCTTAAGATCCTCACAGCTGGTAAATAATTAAGCTTGGATCTCTCTCTTTTTATTCCGCTGTTCTTTCAATTCATCTACACATGGATAGTCAATAATTTAACTGACATTTGTCCAGGCCCTGTGTTATGTATTGTATACCCCCAAATGAATAAGATGGTGACCCTGCCAGAGTGAGAGAGAAAGATTATTCCATAATGGCCATTCAACATTCTTTTACACGACCGTGAAATGAGAACAGGATACTATAAAAAGGAACATCTAGAAAACCAGAAAACGGTTTTAGAAATAAAAATATTATAGCAGAAATAAAAACTTTACTAGAATGGTAAATTTGAGGAAATCTTCCAGAAGATAGAAGAAAAAGACAAGGAAATAGAAAAGAGAGGAGAAAAAGAAAGAAAATGAGAGAAGTACTAAGAATGACCAACATCCAACTAATGGAAGTCTCCGAAAAAAATTTCTGACATGCTCTAATCTGGACAGGCTGCCCTCCAGACCAGCTGCCCAGATGCCATCTTGGAATCACTCTCCAACATCATTCTGGGGATTCTTGGCTTTGTTCCCGTGTAGACAGAGGGAACAGCTTGAGGGAAGGCTTGGGGGTTAAAAGGAGCACGGCAAATTTGAGGAACAGAAAAAAGTCAATGTGACTGGCTTAAAGGACTACACAGAGAGAGGGGAGCACGAGATCTGAGTAGATACACAAGCAGAGCCAGGTCATACAATGCTGTGCAGGCTGTGATAAGAATATCTGATTTTATTCTAATAACAAGTGTATATCATTGAAGAGGTTTAGGCAGTGACAAAGGAATGACATGATATTTATGTTTTTTAAAAAAAACTCACTGTGTACTATTTCAGTGGTCTGTTTGGGTGCTGATGCTGTGTAGACTTCAGTAGAGGCATTGAGTTAGAAGAGTGTGTACCCAAGAGGTACTAAGAAGGAAGACTCAACAGGACTTGGTGATTTAGGGGATGTGGCCGATGAGGGAGAGGGAAGTGTCATGACTTGCGTGATACCTACCTCTCCTGTTTTGTGATTTTCTCAGGAAGTACTGCTTCCAGGATGCAGATGGTTAGGGATGGTGGGTGATTTGGTTCATTCAGGGCTGGGGTCCTGCCAGCCAGGTGGAATGGGATGAAGGCAGCACAGGACTGGGAGAATTTACCAGGGATTAATTATAATGATAGACTATGAATTCCAGGATAAACTAAGAAAGAAATGAAAGCAGAGAGAATTGACAGAAAGTGGAAAGGTATTCTCCAGTCTTCCACAGGGAAGGACTGTTACTGTGTGTTACTTGAGCGAGTAACTTGAAGGGATTGGAATGTTTGAATTAATAATTTGGAGTAACGCAGAGTTCAGGGTGCGATTGAGGGAGGTGCTGGCTGAGCTGGGAGAAGAGAAGGTGACTGGAAATGATAGCAAGACACTGGGGTGCTGCATAGGGCTGTGCAGAGTGTGCAATTAACAACTCCAGGGGGCACCATTCCCATAGGCTACAATGTTCGTTATGCCCCTGGAGTTGGGCAATGTGGCAACTGCACCAGGGGATGAAAACAGAGGATGTTGGATGAAAATTACACATGGGTGTTGAAGTCACCAGGAAAGATGGCAATAATTGGGCAGAGAAGGATACTGTGAGCCAGATGTGTAGATGAGAGTAAAGGGGAGGAGGTGGCAGGCAGGTGAGAAGGCCTTGTCCTCGAAGGAGCAGGGATCTTGGCTGGAGGGCAGAGCAGTAACTGCCTAGAAGTGGCATTGGGAATAAGGTTACCTTCCGACAATGCGATTTGAGGGGAATGAGAAGATAAAGATTCTCATGCGGTTGTGCTCAGTGGACAGCTGACTCTCAATATAGAAAAGGGGTGGAAGGAACTTTCTGAGACAAAACGAAATGTGAGCATTTGCTGATCTTGACGTAAGAGCTTCAGAGACCACAGTGGAAGGGTTTGATAAGGAGGGGAGGAACAGGGGCTTGGACGTGGGGCAAGGAGATACAGAGCATCCCGGGGATATTAGTAATGCAGAGGAGAGGTTATGGAGAGGGGAGTGTACGTCGGGAGCTGATAAATGAGAGTAGTGGACAGTACCCAGGGGATGGTGGGCCTTGGGCCAATAAAGAGAGGTCTTGGCACCAGACTAGGGGTGGTGACAGCTCAGCAAGAGCTGAGGCCCTTGGAGGTATAAGGTGCTCCCCAGTTCTGAACATAAGTATACTGGGGTAATGAAAGGGCAGCTTCTTAGCTCAGGCAGTTAGGGAACAGTGCCAGCTAAATCATAAAAATGGTTCCTGTTCCTTCCAAAGCAGAAAAATGTCCCCTCCCCCCGATTTATCAGCCATATGGCTCTGATTCTCTTAGCATTTACACAACCTTGTAATGCTAACCTTTTGCTGTTTATTTGGCTACCCAACTAGAATGGAAACACCTTGAGGGCAGGAACTATACCTTTTAACATTCTCAGGGCCTGGCATGGCACCCAGTAGACATTTGTGGGTTGGTTGGTATCCTGACATCCTGTGTTTTCTAACCCCTACTCAGTTCTATTAGTCAGAAACCTCTAAGCTGCAAGTGACAGAAACCTAACTCAAACTAATGTAAGCTACAAGGTCACTGAAAGGTTATCACTGGAACCCCATCTTGCCTTCTCCCTGCCTTCTATTGTCTCTAATTTCTACATGTTGATTCATTCTTTTTTTTTTTTTTTTTTGGAGGAAGGCAGAGGGAGATCTTTTTTTTTTTTTTTAATATTTATTTATTTGGTTGTGTCGGGTCTTAGTTGCGGCAGGTGGGCTCCTTAGCTGTGGCATGCATGTGGGATCTAGTCCCCAGATCAGGGGTCGAACCCAGGCCCCCTGCACTGGGACTGTGGAGTCTTAACCACTGCGCCACCAGGGAAGTCCCCTGCGTTGATTCATTCTTGCTTTAATTCTTTTCTGCTTGTAGCAAAGATAGCTAGCTCTGGGCAGCTCAACTCCAGATTTATTTTGCTCTCACATTTTCTGATCAATCTCAGAGAAAAAAGAGGATGTGTGTTTCCTGAAAGCTCTGGTTCCACTCCTTGGATGACTATGATTGGTCAGATTTGGGCTGTGGTCCCTCCTCTGAAACACTCTGTGGCCAGGGCTTGGGGTGCTCTGGATCTTGTCATCACACCTGTGATGGGAGAATCAGGGCTGGGTGGTAGCCAGCCCATCAGACCAGACGGTCAGTGCTCACAGGGGAAGCACAACAGGCATTTACTGCGACAGCTGACTCAGCAGTGAAGGAGAGGCGACTTGGGGGGTCTCAAAGGAGGGAGTGTAAGGCAAGGAATGAAAGGGAAGGAATCTGCTCTTTTACTGAATACCCACTGAATACTAAGCAGTAGGATCTTTACAGGTTCTGATCTCATTTGATCCTCCCAACTGTTCAGTAAGGCAAGTAGGATAATTTCAAGTTTAAAGAAGAGGAATCAAAGGTTGGATAGGTTAGGCTGAAGACGAAGGTAGGATTCAAATCCAGGATATCTGACTTCAAAGGCCCCGTGCTTTCCTTTAACCCGGGTTTCTCAGTTTCAGCACTATTGACATTTAGGACCAGGAAGTCTTTGCAGGGAAGGCTGTCTTGTACACTGCAGGTTGGTTAGCAGGACCCCTGGCCTCTACCCACCAGGTGCCAGTAGCACCCCCCCACCCAGTTGTGACAACCAGCGATGTCTCCAGACATTGCCAAATGGCCCTCGGGGGGGGGGCAAAATTGTCCCAGTTGAGAACCAGTGTTCTAAACCATGCACCTGAGCTAATTCGAAGTTGTACTGCCTAAAAATCCATGACCTGCAATTGGGAAACACCATTGGAGTTCATGTCTTTACATTTTCACATGCTTTTGTGTGTTTTAGGAAACTGTAGCACTCACATGAGTGATCTCTGAAATCCAGTCGGAGACAGTAAATGGTTTGTCCTATAAGGTAATTCTGGGTGTCATTGGCTTATGGAAATGTGTCTTCATTTGGAACTCCCTTCCAGGAATCAGTTGCAGAATCAGACAGAGCTTCTAATATTAAGTAAAGAGAAAAGGTGGTGAGTTGCAAAGTTGCAAAGTTCTGCTCTGACACAGTCTAGGTAAAAATCAAAGTGGGGACGGGCTGTGCTGTAACTGTCCCCAGGAGCCACTTGGCTTGTGTACCAGGTTCTGTTTCTGAGAGCAGCGAGGCCGCCCTGTCTGTGTGGAGAGAGGGTAGCTAGCAGGGCCTGGGTGAGCAGAGCCTGGAAGAGGAACTTGGCATGGCCCCTGCTGACTTCATCCCGCCTGCCAGTCTGAGCCGATCTGTAAGGCTGTGTTTGGTGCCAGGGACCGGCTGGGAAAGGGGAAGTAAATTCAAACAAAAGAATGCCCCTGAAGTGTCTGAAAAGAGGCTTTTAGCACCATTCTTTCAGTGCTCTCAACCAGACGGAAGGTGCAAAAATTTAAAAAGCAGCCACAATCACTTTGGAGAACGGTTTTGTGGATCCAACACAGTGATATTATCACATCTATTTGTTGGACAAAGGACTTCATTGTATCACAAAATAAAACATGTTTCTCCTTCCAGTTCCTGCTTTGTGACATGTCTTCAAAAATGAGCTTACAAAGGAGCAGCCTGGAAACTTGGCAAAGGTGGTTTTTAGACAAGCGCCTTCCAAAATATCTGATTAAAAGGGTTTTCAGACTGTTTTCCTGGCCTGCTGTGCAATTTGCAAACAATCCCCTTTTTTGGTCAGCTGGGGGTGAGGGATTGACGAAAGCCTTTGAAACTCATTTCTGACATTTTTAGACAAACCTCTTCCAAGTTCGTTAGTTTTCAGCAAGGGCAGCAACTGAACAGGCTTGCCATTAATTATGGAGTTCACATCAGGGCCCTCAAACATCCTAGAGGGTCTAGTTCCAGGGTTGTTTTCTGCTCTTTCTCCCTCTCTTCCATTCTGGATCCTTCATGGACACCTTCCAGTGTCCTGGTGAATTCTAATTAATGGTTAAATTCTTTATCTTTAGAGTTTCATCAGATTCTCAGATTTCCCAGACACTGAAACACTCTACATGACCTGAAGATGGAATTAATTCTCCTCTGTAAAACTCTAGTCAAGGAATTCTCCCCAGCCAGGAAATCCAGAGTCAGGATGTAAGGCCAATTTCCCATGAGCGTAAAACTGCATAGCTTATTTCAAGAGGTTGCATATTGTGTGAGTCCATTTACATAACATTCTCAAAATGACAAAGTAATAGAGATGGGGAGCAGATCAGTGGTTGCCAGGGATTAGGTAAGGGAGGAAGGGTGTGACTTTAAAGGGATTGCATAGAGAATTCCTTTGTAGTGACAGAACAGGTTTATATCTTGATAGCCGTGGTGGTTACACAGGTCTACACATGGAATAAAATGTCACAGGATTATACAAGAACATACATACCAAAAAAAAAAAAAGAGTCCACACAAAAACTGGTGAAACTTGAAGAAAGTCTGTTGTCCTGTTAATTGTATTGTCCCAATGTTGATTTCCTGGTTTTGAAAATGTGCTATAGATATATAAGATGTCTGCAGAAGCTGGGTGATGGGTACACAGAACCTCCCTGTACTCTTTTTACAAGTTCTCGTGAGTCTATAATTACTTAAAAATAAAAGGTCAAAAGGTGAAAAAAACCCCGCCCCAAACTGTGTGTCTTTACAGCATCTACCATTGTAGAGACGAGATGACCCATAGTAGGTGATTAAGAAATGAATGAGATGAATTACTGAATAAACGAAAGATCTTCTGCGTTATATTAATGGAAATTTAAAAGAATCGTGACAATAGATGACATTTTTGAGTACTTGATATGTGTCACGCATTGTGCTAAGGATTTTAAGTATTATCTCATTTAATCCTAGCCTGCGCCTCTGGAGCCTGTGCTCCGCAACAAGAGAGGCCGCGATAGCGAGAGGCCCGCGCACCGCGATGAAGAGTGGCCCCCGCTCGCCGCAACTGGAGAAAGCCCTCGCGCAGAAACGAAGACCCAACCCAGCCATAAATAAATAAATAAACACTTTAAAATAATAATAATACTTCTTAAAAAAAAATAAAAAAAATTAAAATAAATTAAAAAAATTAAAAAAAAAAAAAAGATAATGCTACTTATTTGGTAAAAGTGTAAAGAAAAACAAGAAAATTATGCAAGACCAAAAAGTCAGGATGTTAGTGAACACTGATTAGTTGGAAGAGCAATACTGTCATGAGACGGGGAGGTGGGTGTGTGGAGACACGACAGAGGTTATGTGGATATTTGTTGTATCATTAGTTTTATTATTTTATTTTATTTTTTATTGAAGTATAGTTGATTTACAGTGTTGTGTTAGTTTTTGGTATACAGCAAAGTGATTCATGTATATATACATATATACTTTTTCATATTCTTTTCTATTATGATTTATTACAGGATATTAAATATAGTTCCATGTGCCATACAGTAGATGCTTGTTGTTTCTCTATTTTATATATAGTAGTTTGTATCTGTCAATCCCAAACTCCTAATTTATCCCCCCCTTTCCTCTTTGGTAACCATCGGTTTGTTTTCTATGTCTGTGAGTCTGTGTCTATTTTGTAAATAAGTTCATTTGTATCGTATTTTATTTAATTATTTAAAAAAATTTATTTTATTTTATTTTTGGCTGCGTTGGGTCTTCGTTGCTGTGTGTGGACTTTCTCTAGTTGCGGTGAGCGGGGGCTACTCTTTGTTGCGGTGTGCGAGCTTCTCATTGCGGTGGCTTCTCTTTTTGCGCACGGGCTCTAGGCGCACGGGCTTCAGTAGTTGTGGCGTGTGGGCTTAGATGCTCCACGGCACCTGGGATCTTCCCAGACCAGGGCTTGAAGCTGTGTGCCCTGCATTGGCAGGCGGATTCTTAACCATTGCACTACCAGGGAAGCCCCTGTATCATATTTTAGATTCCACATATAATGGTGTCTGTCTTTCTCTTTCTGACTTACTTCACTTAGTATGATAATCTCTAGGTCCATCCATGTTGCTGCAAATGGCTTATTTCACTCATATTTATGGCTGAGTAATACTCCATTGTGTGTGTGTGTATATATCACATCTTCTTTATCTATTCATCTGTTGATGGACATTTAGGTTGCTTCCATGTCTTGGCTATTGTAAATAGTGCTGCTATGAACAATAGGGTGCATGTATCTTTTCTTTTCTTTAAAAGATAATTTTTATTGGAGTATAGTTGATTTACAATGTTGTGTTAGTTTCAGGTATACAACAAAGTGAATCAGTTATACATATACATATATCCACTCTTTTTTAGATCCTTTTCCTATATAGGTCATTACAGAGAGTATTGAGTAGAGTTCCCTGTGCTATACAGTAGGTCCTTATTAGTTATCTATTTTATATCTAGTAGTGTATATATCTCAACCCCATGCATGTATCTTTTCAAATTAGTGTTTTCTCTTGATATATGCCCAGTAGTGGAATTGCTGGATCACGTGGCAGCTCTGTTTTTAGTTTTTTAAGGAACCTCCATACTGCTTTCCATAGTGGCTGTACCAATTTACATTCCCACCAACAATGTAGAAGGGTTCCCTCTTCTCCACATCCTCTCCAGCATTTTCATTAGTTTTAAAGTTGTGCATATTATATATATATATATATATTCTTATAGATGTGCTATATTTATACATGGTAAATCAGGTGAGGAAGATATGTAAATATGAAAGCAAAACAAAAAAGAACCAAGGGCGATTGGTGTGACAGGAGTGGTTTTACTGAGAAGGGCAGACCAACCGGAGATTATTTGCTCCCAGTGAGACAGGCTGGGACCTGGAACCCTTTGCTGCAGTACTGCAGTGCTTGTACCTGGACACACCTATCCTTGAGCAACAAAATACAAAGAAACTGTATGGGACTAAAAATAACTGCATGCATGTGCAGTTGAGGCAAATTCTGGACAAAAATACAAAGAGACCAAAAAAACTCAACTGCCGCTTTGGAAGACCCTGGAGCGAAAACAGGGTGTTGGGAGCAAAAGCAGGGTACTGAACATGCCGCCTGCACACAACACCACCAGAGGGGTGGGCAAAACACCTAAGCCACCCCTGTGGCCCGATCCCTGGACACACCCCTACCTTCACCGCATATAAGGAACAAGCTCGCCCCACGCCACCTCAGAGAGCTAGCAAGCAAGGGAACCTGTTGTTTGTTCTCGCTCCCCGCTGCTGCAGCAGGGGCTTTATTGAAGGCTGGCCTGAATTTCTTGTCTGGCCTCTGATCAGTTTCTATTGATTGGGGAAGGCCAAGAGCCCTGGTCGGTATCACCAGGAGGGGAAACCTGGCTCAGATCTGTGGGTCACTGTGACCGATGGCCAGGAACCACACCAGACCCTCACAGAGAGTTCCCCAGCATGAATTATCCATGTGTCTTCCAAATGAGCCTTGTCGTGGGGGAAATGAAAATGGTTTCCACGTAACTTCTGACAGCAGACTTGTGAATCATTAATTCCTCATCAGCCCCTGGCCCCGCATGGAAATATAGTCAAGTCCCAATGATCCATGCTGATGAAGGGACTTCACACTTTCCTGTCGCAGCGCCTTTAGGATGTGGAGGGCAGAGGGAGCCTGGAACAGGAGCCCTAAAGGTTAAGAGCTGCAAAGGGACTCTGACAGCACTGGGAAAGCCACTGCATTTTACAGATGAAGAACACAAGGTGTGGAGAAGCCGAGACTCGTTCCATATTTCACAGCTATTGAATGGACCTGAGTGATCTGGATCCCAGAGCTTCAGACTCAGGACCCTCTGCTATTCACGATACTTACTGATATTCTCCATCAGGGTTTAAGGGCGCTCACAGAGACACACACAGAGTAGTCAGACACAAACACACATGTGGGGCAATGGGAAAATAAACTGGGAAAACAAGATCAAGTTTGGAGTAAGGCTTTTGTTCACAGGGTGCATTTGAAGCTCTTTTCACAATGCCATGTCATTTTAGCCGCCTTACCCCCAGTGGATGTGAGCTCTTCGGAGAGGACCCGGTGAGTAGTAGTAGTTCCTTCTCAAAGTTAGTGACAGAACAGGGAAGTTTGGCGCTATTTGATCTTAATTTCTTTTTAAGAAAATTATAGAAGTAATATGTGAATACTTGCTCCCTGTAAAAGTTTGAACAGTACAGATGTATACAGGATAAAAAATCAAAGCACCCATTCATTTCTTTCCTAGATGCTGTTCTCTTCCCTGTGGGGAACCACTGCTAACCATTTGGTTTTTATCATTCAGAATTTTTTCTGTGCATTTATATATAGATATAAAACAAACATGTATGTAGTTTAAAAAGATAAAAGGATCCAACCATTTGTATCGTCTTGTGATTTGGTTTTTCTCTTAACAGTGCGTCTTGGACATCTTTCCGCCTGTGTCTATCTGGCTCGACCTTCATGGTCTTTGTGAGTGCATTATAGCGCCTTTGTTGTAACTATCCTCCTAGTGATGACCATTGAACTGAATCCAGATGAACGAGGATCAGTGAATATTTCAGTACTCGTGGCTTGCCTTGGGCCATCTGTGTGAGTGTTTCGTGGGATCTATTCTCAGAAGTGGAAGAGCCCAGGGTCTGCAGGTTTGGCTACATACTGTCAAGGCGGCCACCAAGAAGCCTACGCTGAGTTGCATTCCCACCACAATGTATGTTTATCCATTTTATCACATTCTTTTCATAAATAAATACAATCAATCTTTAAAAATTTTGCCATTCTGAGAGAAAAAAGTGTATCATTCTATTGCTTTAATATTCACGTCTGTGATTCCTAGGGAGGTTGAATATCCTTTCTTATTTGCCATGTGTGTTTCTTCTGTTAATTACCTAATCATATCTGGTTTCCTTTTTAGAAAAATTGTTCTTACCGATTTGTGGGCACTCTTTATGAATGGATAATGACTTTATTATGGTGCAAATCTTTCTTCTTGGTTTATTGCTTTTCTTTGAAGTGTGTTTATGGTGTTGTTTGCCCTAGAGATGCTTTAAATTTGTGAGTCGTCAAATCAGTAACTTTTCCTTTTATGATTCATACCTTTTATGTTTTGCTTAGGAAAACATTCCCCAAGATTATAAAGTTCTTATCTCAAACTTTCTTCTGGTAACTTTTTAATATTAAGATTTTTAATCTAACCAGGATTTATTCTTGCGTATAGTGTAAGGTAAGAATCTAATTTTATACCTTTTTCCCAATTGGATAACCATTTGTCCCAGTATCATCTATTATCTAGTTCACCCTTTTGTGGTCATATACTAAATTTGCATTTGGTTTTAAACCTGTGTATTCTATTTCATTGTTTAGTATCATGTGAATATCACCCTATAAAATACTGACATTTCTCACCTTGGCCATTTTTTGCGCACTTGTGAATTTTAGATTCACCTTTTCAAGTTCCATTGAAAACCCTGTTGATGTTCTGACTGGCATGTCTCTGAGTTTATAAATTAATTATGGGAGAATTGATATGTTACAAAATGTAGTCTTCCCATTCATCTGGAAAACTTTTTTTTAGTACCTCAGTAAAATAGTTTTCTTCACGAAGTTTGTGCATCTTTTTATTTGGTTATTTCTAGGTATTTCATAGTTTTTTTTTTCCTCTGGGGATTTTGAAATTTCATTGCAATTTCTATCAGATTTTTTTTTTTGAAGTACAAAGCTACTGATTTTTTAAAATGTTAATCTTATAATTGGCTGCCTTACTGAGCCTTCTTATTAGGTCTCTATGTTTTTTGGTTTATTTGTTAAAAAAAAATAGATAATCACGTCAACTGACAATAATGGCAGTTCTGTCTCTTTTTCTCCAATACTTATGAGTTTTTTTTTTTTTTAAACATCTTTATTGGAGTAGAATTGCTTTACAATGGTGTGTTGGTTTCTGCTTTATAACAAAGTGAATCAGCTATACAGATACATATATCCCCATATCTCCTCCCTCTTGCGTCTCCCTCCCACCCTCTACTTATGAGTTTTATCCACCTTCCTTATCTAATTGTATTTACTGAAACTTCCAGAATAATGTTGTGTAGCATCTTTCCCTGTTTTGAGTTTTAATCAAATGACTCTACTATTTCACCCTAAAGTATGATGTTTTCTGTAACTCCTGTTATCAAGTTAAGGGAAATTTATTTACTAAGTAAATATAGGGAGTTGCAATAGTAAATGTCCTAAATTTGAACCCTCATTATATTCCCTGAATAAACCCTACTTTTTAACGCCATTAAATTAAATGCCAAACCCTACTTGGCAATTTTAAATGGTTTATTAGTAAATAGAGGCCTAACTTTAAAATAGTCATAGTAATAATAAAAACAGGAAACAAGAATTCAGATGTTTTCAACAAACGTAGGAGGAGGCAAAGGGAAGGAGTGGATGAAAGCATGATAAGCATCTTGCCTTGTTTCAAGAAGAGCTTGTATGTACAAATTATTTTTCAACCTTTAATAAAACTTTTAATTAAAACATTTAAAATACATGTGTTCAGTGTAAATTTAATCTTGAGAAAAGTGGAAATAGAACAAGTTATTTTTAAACCACTAGAGCAAAAAAGGAAACAAAAAACTTCTTTAATCAGCAAAAATTAAAGATGAAGGCAAAAGAAGAAACAATGCAATGATAGCTCATAGAAAAAAAAAGGTAACAGGAATGGGAACAGTTATCAGTTATCAAATATCAGGTAACAAGATAAAGGTGGTTATATTAAAATAGCCTATTAAACGTAGAGACAGATTGAGTTAGAGAATAGATTTCAGTTATTTGATGTACACTAGAGACACACACACAAAAATGACACAGAAAAACTGAAAATAAACAACTTGTAACAGAAAAAAGATAGAGAGGTCAATATTAATTTCTAGAAATACAGATTCCAATATGAAAGCCATTATATGGCTAAAGAGGGACATAACATGTTGTTGAAAGATATAGTCCATTGGGAAGATAAAATCATTATGAACTATTGAGGACCTTTCATATTCATTTAATATAATATTCATGCACTCTCCCAGATTTCCTAGCGCCTTGCAGTTAAATGTGCTATAAACTAGTTCTGACCAGCAGGCTCTCAGTGCCACGAGTTAGAGTGCCACTTCCAAGCCAGGTATTTGAGAGCTGGGGTGCGACTTCCACTGCTGTCTTACAAATTGCTTAAGGTTAACAGCCATGCTATTTAAATTACTTAGCATTAACTATACTTTATTTTTATCTACCACTATTTTTTAAAACAATCCTTTCTCTTTCGTAGATTCATTTTCCATCTTAATATTGTCTATACTTATGTAATCTGTTCAGGAAAGTTTTCTGAATTTTAAAACATCAGAGGACTCATGTGTATGAAAATGTCTTTCTTTGGCCCTGACACTTAAATGATAGTTAATTTGAGAATTCTTGGTTCATAATGAACGGTATTTCGTGAGAACTTTGAAGACATTGCTCCGTGGCGCTCTAGAGCCTAGTTACAGAGGAGAAGCCTTATGCCAGGCAGATTCTTGTTCTTCTGAACATAACCTTTTGTTTACCCTCTCTATTGATTATTAAAAATTTTCTCTTAAATGCTGGCGTTCAGAGATTCCTCCAGACATGCTGAAGTTATTTGTTTGTTTTCTTTTTTCCCTTTTCCTTTCCTCCCTCCTTCCTTCTTTCCTTTTCACCTTCCCTTCACTCTGTCAACTATTGACTTCCATTGAATGTTTGACAATACTTCATGGCACTTCATGTTTTTAGACGAGTGCATATAAATGGACAGAACTGACAGCTCAGGTATGTTTTTTTCTAGTGCACATGGAAATCCCTGTTTCTCTTGATGATCACTACGCTTCTGGTTGGTGGTGTTGGTGTTCGTTCTGGAATGAAGAACAGTTATGGGTCCTGGTAGGCTAGACCCTTCAAGGCAACCAGTAGCTTGTCTTCAGATGAAGGTTAGTATCTTCCCTTGAGGTAGCCCAAAATATTTAGGGAATTGCTTTGTTCCAGCCCCAGTATCTACTCTGAGTCTCCTGTGTCAAAATTCCCATAGTGCAGAGCTGCACTTGAGGTCAAAGCCAGCACCAGGCACTCTACCTGGGCAGGAACACCGTTCCTCCACTCTTAAAACATTGCCCAGGCCTATCACCTATTCCTTCTTCTATCCCTACTGCCTCTGATCATTGGATTGTTTTAGAGTTCTTTCTTGGAGGACTTCTTACTTCCTTTCTGGAAGTCTGGATTCTTTAGATCTGTTTCCATCTTCTTTTTCTAGAAGATTCTCAAGGTTCTGATTTGCTAGTGGCAACTCTTGGTTTTTCAGCTCTGCTAAAATGTATTTTGTTTGCACATTTCCTCTGTCACGTCCACGGAATTTGGAGAATGTGACCAGGCAAACACTTTTCTTCAGTCAGCCATTTGAAACCTTCATTTGGTCTTCCTCACTCACATAAGTTTGAGATCATTTTTCTGGACAAGCCATCTCCAAAATATTCTGCTTTGTAATAAAGGGTCAGGCAGCTAGAGTTACAGAAGAAAACTAAGTTATTATCCCCACCCCCAGATTAAAATAGCCTTATTGTCCAGAAAATAGACAAAAAGAAAAAAAGAAAATTAAAAAAATCTAAAATCCTACCGACGTTTTCATGTTAACAATTTGATGTGAATAGTTTTGAGTTGTTTATATACACACAGAAAAGTACTTTCCTCCATAAGTGGAGGTTGTAATCTCCAATACAACTAATATTTATCAATCATGCACTTAGTATATATCTCAGGTACTTTGCTGAGATTTCTTATTATTTTATTTTTACTTTATTTTATCTAGTCAATTTTCTCACTCATCCTTCTAACAGCCCTTCACACTTGAGATTATTATTAGTCCCTCTTTTTTTTTTTTTTTTTTGAAGATTTATTGATTGATTGATTGCTATGTTGGGTCTTCGTTTCTGCGCTAGGGCTTTCTCTAGTTGCGGCGAGCGGGGGCCACTCTTCATCGCGGTGCGCGGGCCTCTCACTATCGCGGCCTCTCTTGTTGCGGAGCACAGGCTCCAGACGCGCAGGCTCAGTAATTGTGGCTCACGGGCCTAGTTGCTCCGCGGCATGTGGGATCTTCCCAGACCAGGGCTCGAACCCGTGTCCCCTGCATTGGCAGGCAGGTTCTCAACCACTGTGCCATCAGGGAAGCCCCTAGTCCCTCTTTTGATGCTCATTGAGGGTAAGTCGCTTACCCACATTCATCTACTACTTTTAAGCACTACGTTCTACTACTACCTAATATGTATATTGTTTTATAACCAGTTTTGGAAAACAAATCCATGGATGCCTTTTCAGGTCAATAACTATGTATCTTTATCATAAATGGTAATTGCTCCATAAGATACTATCTTATGTATATTTTCTAATTTATTTTTCCAGAATAAACAGTGCTGTATTGAAAACTATGCACCAAATTGTATCAAACACTTACCATGAGTCAGGCATTGTGTTGGGCACTGGGGATAAGTAAGACGTGGTCTCTGACCACATGGGGTTTACATTCTAGTGTGGGGCCTACACAATTACAAATGATGACACAAAAGACTGTTTAATTACAAATGTGATCATATGATATCACTTATATGTGAAATCTAAAAAAAATGATACAAATGATTTCTTACATGATTAAAAGGGTTTTATAGTCTAAATAAAAATTAAATAATAAAGTCTATTTTACCTTTTAAAAAACTGCCTATGATACGTGGGCTGTAAAAACATCTTTAAACTGATTTCTAGTTGCATTTTACTGTAATCAGAAAAAATATTCTGCATGATATTCTTTGAAATTTGTTGAGATTTGTCTTATGGATAAGAACATAATCTTGTTTTGCAAATGATCTACGTACTCTATAATGATATACTCTAGAGTTTTGGCTTATAGTATTATAACCGTGATAATTTTATCAGGTTTGCTAGTCGTGTTATTCAAATCTTCCACAAATGCTTACTGATTTTTTTTTCTGGTATACTAGATTAATCAATTACTTATAAAGCTGTGTTGAACTTTCTCACTATAATCTGGATTTGTTTATTGGTCAAATAAAACTGTACTACTATTTTTAAAAATGTGAGAGATACTAGATCCTAGTGTAGGCTCAGCTTGCGAGCTGGTCTGACCCGGGAGGTGTGAGCAGCCATCTCTGAGGAACTGACGTAGCAGAGGGAAGTTTTACTATTACTTGTTGGGCCTTTGGTGGGCTTTCTGACTCTATAGCTTAGTCTGCAAGATGGCGTTAAGTAGAATCCAATCTAAGAAGCCTTTGAGAACATACTAACCTAAGGACATTCTTACTAAGAATCCCTGGGATTAAAATCTCCTTGCTGTGCACAAATCATCTGAATGAATTAAACATGTAATTGAAAGGCTCATCTTGTGCTACTCGAATGCTTGGCTGTACCAGAAATAAAATGAAAATGAAATCATTTTCTCTTTCAAATAAATATTATATACTGTGGGCCTCACTGGTTCCATTAGCACTATCCAATTGCACAGAGGTGATTATATTATTTATGACATATGCAGATACTAAGAGGCTCCTTCAACTTAAGGTGGATAAACACTGTAAGATCATTTCCATCTTTACTCAACCTCCCGCTATTTCTAGAGTCCTCTCTCTCCTTCTAAAACCTACAGACTGGTGGTTGTTTTCGAGACTCCAGAGCAAGCAGCCATTTTCAAAGGATGTTTGCTTGCTCAAAATAGACCATCATGAGACTGGTATGAGAATGCTTTGTTGTACTCTAGTTGGGTCATGATTTTGTTTGCAGGTTACCTTTCTTAAGCACTCAGGGTGTGTTGTCAGTAAATAAAATGCCTGTCAAATTAGTCACTGACCCTGCAATAAATTCTGAAAAGCTACAGAGGGAATCCAGTTAAGAAAGTCCATATCATCTTCCTCTACAATATGATAAAAATGGAAAGAACAGATGTACATGTGGCCAACAGGCACATGAAAAGATGTTCAATATCACGAAGTATTAGAGAAATGCAAATCAAAACTACAGTGAGGTACCACCTCACACCAGTCAGAGTGGCCATCGTCAAAAATCTACAAATAATAAATGCTAGAGAGAGTGTGGAGAAAAGGGAACCCTCCTACACTGTTGGTGGGAATGTAAATTGTGCAGCCACTATGGAGAACAGTATGGAGAGTCCTAAAAAAAACTAAAAATGGAGTTACTGTATGATCTAGGAATCCCACTCCTGGGCATGTAACCGGAAAAGACAAAAACTCTAATTCAAAAAGATACAAGTACCCCAATGTTCATAGCAGCACTATGTACAACAGCCAAGACATGGAAGCAACCTAAGTGTCCATCAACAGATGAATGGATAAAGAAGATGTGGTATATATATATGATCGAATACTACTCAGCCATAAAAAAGAATTAAATAATGCCATTTCAGCAACATGGATAGACCTTGAGATTATCATACTACGTGTAGTAAGTCAGATAGAGAAAGGCAAATATATGCCATCACTTATATGTGGAATCTAAAAAAATAATACAAATGAACTTGTTTACAAAACAGAAACAGACTCACAGACAAAGAAAACAAATGTATGGTCACTAAAGGGGAAAGGGTGGGGGAGGGATAAAACAGAGTATGGGATTAACAGATACACAGTACTATATATAAAATAGATAAATAACAAGGACTTACTCTATAGCACAGAAAACTATATTCAATGTCTTGTAATAACCTATAATGGGAAAGAATCTGAAAAAGAATATATATCTATATATCTATATATATCTATCTGAATAATTTTGTCGTACATCTAAAACTAACATGATATTGTAAATCAACTATACTTCAATAAAAAAGTGGAAAGAATAGTTACTATTCACTGAGCATGCACAATATATCATGGACTTCACACACATTTCTAATCTTCTGAGGAAACTGGGGATCAATGATGTTAAATGATTTGCTCAATGCTGCTCTGTAAAAAGTAGAGCTAGGACTTGAATACAGATCTTTCCCACATCAAACATAAGCTTTTCCTACCTGGGGTGGTTTTAAAAAAATGGCTGCAAAATCTTGACTCTTTTAACATTGAGCAGTTCGTCTACATGCCCTCCCTTTAAATCTGGGTGGGATCGGACTGCTGCAACCAGTAGACTATGACGTAAGTGATGCTATGTGACTTTTGAAGCTGGGTCACAGAAGGCCATGGGCTTCTGCTTTATTTGCTGGAACATTTGGAACCCTGAGCCACCAGGTAATAAGTTTTCTATTCAGATGCCACCATGTTAGGTAGAAGCCCAAAACACATGGAGTAGCCATATTTGTAAGCATCACAGCTATAGTTGACAGCTCTGGCTAAGCCCAAACTTTGAGACATCCCAATCCAGGTGCTAGACATGCAACTGAAGCTCTAGATGATTCCAGTCCTCATCATTCAATTACCTCCAAAAGTTCGAATCTTCCCTGCCGAAGCTCAGACACTGTGAAGCACGGGCAGATCATCCTCATCATGTCCTGTCCAAATTTCTGACCACAGAATCCTGAGCATAAGAAAATCTTTGTTGTTTTATATCACTAAATTTGGGGTGATTTAGTGTTCAGCAGTATTTTGCAGAGTCGGGATGGATCTTGGGTGTCTACTAAGCTACCTTCTACCTAATCACCAGAATCTCACCTATTTCTAGTTGAGAGGTTACACACCGGTGGTTAATGGCTAAATCTGGCATTCAGAAGGGTTCTGTTTGGCTCCCAGAATTGTGAGTTTTAACAATGATTAAATTTTACATGAAACCTGAATTTCCAGCTTCTCTGGGAAAATCAGAAGATCTGGAGACACTGGGATGGCATCCTGGTAAGAAAACAGTCCTACGTTTCTGCGTAGCAGCTACCTCCTTCATGTGGGCCTTTGCTCCAAGTGTTCGAGTCCTCAGCACTCATGATTGCATTACTGGCCTTCCTGCCTACCTGCTTACTGTGAGCATTTGTGTTTGTAGACTTGAGAGACAGATGATCTTACAGCCTGTTTTTGAGTGTTGAAAGGTGCTTAAGAATTACTGTTTCTTCCACTTTTATCTTCTAAAATTCAAGTTCAGCTTGCATTGTCATAATCTATTTTGCATGTTTAGTAATTATAGTGATGACTGGAATACGTTCTAATGCTATAAAATAGTACAGTTTAAAATAAACATTAAATCCCAAATCTTATATTTAAGCATCCATCTGTCATGATAAAGATGGAAGAGAAGTCAGCTAACTGTTTAATTAGGGAAAAAAACCCTCTATCTTGCACCCAGCTTTGAAAAAGAAGGCTATCCTTCAATTGTGGACTTAATGCCGACTCTGTTTAGGACTTATGAATGGATTTGTTTTGGGGGAAGACCCTTCTTTACCAGAGCCCTTTCTGGAAGAGAATTTGGATTTTGGCATGGATCCATCCCTCTGTGGTTCCTAAGTGGAAACCCAGCTCTTTTGTGTAGCCATGATAAGTCATTTGATTTAGGAGAGACATAAGGGAAAGTAGCAGCTATTTACTTTGCTAGGGTTAGTAGAATACTAATGTGACTGCTCGCTAAGAGTCTGAAGAGGTAAGAGGAAGAGAAAAAGAATTTCCATATTTACTGAACACTTAACTCAGACCAGAGCAGACTAACCCATATATTTTTTCATTGGCAGTCTGACAGAAGGAAATGTCTTAAATTTTTTTTTTTTTTTCACTTAAACTTCAAGATTAAAGAACAGGGGAAGTGATTACCAAGGGAAGTTGTGGAAACTCTTTGTCTAGAGATGTTTAATAAAAACAAAGCTTTCTAGACAGGAGAAATCATTCCAACTTTGGAGTGATGTTTAATAAAAACAAAGCTTTCTAGACAGGAGAAATCATTCCAACTTTGGAGTGGGGCAGAGGCAGGCAATAAGGAAGGCCAAGGAAAACTTGATGACCTTTTGAAATCTCCATTAAAGCTTTAACAGCTGTTGTACATTTTGATCAGTGGCCACAGACCTATAGCAGAAGGCTTTAACAAATTTGACTTGAAATTGGGTGTGTATTGGATGGTCATTACTTATTACAGCTAATAGGTGTTTACTGTTAGCATTGTGTTCTTATGAGGCTAATGCAATCTTGACACCCACCCATGGCTTCAGATTATTTCTTTGGCCCTGTTCAGCATGATGTAAATCGCAAAGGGACTGTCTACCTCATAGACAAAGTGACACATAGCAATGCAGTGGTTTTGGCTTCTGACTTTTACATTTAGGTTTCACATCTTAGGAGAACTGTTGAAGTCAGTACGTGGATACTTGCTGAGAGGGGTTCCAACAAGGAGCCATGGGTGCTGATTATGATAATGCTTTTGGTCATTAGAAATCAGCATTGAATGACTAACTCCAGAAAGTCATGGAGGGATGCAAAATGACACAGATTCTGTCCAGGAAACAAGCATTCCATTTTCTAGTAGTCCAAAAAATGAAACAGTAATACAACTTTCTTTCCATTTAGTGGCTATGTGAATCTTCTTCCTTCCTTTCAAAGAAATGTTAATCCAGTCCTTTACATCTGATGACTAATGCCTGTCCCACTGTGGTGGATGCTATGATGTACTTGCCTTCTTCAGGAATGAAAAGCTTCATTCCCCAGTCTGTGGGACCATTACTAGCAGAAAACCCCCAGCTGCCAGCCCCCTCCTGGGTTTGCCTTGGTAGAAGAAAACCACACCCAAAGTTACCATCCTTCCAGGGGTGATACATATCACATCCAATCACTGATCAAAATCAGGATATACAAAATTCCCCAAAACCACCCTCATTCCTGACACTAATTCCAGGGTTCGAGCATCTCTAAGACTACTCTCAAGTTAAATAATTCACTAGAAGGACTCACAGAACTCACTGAAATCTGTCATGATCATGGTTACAGTTTATTACAATGAAAGGATACAGATTGAAATCATCCATGGTAGAGACTCATAGGATAGAGTCCAGGAAAGTTCCACTCATGGAGCTTCCAATCATCCTCTCCCAGGGGAATTGCAGACAGCACTAAATTCCCTAGCAACAATATGTGACAAAACCCATGGAGTATTGCCAGCCTGGTAAGCACACCTGAGCCTTAGTGTCCAGAGTTTTTATTTAGGGTTCCATCACATGGACACGGTTGAGTGCCCACATGGCTGACATCAGTCTCCACCTTCTCTAGAGATCAAGCTGATACCTTGTGACCCAATAAACCTACCATAAATCACATTGTGAAACTATCTGCTGTGGCCCAAGGCTCTTAGGTAAATAAAAACACTTTTATCAGGCAGGACATTCCAAGGGCTTAGTTATGACCTTCCAGGAGCTGGGGACAAAGGCAAGACTTCTCTTTGGACCAGGTTAATTTTTTTACTACACAGGACATAAAGACTCCCTTCCTCAACTTGGGACAATTTTGAAGGGTCATACTAGTTTCAGAGCTCACTGGAGGGAGAGCTGAACCCTCCTTTGAGGTTGCAGTGTGGCACGACTTGTCCCTCTACCCAATCCTGTTTTCCTCCCTTTACTTCCACAGGTGTTAATTCCAAGATCGCTTCCTAGTAATTCACCAGCATGCTATTCTCCATCCCAGGATCCACTTCCAAGGGAACCCAACTTGCAACAGTTGGTGCCACAGGTGGTCAAGAAAGCAGATGCTGGAGTGAGATTTTAGAGCTGGATCACTTGCTGCCCAGTTGCCAATAAAGAGTCCATCACCAGCAGAAGGTAAGCAGTTAACTCCTGGCACAAATAACAACATAGCAGTGCCATAGTTAAAAGTTTCACTGGCAGTGAATTAGAATTGCATGCTGGTGGAAAAGAATTCAGGTGCTGAGAAATACTGGAGCAGTATTAAGTATAAGAAGATGGAACTGAGTGTCTATTGTTAACTGATGTTCTGGAAAAAGATAATAAGAAGCAGATGATTAATCAGCAATTAAAAGCTAAGTGTGAAATCTAGAGGGCCTTCGTGGTAGCATATAGATAGGCTTTCATCTCTTTCTGGGGATGGTAAAGGGAGGCAGCACTAGGGTGACCAACTATCCTAGTTTGTTTGGGACTCAGGGCGTTCCCACTATGTGGGGCATTCAGTTTTCAAACCAGGAAAGCCCAGGCAGACTGAGATAAGTTGGTCATCCTAAGTGATAAAGAAAAACAGACCAGGCCCAGTGATGCACTGGCAGAAATGAGTGTCAGTCTTCAAGATCTAAAGATGCAAGGTATTTCCCATCATATTCCCATTTAATTCATCAGACTGACACCTGAGAAATCCAGACAAATCCTGGAGACTGGTAGTAGACTACTGCCAACTCACCCAAGTAGTAGCTCTGATTTCTACTGTGGTATTTTTTTAAAAAATTAATTATTAATTAATTAATTAATTAATTAATTAATTTATGGCTGTGTTGGGTCTTCATTGCTGAGTGCAGGCTTTCTGTAGTTGCGGTGGGTGGGGGCTACTCTTTGTTGCAGTTCGTGGGCTTCTCACTGCAGTGGCTTCTCTCATTGTGGAGCACGGGCTCTAGGTGGATGGGCTTCAGTAGTTGTGGCACGTGGGCTCAGTAGTTGTGGCGCGTGGGCTTAGTTGCTCCACAGCATGTGGGATCTTCCTGGACTAGGGCTCAAACCCATGTCCCCTGCATTGGCAGGCGGATTCTTAACCACTGTGCCACCAGGGAAGTCCCTACTGTGGTATTTTTTTGCCGAAGCAGATCAACACAACCTTGGGTACAAGGTATGAGAGGTCATTGATCTGTCAATTGCATTCTTTTCTGGTCTTCTCAAAAAGGATCAGAAACAGCTGCTATTCACTTGCAATGGACAACAGTGTCCATTTACAGTCTCACCCTAGAACTATGTTAATGATCCTACTCTCTGATATAGGATTGTCAAAAGAGACCTGGGCTGTTTGGTGGAAAGAGTATTGATTAATGTGTGTTCAATCTGAATTGTATAGCTGAAAGTCAAATAACTTTTTAATAGAGTTGTGGGAACAGGGATCAGCTGCATCCTGAGGAACAGAAATTTCCTTCACTGAGAGAGTCCTAGCATGAACTAGCTGCCTCTTGTCATGGCCATTACAGAAAGGAGCCATGTTTCTGATGGAGGCAGTTGGAACTGTCAACCATAAGATTCTCTGATTTGGAAATAGAGGGTGAGGAAGAGTGAAGTCAACGAGGTTGGGATGTAAACTTTGGAAGAACACCTTCAGGTGATTATTTTGAGTCAGGAGCCAAGAAGTAATCAAGTTCCCGTCATCTAATGGCATGGACTTAAACACAGTGGAGATGGTATATTTGTCAGAAAAGAGTCAATCTCTTGGGAGTCTACTTTAAGAACATTTCAGCCTCTTCTGGTTATCTCTTGATGAAAGTTCTTTATAACCTAATAGCATTTTGGCTTTATCTCTTATTCCATTTACTGCTGTGGTGACCAGTTCAGTACAGATTTCCAGCAGTTTCATGGGTGCAGCTCTCAGGATAGTGCTATGCTCCTCACTTTTCCACTGCTGCAGCACAGGGTTCTTTAGGAATTGCTTGGCTCTCATGCATGTGGATGGGCCAACTCTTGACCAATGGACAATAGAAGCTGATGGAGCAGTGCTCCCCTAGTGGACAACATGGGCATCACACATGATCCCACAGGACCCAGTACCCAGTCTCATATAACAGGAGCCAACTCAATAATTCATCCTTATGTTGGCTCTTTCTTCTTCTTTCTTTCCTCTTGCTTCCCACTTCTGCCTCTTGAGATCACACCCCCAGATAAACAACTTGCATGCAAGCCTTTGTCTCAGGCTCTGCTTTGGGGGAAATGCAGCCTATACACTGTAACATGATAGATAGGTGCTCCCAGCCAGATGTTACCTGGAACTACGTTGTTAGCATACAGTCTCCACTGTGTGTGTGTGTGTGTCCTTCTCTGTTCTCACTTGTTTTCTAAGCTACATAAAACAAGGCAAAGGAGGTCAAGCTTCATTTTGAGCAAGACGTACATTTGAGGAATAATAGCAGTGAACATTTTTTAGATTGGTCCTTATCTGCCAAGCACTGTTCTAAGCGGTTTATACACATGATCTAACTTTTACTAAATCCTATGGGGGAGGCACTATTATTGTTCCTATTGATACACAGGGAAACGGAGGCTGAGAGAATTTTAGTAAGTTGCTTTAAGTGGCTTGGCTGGGGAATGGCGAAGCTGATCTGATTCCGTTGTCTGATGTCAGAGCAGAGCTCTTAAATACTAGAAATCCCAATATGCAAATCAATATTAGGCTCTGTGTGGGTGATGAATGGGGTTTGATTACCAACATTTAATGTGCAAGCATTAGCACGGGATTGTACACCAAGTTGATTTTTCTCAGGGAGCCAGGAGAGCCAGACGCCAGCAGGAGAAGTGGAAGGTCTCATTCACCAGGCAGGTGAGGGTCAGCAGAATGGGGCCATTTAACTTCTTATTTGGCTTTATCTGATTGCTGGAAAAGGGTGAACTTGGTGATATTTATTTACGGTTATATATAATGCTTATGATTATTTATGATATTTGTAAATAGAGGGCTCTGCCTGGTAATTTATGGCTGTTTCTTGGGCTTTTCATCATAGAGATGGCCTTAAAAATAATTTTAGTCTGTCATTAGAGGACAAATAGGTGGTGTTTGCCATGTCAGGCTTCAAGTAGGAATGGCTGGTGACACCTGGGAAAGAAAAAAAATAGGATTAGGTAATTTACAAAAGTGCTTCATTTTTCAAAACCTTCTCACTTTCCTCACTTTTTCATGTTGTACCGAAATAGAATGTTTGTCTTAATTAGAAGAAACAGGTCATGACTCTGAAGGCAAACAGATCCATTATTCTTCAAGAAATGCTCTAATCCTCCAGCCTGAGGTCAGGCTGTGTGAATAAGGGGTACACTGGGGGAAAGGACTTTTTTTTTAAACTGCTGCTGAGCAAATATTTCCTTCTCTCCATCACAATCAGCTTCCAAAGCAACCCATAAATGTCTTTCTGAAGAGTATACACAGAATCCAGACCCCAGGCCCAGCCCTGGAACACCTGCTAGGGCTGAAGTATTTTAGGGTCCTTTGATGACAGCAGTCATTCACACCACATCTGGTCCCCAGAAGGAGGCTCAGCCAAACAAGTGAAGGTGGGGTTTCCTCGCAATTGACTTTTGCAAAATGAAATAGTCATTCATGCATCCCCAAGTTTGTAATATGCATGTAAAATTTTGTCACATGATGTGGAGTTATTTGCATGAACCAACTTTATTCGTTACCTGGGACTCTGTCCCCAGATGAGAACAAAAAGAGAACCACAGTGACAGGAGCTATAACTAAGGAGTTCTGTGTCCTCTGGCAACTTCTGGAGGCTTTCTGAGCATGCACTGAGATCGACAGGAGATTCAAAGATGAACGAGATACAGACCATGCCTTCCAGAAGCTCACAGACTAATGAAGGAGGGTCCTAACAAATATACCTCAAATAACTAAAGCGTGAGATAGAAAGAGTCAAATTTCATCACGGGTAGAGTGCTAGAGGAGCTTAAGAATGAGATTATTTCCAACTGAACGGATCCAGGAAGACTTTGTAGAATCCTTTGGATTTAACCTTGAAGGGAGGGTTGGATTTGAACGCTCAGGGGTTGGGCTGGGAAGAACTTTCCAGAGGGAGGGTATGGGCTGTGCAAAGGCAGAAGTGTGCAAATGTCAGCATGTGTGTGGGCAGCAGCATGAGAGCAGTGGGGAGTCCAGGGAACTGGGGAAAGACAGCGGAGGGATTTGCCCATTGGATGAGGGATTGTCGAGGAACCTTGTAGATAAATTAATCCTTCGTCGATTGAAGCTGCAAATTGTCCAAGGTCACATGGCTAGAGTTGGCAGTTGGGTGGATTTCGGCCCTGATCTCTTGGTTCTCAGTTCAGTAAGTTTTCTCTTCCTCACTTTGGATTACAAGAAGCTTTTAACTTTGCTTTATTTTTGGCCATCTGTGACAAATACCTTGAGGAGCCCATTTTGGGAGGTTAAAGGCAACATGGTCCCGAGGGCTTAATCTTGGAAATCTACCAGCTTTGTGAATAGGTTTGCTCTTGCTTTCTTTCCACCCTCCCTCACCCATTAGGATACCAGTGGGGCCAGGTCTGAGACAGTCAGGCTTTGGGAACAGGCACGTGGCTGGAGGTATGTGTGTGCGAGAGAGAAGGACGTGTGTACGTGCGTCTCTGCTTGATGTCTCTGTTCTGAGGCTAACTATGAATCACCTTTGGAATTTTGTTCTCTCAACTTGACATGGGCAAAAAGCCAGCACAGAGAAGAATTTCACTTTGCCCTAAAGTGTGTTTATTTCTGGGCTTAGCTGGAGCTCAGGAAACGGGGAGTGTTTCATTGACTAGGAAAGCCCTTTCTTGGGTGTTGGCTGGGTGCTGCTTTAGCAGAGAGATAGAGTCAGAGAATGAAGAGCACGCAAACATCGGAAGGGACCTTAGAGGTGACCTGCCAGAAAACTTTCCACAACAGCACTTGGCTTCCTGACGCAGGTTGGGACGTGCCTCTCAGGGCTAGTCTGTTGGTCAACAAATAGCAATTGAGAGCTTAGTATTTGCTGCACAGGGATGTGGAGAGGAGAGAGTGAGGTCAAGCTAGTCAAGTGCCTAGCACAGTGGAAGCACTTGGTTCAGAAATGGTAATTTCCGTGGTATGGAGGTTGCTCTGTAGGCTGAGAAAGCCAATGTTTAGTATGTATAACTGATTCACTTTGCTGTACAGCACAAGCTAACACAAGATTGTAAATCAACTATACTCCAATTAAAAAAAAAAAAAAAAAAAGAATATTCTGGGGGTGGGGAGGGGCAGGGGCAGTTTTCCTGGACTTCAGCTCTGCAGATTCCCTTCTCTCTCAAAGCCCATGTTTTCAGCTGACATCATCCTTATTTTACAAACTTAGCACCCAGGAAAGCAGCTGGAAGTGCACCAAAACCAAGAGTCAGTTTAATTTTTCTGTTAAACCCTTTCTAAGTTTTGAAATTTTTTCTTTGGTGATTATTTTAAATGTAATTAATATTTCTTTTCTTTTTCTTTCTTTCTTTTTTAAACATTGGCTTTGAATTTAGCATTTGTTTTAGTTTCCTAGGCTAGCTGTAACAAGGCCACATTCTGAGGTTCCATGTGGACATTAATTTGGGGGGACACTATCCAACCCATTTCAGTATCCATAAAGGGATTTTGGAAAAGAAGGTAGGGTACATAGTGGATGATGAATTCACATTATTGTCTTCCTTCTGCTTTTTATCTCTCTGAACTTGATTTCCTGGGGTGGCTGGAAAGCAAGGCTCTAAAGAGTTAGGGAGTTAGTGGTAGGAGCTCCTGGGCATATAGGGAATGGGCCAGGTGGGCAGGCAGCATGGTCCTCCAGGTTGGGCAGTGACACTGGCTGGTCAGTTTTGTATTTTATTTATTTATATTTTTGGCTGCGTTGGGTCTTTGTTGCAGTGCGCAGGCTTCTCACTGCAGTGGCTTCTCTCGTTGCAGAGGCCGGGATCTAGGCACACGGGCTCAGTAGTTGTGGCTCCCAGGCTCTAGAGTACAGGCTCAGTAGTTGTGGAGCATGGGCTTAGTTGCTCTGCGGCATGTGGGATCTTCCCGGACCAGGGATCAAACCTGTGTATCCTGCCTCGGCAGGCAGATTCTTAACCACTGTGCCACCAGGGAAGTCCCGAGTGGTCGGTTTTGGCCACACACCACTAGTTCACTATGGTTCCTTTAAAACTGTTTAAAAGGAGTTTAAAAAGCCAGTTTTCTGGCTTGGCTCTGACGTTTATGACTGATGTAAATTCGAACAGATCACAAAATCTCTCTGAGCCTGTTTCCTCACCTGTGAATTAGGAATAGCAACAATACCTGCCTAGGCTACCTGCAGAGAGTGTGGTAAGGATGGAGGGAGAGGAAGCGTGAAAGGTCCTTGCCCACTTACTGATGATCACCTCAATGCATATGAAGTCAGGGTGACCTTTCTGAAACACACATCAAATACTTTCACTTCCTTGTTTTAAACCATCTAATTGCTTCTTCATATTTAGATAAAGCCCAGACTTGTTAGCATAGCTTAAAAGGTCTTGTAGAATCTGGCCCCAACATACATTTTCAGACCCAGATCTCTCTAGAAGTCCTACCTCTCCCAAGTACCCTTCTCTGACTATTCTAGCCCATACCTGAAAGCTCATTTTCTGGACCACTTATTTCAGTACTTGATTAGATTTTATCTTGAATTATTCTTTGATTCTTTCTTATAGGAAGATCTAATCAAATGAAATCTGCAGAAGCACAAGCAATAAAAGCAGAGCACTCTAGTTGAAGTTGGACAGTTTCACCTGCTCCTCTCTTATTTTGGTGTCCCATCCTTGCTCTTTCTCTTCATAAGCTTGGCCTTGGGGAGCACTGTCTGAAAACCATTTCAGGGTCTTTTGTTCAAAACGGCAGAAGTATTCTCTCTCTCTCTCTTTCTCAGATGGCATTAAAATTATAGTAAAGAATTTAAAAAACTATAAACTTATAAAAACTAAAAGTAATAAGTGTATAAGTGGGTAGTGATGGTTCATATATTTCAACAAATCTCTAGAAGGCAGAAAACATTTGGAGAAATAATTGGCTAATAAAACAGAGCGAAGAAAGCTTCAGCATAAGAATGTGAACTTGGGCTTTAGTTAAAGTAGAACATCCATTGCCTAAAAGAGCTATAGGGAGGCTCTGTCCTTGGAGATAGCATGAATGTCAGTGGGATTGAAAACAGAAGACAAATTGGAGCTCCATGGAACTGTTGACCCCACTCTTGCTATCTTTCCTGTGCAACCCAGAATAGCCCTTGTTCTCAAAGTGAATATCTCTACAGAAACTGAACACAGTCTTTGGAAGAGGACTAGTGTGAGGATTACTGCCCCAGACCAAAGCTCTCTTGATTCTGGAACTGAGGAATCTCCAGATGTAATGGATGGTTTCCCACTGGTTCACGTGAAGCAAATCCTGCCAGTTGATAAGCCAAGCCCTTATTCACAGAGCTCCTGGTCAGCCATTCTGTTGTTTCCTTCTTAAATATGAAAAGATACCTGATGATTAACAGAGTATTGAGAAAAGCCAGTAACTTGAAAGAGAATGGCTAAGAGAAACAAATAAAACTGAGCCTGGAGGAAAATAATTCAAGGGACAGAGGAGCACTTAAAAAAAAAATTAGTTTCCTTGAAGGGATTTGAGAAAATTTTGCATCCATAAAACAAGAGAGAATGTTACAAAAAGGAAAAAAAGAGATAAAATAAGAAAGATCTTGTGAAACATAAATGATGACTGCCAACAAAATAAATTGATATAAAGATTGGAAGGTGAAGTGAAGGAAATCTTAGGATAAGTGAAGGAAAACTTAGAATAAAAAGAGTGATAGAGAGAGATAAAGAAAGGAAGGGAGGAGAGATAGAAAGAATTTGAAAGAAAGAATTAGAAAGAAAAAGAAAAAGTAGGAGGATCAATACAGGAGTAGCATTCTCTGAATAATAGATTGACTTTAATAGGAGTTCCTGAATTTACAGAGGAAACCAGAGGAGGGGAAATTATTAAATAAATAAGAAAAGAAAATTACCCAGAACTGGTGGAAGATACAAGTCTTCAGATTATAAGGACCTAAAGTGTTGAAAGGAATAAATGAAAAAAGATCTACACCAAGACAAATAATCATAAAATTTTGTTTCATTGGAGTTAAAGAGAAAGTCTTAAAAGTTTCCTGAGAGGAAAAGCAGGCAATTTAGAAAGGAACAAGAGTCAGTCTCTTCAAGCTGCTATGACAAAATACAAAGAGACTGGGTGGCTAATAAAACAAACGTTTATTTCTCACAGTTCTGGAGTCTGGAAGCCTAAGATCAAGGTCTCAGTATGGTCACATTCCAGTGAGACCCTTTTCCTGATTCACAGCTGGTCCCTTGTTATTGTATCCTTAAATGGTGGAAGGGGGCTAAAGTCACTAATTCCTTTCATGAGGGCTCCAACTTTCATGACCTAAGCACCTTCCAAAGTCTCTGCCTCCTAATAACATCACATTGGGCATTAGAATTTCAATATATGAATTTTGAGGGGACACAAACGTTCAGACCATAGCAATTAATCTGGCAATTAATCTTAACAGCAATACTGAATGCTAGAAGACATTGAGCAATCCTTTCAAAGTTCTGAGTGAATGTGGCTTTTGTTCTAAAATTCTATACCTAGCTAATCGATCAATCAAGTTTGAGGTCAGAATAAAGATCATTTTTTCAAGGACTCAGAAATATTATGACCATGCACATTAGAGAATGTGCTTCAGAAAAAGAAATCAAAGGAGTGAACAAAAAAAAGAGGAAGCTATGGGAGACAAAGTCTCCAACCCAGAAAAGCAGCAAACAAAAATCCCATCCTGGCAGCTGGGTCTCAAGTCTAGGGAGAAACTAGTCCCGAAGGGAGAGGAAAGACAGGGGATGCTGTGAAAGAGGTCTTGGCCAAGTGGAGGACAGTGGGGCTTACAGGTTAAGTTGTATGTTGAGAACTTTGAAAATCATGAGGCTATTATAATGTTGCAGAAAATAAGAAAAAGGAGAAATGAATCAGAGACTTCAGGAAGACAATAATAACAGAAGTGTACAAGAAAGGCACTGTCCAAATATAAAGCCAACTCACCTGAGGTATGATTTTGACTAGTTGATGGGACGTGAAGAGGAGAATCCATTTGAATAGATGCCAGAAATGTTACATTATTTTCTGTTTTTCAGCTTTTAACTTTCACTCATACAAATCACGGAGGACTTAACTATGGTTCCACGGAGAATATAAACATTATGAGTCTTGATAATGTAAACATTACAGGTATAGCTGTCACAGGTTGGGGAATGGAAGAGAAGAAGAAGGAAATAGCTGTGAAAAGTTGACAGAACAAGAAGTGAGGCTTTAATATGCCACTTGAAGTTGCCGATGTCGAGAGGAAGAACTGAAAATGGAGGTGTAACTAAATTGGGATGAGGAGGGGGAGGGGCAGTAAGGAAGAGGTGGTGCAGGTGAGTTAAATTGAGCTATGTATCTATTATATAGAGATTGGAAGTAACCACCAGGAGAAATAAAAATGGAAATGATTAAAAGTGCTTGCTTCTGGGAAGCAAGACTTGGTGGGGCATAGGAGGGGTCACCAATTTTCAATGTAAGTCTTTTCATATAGTATTTGATTTTTTAAACCATATACACTTATTACTTACACAGCATTAAAAAAGACGTATATACACACAAAGAAAACTGCTGGATGACCTTTGAAACTTGCTTTTAGCCCTCAATTTCAATTATAATTAGCTGAAATTTCAGCTCAGCTGAATATAACTGTAATTAAAAATCTCAACTGCCTAATGGCAGACAATTAGCTGGAGCTGTCAGGAGCCAAAAAGAATGATGGGCAGCTTGAAGACTTTGCTGTAAGGCTTGGCAGCAAACTGCCAAGGATTCCCGCTCCCTGATTCTGCCTTTGTGTCTTCTAATCCCAAGGAGACAGCAGGATTTATGGCAGGATCCTTGCCTTTAGATTTCACGGCAGACCGCCTTCAGGTCTTGGCTTCACCAGTTATTGCCTAAGAATCCTTGGGCAAGTTATTTAACCTTTCTGAACTGATATTTTGTCAGCTGCAAAATGGGGATAACACCTACCTTGCAGTGTTATAATAAAGATTGAATAAAATAATGTAAGTACTGATCACAGCATAGTGCCTGGCACACTATAGATATTCAATCAGTGGCAGCATTAGAGAAGAACAGCATTTTACATGGTTGAAACACTGTTCTGGAAAAACACAGGGCTTTTCCACTTGATAGAATTTGAAACATTGATGTGACGTCTTCTGTTCTAGCCTTTGGAATCCCCTTGTCAGGAATAGCTAATAGGCAGCATCTATGTTACCACTCTAACCCATGGCAGACATAGCTAATTGATCTCAGTGTTCTTTTTTCTCTCTCTCTCTCTTTTTTTAAAAAATTGAAGTATAGTTGATTTACAATTTTACATTAGTTTCAGGTGTACAGCAGTTATCTATATCTATATCTATATCTCTGAAAAAGAATATATATATATTCTTTTCCATTATAGGTTATTACAAGATATTGAATATGGTACCTTGTGCTATACAGTAGGTCCTTGTTGTTTATCTATTGATCTCAGTATTCTTGTCTGCTAGGTTTTGATGTAGCTTCAGGATCTTTTTCAGTACAGCTTTGGAGATAACCATTACGAGTCAATCAAAATTGGAACTTGAGGTAAAAATCTATTTTTTGTCTTTGACTAGGTAGATAACAGATGCATCATGATGACCAGTCACCTTTTTCATTTTTTATACCATTTTAAAGGTTACTTTCCATTTACAGTTATTGCAAATTATTGGCTATATTCCCCGTGTTGTACAATACATCCCTGTAGCCTATCTTACACCCAGTAGTTTGTATCTCCCATTCCCTCACCCTTATATTGCCCCTCCCCACTGGCAACCACTAGTTTGTTCTCTATATCTGTAAGTCTGCTTCTTTTTTGTTATATTCACTAGTTTGTTGTATTTTTTAGATTCCACACATAAGTGATATCATAAAGTATTTGTCTCTCTCTGTCTGACTTATTTCACTTAGCATGATGCCCTCCAAGTCCATCCATGTTGCTGCAAATGGCAAAATTTTGTTCTTTTTTATGGTTGAGTAGTATTCTGTGTGTGTGTGTGTGTGTGTATATATATATATATATATATATATATATATATATATATATATATATATATATATATACACCACATCTTCTTTATCCATTATCCATTCATCTGTTGATGGACACTTAAGTCATTTCCATATCTTGGCAATTGTAAATAACGTTGCTATGAACATTGGGGTGCATGTATCTTTTCAAATGAGTGGGTTTTTGTTTTTGTTTTTTTTTGATATATACCTAGGAGTGGAATTGCTGAGACCAGTCATCTTGATGGCTGGGTGACCATATGGTCACATGCAGGTAACAGCATGCATCCATTTTCTCTACTGATACACAGTGACTCCCCCATTGGTGCTTGGAATATCATAGTTTTTGGAGCTTCATGGACAGGGTTGGTGTAGGAAGGCTTTAAGAGCAGCTAGTATCTCTACCTAAGAGTTTATCATTATTAGCAGGGTAGGAACCTTGGGGGGATGAGGATAAAGACTTGGTGACTCTAGGAACATTATGGAACTATCTGGGTTACAAGGGGACACATCACAGGTCTGTCCTCAAATACACTTGATTTCAGGGACAGCAACTTTCAGACACCAATCAAATTCTTAGTTCTATTAACTATTTTCATATTGGTTGGTCAAATATCTTTGAATTTCTTTGCTGGGCTGCTTGCCTTCCAGGCACTCTTCCCTCCAGGATACTGCCTCCTGAAAGGGTGGACCAAGCCCTTCAAAGTAGCTTTTCCTTCAGTCAGAGTAATTTCCCATTCACCCACACATGATAGCCTCTAAGTCTCTAAATCATCATGCCCAGTTCACCAAAGCATGGTTCTGTAAGAATCCATGCAGGGAACAGGGGCTGGGGAAGGAGGGCCTGTGGGTGGTGGGCTGGTAGAACCTTCTGGAAAGAGTCCAGTCAAAGGTTCTGCCCCTGAGGTTAGAAGAAGGCATGATTTTGAACTCACAAGAGGACCAGAGCTTTGGGCTTAGGGTGGTTGGCCTTCACTGGTGTTGGTTTAAATATTACATAATGGCTGCCTCCTCTATGTTTTTTCTGAGAGAAAAAACAAACAAAATCCAAAGTCAGCCCCTTGACCTGGAGATATTAGAACCAGAGAGATTTTCAGAGGAACAAATTTGAAGCTGAAGTTGTAGACAGATCCAGAGAAAAGTGCAAACACACACCCCTCCCATCCCTTTCACACACCCCTTCCTGGTAGATACAAAGATGTACATAGGTGTGGGGTGCTCTTCTGCACGTCTACTCATTCCTGGCTTTCGGATGGACTGCTCTCCAAAAAGGAAACAGCATTGGAGAAGAAACACACCCACACCATTTCTGTTGGGGCGGGAGGGATGTGTGTGGGTGGGGAGAATGAGAGTGTGAAATCAAAAGGATGATTAACAGAATTTGACAAAGAAAACGACTTCTTCCACCCATTTAACACCCACATTAATCCACTTGGACGATCAAATGCAAAAGACAAAGAGAATTACAACCTTTTCCAGGCCAAGAAATAATAATTATTCAGAGGAAAATCTTGGCAAAATGAGGAATAAACCAAGCAAAAAGAGGGGAAGAGAGAAAGAGAGAAGAACACAGACACACACACACACACACACACACACACACACACACACACACGGAGGTGGGAGAGAGAGAGAGAGAAAGACAGAGACAGAGAGAGAGAGGCAGAGAATTATCGAGAGAAAAAAAGCCAGCAGTTAGGCCGCGGTGTTTGGGCAGGCTTTGTACGTTTCACCTCCTCTCAGTTTAAAAGTAAAAAATAGAAAGAAAAGAGTCAAACTCTTTATATGAACCAGTAATGGAAGACTGGTGGTTGTGATAATCCCCGGTCTCCCCTTCACAGTGGCTCTGTGCCATTTTCCTGGTAGAAGTCGCAAAGGTCAGCGGAGGAGAGAGTGACTTCTCAAGGCTGTCACATGGGAGCTGTGTCATTCTATACAAACAGCTCTTATTTAAGTGCTGGGTTTTATTTTTAAAAGCTCTGCTGTCCCCTGAAAGAAGGAGGGAGTGGAAGTGGGAAAAGGTAACATGTGAACAAGGTTAGAAGCAGAAAGCAAAAAGAAGGAGAAAAAGAAAGAGGATCGGTCCAATTTTCTTGGGAAGCATATTGTATTGTTCAGCTTGCCTGGCTCTGTTCCAAGGACTCAATTGAAAGTGAATTTCTCTTATTGAATTCCATCCAGAGATATCATAACCTCAAAAGGCTGCTATTACCCAGAGGGCTTCAGATGGAACCATTTGTTCGTGACTCTTGAAATGCAGGGAGTCACAATTGTCATTTGACAACTCGGGACCCGTCAGGCCAGCTCCTTTCAGGGCGGGGAGATTGTTGACATAATCGGCCCTTGGTCCCCTTCAGAGGGACCAGTTTCTCTGTATCTCAGGCCTTTTTTGCTCGGCAGGTGCAGCAGCAAGAAAACTGGGGTGTTTCACAAAAACAAACAAGAACAAAAAAAAATAGGCTCAGGGTGATTTAAACATCAAACACCTACCCTGTGCAGGCAGAATAAAGGATCATAGGTCACTGTACAGGCCTGCAGGGTCCTTGGGACTAAGTTTATCTTTTTAACCAAAAGAGGCAGTGAAAATAGTACAAAACCCCACGAAACTAGTAGAAAGCCAAATGCGGTCTAAATAAAGATACTCAAAGAAGGGCAAAGGCTTTGGGAGGGGGTAAAATCAAAGCTGACTTTCTGGTTTGTACGGATACTTTTTGTTCTTCTTTTGAACCGGTGCAGCAGAGAGTTGTATGCGATGATAGTTACAGTGGTTTTTCAAATATTTCCCACACTGTCCCCCTCTCCTCCTGTTTCTCCATTCCCTCCTTCCTCTTTAACTGCCACCTTCCATTCATTGCAGCCTGGATTCCTTCTGCTTTTTCTCCCTTCCTTTCAGCATTAAGTAGTGGGACTTGCTTCCCGAAGCTTCGCCCTGATAATAAACCTCTTGTGTGGTGATTCCATTTATTCTTAGATACACACAACCTGTTTTGAATGGGGCTATGGAGAGAAACTCAAATAGAATTAACTACTCTTTTCAGAAGTAGTTGAATACAAGCTTTGGTTCTCAAAATCAAGTTTCAATGACTGGCTTCTTTTGAACAAAGTGCAAAGGAATTCAGAATAATAAGTGTAACAAGATGGAGAAAATTTTATTCACCAGTATTCTTGAGGAAAGCACTGTAGGCGTTTGGGAGAATTACTTTGATAAACCACTTTGACTGGGGATTAAGCCCCCAAAGGATGCTCAAGTAACAAAAGACAGTCACTCAACAGCCTTGGAAGGAGGGTGGGTCCTGTTACTTGGGGAGTCCTTTGTTTTGTTGAATTCAGTGAGCAGTTTGGTAAGCCAGTGCGGAAGAGGAGGAGGAGGAGGGAAGAACTGGAGGTCTGAGAGAAGAGGAAGTCAGGTTG
This sequence comes from Eschrichtius robustus, assembly GCF_028021215.1. NCBI lineage: Eukaryota > Metazoa > Chordata > Mammalia > Artiodactyla > Eschrichtiidae > Eschrichtius > Eschrichtius robustus. Next base: position 58,432,236 of record NC_090838.1, on the reverse strand, counting down.
CAGGATGTGGAGGGGAGAGAATATGAGAAAAAGAGAGAGGAGACCCAAGAGAGAAATGCCAAAGTCTTCATAGCTAAGGTGGGTGGGGGGGACTATATGTTTGTTTAACTTTTTATCACAAAATTTTGAAACATATCCAAAAGTGGACAGAATAATATAATGAATCGCCAGGTACCCGTGGCCAATTTCTTTTACATCTGTATCTTCAATGTACTTCCTCCTCTCTCTTTTTATTTTGAAGCAAATCCAAGGGGAACTCGGAAGGAAAGAAGTATTTTTTAAAAATTTATTTTATTGAAGTGTAGTTGATTTACAATGTTGTGTTAATTTCTGCTGTACAGCAAAGTGATTCAGATAATATATGGGTATATATATGTATAGATATACACACACACATGTATACACATTCTTTTTCATATTCTTTTCCATTATGGTTTTTCACAGGATATTGAATATAGTTCCCTGTGCTACACAGTAGGACCTTGTTGTTTATCCATTCTATGTACAATAGTTTGCATCTGCTAATCCCAAACTCCCAGTCCATCCCTCCCCCACACCCCCTCCCCCATGGCAACTCACAGACAAGTATGTCTGTGAGTCTGTTTCTGTTTTGTAGATAAGTTTGTTGGTATCATATTTTAGATTCCACATATAAGGGATATCATGTGGTATTTGTCTTTCTCTGTCTGACTGACTTCACTTAGTCTGAGAATCTCTAGGTCCCTCCATATTGGAGCAAATGGCATTATTTCATTGGAAAGAAGTGTTTAATGGGAACTTTGACATGGCTTGCTGTAGTATGTTCTGCCTCTTGAAAAGTCTTCCATAGCATGTGCCTTGGTCACTAATGCTTATATGAGTAGATTCATCCTTGAGGAAATCAAGGACATGCTGTTCTGTATCAGGGTTTAAACAAAGTGAAAACAGTCACAGCACATGTGGACCCAGGACCTGGGTGATGAGGAAGCAGCTAAGAGATCTAAGTTACATAAATCTTACAGATTTCAGCTAAAGAGAAAAATGTAGTTTAAAAACAAAATGTTAAAGTATCTGTACACAAGTGCCTTTGGAACTTTTCTGCTCTCCACAATTTTAGACATACTTTCAAGGGTCTATTTACTTAATGAAGTGGCTTGATGATGGACAAAGAACACTTGACTGAGCGTCTGATTCTTTTATGATTTAGTTATGAGATATTGGGCAAATTGCCCATCTCTCTGGGTCCATTGTTTACTCATATCTGCCCTAATTCACAGTGTTGTTTTGAGAGTCAAATTTGGGAAATTTAAAATATAGTCCTTTATCAATATGAACTATAGTGTTAATGTTATTGAAAAAGGCAGGGCATGATTCTCTGATCAGTACTCTAGGCCAAAAGGACTTCATCTTTTAGGTTCTCTTAACAAAGCATTTATAGTTTAGGATCTGAGATCTTAGAAGAGTTTGTAGCTATACTGTTGGCTTTATCTTTAGACCATGCTTTCCTGGGTGCCCTCACTTGATCTTTGCTTAGAAAGCATTTCTTAATTTTAGTATCATTTGCTATGTGGAGAGGCTGGGAATATTCAAAACCAGCAAGTCTTGGTATCTTTTGTTTTAACAGTTCTTTTAGCCTATCTCTTTTATTTTGCATTTTACTAGAAGCACCAAACAGAAACGAGGTGGCCCCTTCAACATTCTGGTCGAAAATCTTCTCAGCTAGATTATCTATTAGTTACATGTTCTACTTTCCACATTACTGCAGATGACAGTGTTGCTAAATTTTCTACCACTACATAGCAAGGATTTCCTTTCCTCCACTTTCCAAAAAGAGGTTCCTCATTATCCTCACCAGTAGCCTCCTCAGGGTCCAAAGATCTTCAAACACTGTGTTCAAGGCACTTTAAGCTCTCACTGACAATCTACTCCAGATCCTATAGATTTGTAGCTTCTGCCCACTACCTGGTTCCACAGCCGCTCCCATTATGTGAGATATTTGTTATTGCTGAACTCCACTTCCAGGTTCCAAAATATGTATTAGTTATCTAAGGGTGAGCAACAAATCTTCAAACTTAGCAACTTAGAATAATACACTTTTATTATCTTGTAGTTCCTGTGGGTCGGGAATCTGGGAGCAGCTTAGCTGGGTGGTTCTGTGTCATGGTTTCTCACAAGTCTGTAATCAAGGTGTCAGAAGAGCTGCAATCACCTGAGGCTCCACCCAGGCTAGAAGATCCTCTTCCAAACTCACACATGTGGCTGTTGGCTGGAGGTTTCAGGGGCTTGCTACATGGGGCGTAGTCCTGCTCAGGACATGGTGGTTAGCTTTCCTCACAGCAAGTGATTTAAGAGCACAAGGGAGAACTACCATACTGCCTTTTATGACCTAGTCTCGGTCACTCAGTGTTGTTTTTTCCTTATTCTATGCGTTAGCAATTCTAGCCCACACTCAGTGGGAGAGAATACACAAGAGCATGAACACCTGGAGGCCGTCATCATTTGGGGGCCATCTTGGAGGCTGGTGACCACATCTACTACATGCAGGTTTCTACATGCAGGTACTGTGCTCTCCTGGAGATAGCACAGTAAATGAGATGCAATTCCTGTCTTCAAGGACCTCTTAAGGAAGTTCAAGTTGTGGAGGATATAGAGAAGTAAACTGGAAGTGTTACAGGTACCATGACAAAGTTACAGGGGCTCTGTGAGCACTGAGGCAGGGGGCCCTAACCTAGACCGGGGATGAAGGCTCCTGTGTGGGATTGCCAAGTCTTGAGATTGCCAGGTAGATAAATGGGTGAAATGCATTCCAGGGAGAGGGGAGAATGTCCACAGAGGTAGAAGCATGGCCCTCTGGGAAATCTCAATAACTTGGCATGGCTAGAGACAGGATTTAGACAAGAGGGGTAGACTTGGACAGGAGAGGTTGGAAAGGTGAAAATCATGAAGGAGTTTGTATGTTAAGTTCAGATGTTGGAACCTTACCCTAAAGGCTATGGGGGAAATGTGGGTAGAGAGGGGCAACTAAAGGATTTTGAGCACACATTGAGTGCCTCCACTGTGTCAAGTAGAAAATGTTGAAGACAGTGACCTTGGTCTCTAAAAGCTTACAATTTGGTCTGGAAAATAAGACATGTGCACAATTAATTGCATTTCAAGATGGTTTCTGATAAGAATTCTATGGAAATTATAGACAAGAAGAAGTATAGAAATTTTCTGAAGGAGGAGATCAATTTCTGGAGATGTGATCAGTGAGGTTTCATGGAGAATGTAGTCTGACTCTTGAGATATAGTTGTGGGTTAGTTAAATGGGGAGAGAGGGTGAGGAGAGCCATTCTAGGTGAAAGTAGGAGAGGAAGAGGCATGATGGGGGCAACAAGTGGTCCTGTGTAGGTAAGAAAGAGGGTTCTGTGTAGGAGAATCAGGGAGAGGTAGGGACAGATCGTAGAAGACCCTGAATACCAGATCAGGGAGTTTGAACCATGCTTAGTGAGTGTTAAGGAGACATTGATGGCTTTTGAGCCAGGAGTGTTTGAATGTAGATTGCAGAGGGTCAATTCCCTCCCTTCCACCTCCTTTTTAAAAAATATAGTGCTTAAGGTGCTGAAGCAGGTAAACATTCCTTCCTGGTTACATCTGGAGGGCCCAGGAAGAGAAGGATCTAGAATGTAGACCTCAGGACTCAGAGTTCCGTGAGCCCCAGTCATAGCTTGGGGCCCTGTGTAACAGGTAGTGAGTCCTACTCAGGGAAAACGCTCTCTCAGTCTTGGTGTTTTCAGTGCTCGTCTGATTACCATTTAGCATTTTGTCTGATTAATGGAGCTCGCAGATGTTTGGCAGAGAAGTTAATCAGCTGTTAATCACCAAAGAGCTTCTCTGTAGCTTTGCTGGAAGAGTTGAAATTGAAACTGTAGTTGTTTCCTGAACTCGGGTGGAGGGAAGGGCCAGAGGTAGACAGTCTTGGGTTTCCTGTTGGGAAGGTTTGGCAGAAGTGCCTTGGGGTGGGCTTGGCTGCTGTTAGGAAGGAGAGCATAGCTATTATTTTCCCGAGCTCAGTGGTGTCTAACGAAGGCAGGCTTCAGCAAGGAGAGGAGAAAAAGGTGGACCACGTGGTTTGCTGTGATGAACCACAAACTGGGCACTCCGGACGGTCCTAGTCCCAGCTCTGCATCTAGGTGGCCATGCCACGCCGGCCAGATCTCTTAACTTCTTGGGACTCAATCTCTTATCTTTCAATGGAAGCTTTAGTGAACAAAGAGTTCCCGGTCAAATGAGTTTGGAAACTCTATATGCTACATATGCCTCTTGGAGATTCATACCAGACACGAGTATAATTAAAAGAGTGAAAATGTTGTGGTCAAATAACAAAACAAAAAACCATGTTTGACCCAGCGCACGCCCAAACGCTTTTGATCACAGAGCGCTTTGTTCATTAAACATCTAGAAACACTAGCAGAAAGTGTTCCTGACTCTGACATCTGTTTTTCTGGTTTCTGATTCAGCTTCATTACTAGCCTTAAGTTTTCTCCCAGGAAATATTCTTGTGCGCTCTTTACCAGTAAATTTCATAACCAACTCTCTTGCCTCTCAACCTTAAGATGGTCTCCTGGATTCTAAACCAAGACTCACATCTGTTTCTGAAAACCTCTCCCCGACCCGACTGCTGATCTATTGCGACAGAGGCTCTGGACCACATCTCTAGTCTGCTCGACTCTCACCCTGCCATCCATGTCTTCATGAGGTAGCAGAATACCATGTTGGTCACGGTTACCTTTTACTGTATAAAAAGGAGAGTGTAATTTGGTGAGAGTTGGATATGAAGATCATTTGAAAAGTTAGCCACATGACTTTTGAGGATCAAATTCTGATTTTTATTATTATTTATTTATTTATTTTTAAAATATAAATTTATTTTTGGCTGCTTTGGGTCTTCATTGCTGTGTGCAGGCTTTTCTTTAGTTGCGCGAGTGGGGGCCACTCTTCTTTGCGGTGCGTGGGCTTCAGTAGTTGTGGCACGTGGGCTCAGAAGTTCTGGTGCACGGGCTTAGTTGCTCCGCGGCACTTGGGATCTTCCCAGACCAGGGCTCGAACCCGTGACCCCTGCCTTGGCAGGTGGATTCCCAATCACTGCGCCACCAGGGAAGCCCCAAATTCTGATTTTTAAATGACAACCTCATCTTGTGAATTCATTGTTTATTTCAAGATACATCTACTGCCCTAACTCTACCATTCTACAAAGAGAACCTATTTATTTCAGGGAGTTAGCACAATATTAGACTTTAGGGGGTCTTACTCTTTTCTTTTAGATACTACTTGTCATCTTGGAATTTATCGTTTCAATCTAAATCAACACTGTAGGTTTACGGCTGGAATATGCCTTTTTGGAGACTGCACGTAAATTGCCAGAATGAGGCAGCAATCTATGTAACTGTTAAGTCCTATTAGTCATGTTAAAGACCACTGCTTTTGTGAGAAATTAGCTAAAACTATAGAGATCCGTGTGAAGTCAAAGACTTTTTATTTATTTGCAGAAGTATCCAGTGGCTCATCTTTTTTGCTCCCTTTCATGATGAATTTTAGGACAAGAATTCTCAAGGAAGTGGAAAAGATTAAGGGATTATCCAAGCTTTAGGTAACAATATCTGGTTACTAATTTTGCTTCAAGCCAGTTCTGAGTCATATTTAAGTCTTAATAAAATATGGTGGAGCTGAATGTCCAGTTCCTTTTTGACCAAGAAAAGCCTGTTTGATTATAGGCATAAAAATCTACCTAAGCATGCACCATGACTGGTTCATATTCTTAGACCAAATTTATTATTGACTTGGTTATATGTACTGAGAAATAAAACTGGTGCCATTTATTAACCACACAGAGCCCCACAACTTTGTATTCACATCTCTTGTGCTGATTGGAGAGGTTTTATTTTTGCTGTTTTTCTGAGTCAACAGAATTCTTTGAGCCCATTGCCTGAGTGCATACTTCTGAGCCCAAGTTTATTTTAGGCACTGAAATGATAGTGTAATATTTTTTAACACTGTTGGAACTGTAGGGGAAGAAAAACTTCCTTCTACCCTCTTAGGTTCTGTGGCTGGCCTAGGAATTAAACTGACATAAGAGAGAGAAACAGCAAAACAAAGTATGCCAATTTATTTAATGTTTTCACATGTACGTGGGGTTCTTCAAAAGGAAAATGAAGACCCGAAGAAGCTGTCAGACCCCAGAGCTTACTAGTGAGGGATAAATTATAGGGATGTGACAAGACAAAGGGTTTTGGGCTAGTGGCAGTAATTTTGGGGCAGTGACTATGAAATATATGGGGGGAAACTAACGGAAGATATGGGTTGTTTTAGTAGGTTTTTTGGTAGATCCATTTCGGTATGGACTCCCAGTCTCTGGTGATAAGAATGTTCTCTTCTGGGTTCAGGGGTTACCTTTCTCATGGGAGATGTTATGACCTTCTTTTAGGTAGAAAGAGGAGGTCACAGAGCCTTTCCTGCATCGGCTGTTTCTCAAGTGCCTCAAAATAATCAGTACGCCCAAGTGGTATATTTTGGGGTGGCATGTTCCAAACTCCGTCAAAATCCTGTTAAATGCCAAACGACACATCAGCTCATTTCACCTGGACTGTCAACTTAAGCTGTGCACAGATCACTGACTTGTCAGTATGGACCCTCGCCATAGTTATTTCATCTTCCTGAGACCTATTGGAGTGTCAAATAAAGGAGTTGGGCCAGATGTTTCCCGAGTTTCCTTGTAGCTCTACCATTCTGTGACTCTGAGAAAAGGAAATACCAAAAACTACTTTACTTTCATCTCCAGAGAGCAGGTGGAAACTGGCCTTAATGTGGTAACATAAATGATTAAAACTTCCCTTGCAAATAGCACTTTCAAAGTCCTCTTGTCTAATTGCTCTATCTCAAGCATCCATTTGAAAAGGTCTTGCCCTGGTATTTCTTGTAGCAAAGTTTTCCCTGTTACCAAGGGCCCTGGTATCATGCTACCATGGGTTCAAATTCCAACTTACGGGCTTTGTGACGTAAGGCTGGTTACATAACCTATCCAAGCCTCAGTTTCCTCCTTTGTAGGAGGAAGTGGACAGCCTCTGGCCCTTGCCTCACAGGGTTGCTGTGAGGATTAAATAAATTAATCTATGCAAAGGGTGCAGCAGAGTGCTTGGCACAGGGATCCTCTAATTCCTGGTTTGGGGAGTACAAAGCCTCAGTCTTCACCCTCTGTCGTGTGTCCTTTTTGCAGACCTTAGTTTGCATCTTGCTTAGGCAGCTGCTCTGGATTGGCTCCTATCTGGAGCCGTTAGCCCCCATCCTTGTCATTGTCAAAAGAGCTCTCTTGGGTTCAGCTTCTTTGCTACTGCTTCTTACACTACCCACCCTCTACACACTTGCACATATTCACATCTTTCTCTTGCTACACACAAACCCTCTTATTGCTTCTTGAAGGTAGAAAAATTATCCCGATTATCCTGTAAGCATTTTTCTCCCAAGGACTGGTTACCGGTCCTTCTCCCTGATGATACTGTGCTCTTCCCAACACTTGAAGTTTGCACAGTTGGGGTGGGCTTTGCTTTACTCCTTTTAGAAAGCATGGAGGTGATGTGAAGGAAACTCTCATTTGTAAATACTCTGGTCCAGAGGGGCATGACCTATGTCAAGAATGGATGGGTGAATAGAATGTTCATTATAATGTCTACAGTCAGCATAACTCATAACTTTTTTTTTTTTTCCTTACTCAGTGTTTTGTCAAGAGACTTAAAAATTTTTTTTAATTTGAAGCTGGTCAGTGCCAAGCAGATATCACTGGGGTGGTGATGCTATCAGAAAAGTCTTTTTCTTCCATACCTGGGATTAGGAGAGCCATTTTTTTCTACTAATGGAGCACAGAGAAGTAGAGGATCAAAGCACCTCCATGCTGGGTCCTCTTATATGGACCATGGCCTACCCGGCCCTGGCAAGATCTGGAATGTCTCCCTTGATATCTAAGCCAGAGGGTTCCAGACATTGGGATTTACTCACCCAGCAAAACAGACATAACACAAATCTGGCAATAGTTAATTGTTAATTTTGCCAGTAAGGATATTTACAAAAAGCAAAAACAAACTGAAAAAACAAACTCCTGTTTAGAATCACAATCATTTCATAAAAGAAAGAACTTCTTAATATCAAAAGTAGGACAAACATAATCGGAAACTCCTTTAACTTGAATAAATTTAGCCTTATAAAGAATTGATTACAGTGTCCTTATTTTTTAAAATGTGCCCTGGACTGGGAAAAATGTTGGTATAAGCTAGCACCTGTCCATGGCCTCATGTCTGAGTCATACAAGGACACCAATAAGTGCAGGAAAGAAAATGAGTGAGAGATGAAATGAATAAATAAAACATAGAAGTTCCACTATGTCTTTTGGACAAAGTGGTATTCTATCTTTCATCTTGATTGTTATATTTCGAGTCTCCAGTTTGTATCGCTTGATTAAAATGTTTCAGAGTAACACACTTAAAATAGTGAGAGCAATTCCTTTTCCACTGATAAAAAAGCTAGTGACTTTTCTCCAGTTTACAGTAGGATGATTTGCTCCTAACGCAGTTGGCCTCTGCAGTCCCTATAGAGAGAGTTCTTGCCCGTAGCCTGCTGCTGCCATTTGCATGCTAATCATTTCTGTAATTGATCTTCCCAGCTCCCTTCAAACCTGGTAGGAGGTAGCCCTGAAATTAACTAAGGTTCGCAGAGTGGGGCCATGCCAGTTGCGGGCTGGGTCACGTGGGCATTGTGACGCTGTCAGACTCTCCACCGTACTCTGCTCTGTGACCCCACACTGGAGGATTCTGGTCAGTGTGCAGGTAAAATAGCCTTGATTGTAACACAGAGTTCATGGTGCAGGTCAGCCAGGGTTTATTGTTGCCAAAATGGAACAAGAGAAGTTTAATTTCGTCTTGTGTTAGGAGGAAAAGTAGGAGGGACGCTGGTAGCCAGGCAGCTGGTGTTGGGTTATGTACTTAGATTATATGCCACAAAAGGCTTCTGTCCATGCTGGGTCACTAACGTGTTGTGAGAGAGATTGAGAGAGAGAGAGAGAATGTTCCTAAGTTTAACCAAAGATCTGAATACATCCCCAACTACAAGAGCATCTGTTGTATTTATTCATGGATTATAGAGTGAAACAACTCCAAGGAACCACACCCATTTCTTATTCTTACTCTCAACTTCTCCAAAGTGGAATTCATGGAGGTTTAATGACTTGCCCAAGGTCACACCCTTAGAACAGCGTATGGAGTTGCACTGCCCAGTATGGTAGCCACTAGCCACGCATGGCCATTTAAATTGAAATTGGTTAAAATAAAATGAACATTTCAGTTCACTAGCCACACTTCAAATGCTCAATGGCCACCATATTGGACAATATAAATAGAACAGTTCCATTGCTGCAGAAAGTTCTATTAGACAGAACTATTCTAGAGACACTTGGTCCAAGTTCTTTCCATTATTACAGTAAGATTCCCCTCCCTCCCTATGCACACATTTGTATTTATAATTCTTGTATTTAGTGGGAAAGGCATATCTTGACATTAATTTAGGAATAAAGTCAAAGTCTCCTATTCTTGCTCACCTTTAAAAGTAGGAGCAACTTTTAAAAAAAAATTTATATTGGAGTATAGTTGATTTACAATGTTGTGTTAGTTTCAGGTGTACAGCAAAGTGAATCAGTTATACATATATCCACTCTTTTTTAGATTCTTTTCCCATATAGGCCATTACAGAGTATTGAGTAGGGTTCCCTGTGCTATACAGTAGGTCCTTATTGGTTATCTATTTTATATATAGTAATGTGTATATGTCAATCCCAACCTCCCAATTGAAAGTAGGAGCAACGTGAGTGACTTTCCTAACTTTTCTAGGACTGGCACTAGGACTGTAAGCATTTTTCCCATCACACAGAATTATTAGAGTGTAGTTCAGCAATATGGTTGCTTTGACTTCAGGGTGCAACTTTTCCTTTAAAGCTAATATTGATCTAACAGTGAATTCTTTAGAAAACCCATACAGCTCCTTGAGAAAAAATTGGCCAAGGTGGTATGGTGTCACAGATGTCTGAGGGCTTTAAATTAACACTGTAAATCTCAGTATTATGGGGGAAGAGCTAGTCAGTTTATTGAATGTCTCCCATCTGGCTGTGTTTCAGGCAACTGTCTGACTGGCAAGGAGAGTGGTAGGTATAAGGGCAGAAATTCAGGTATCAGAAAGTACTTAATAAAGAGTCCGTTTGGTACCTATACCCAGGGATCCCATTTCAAATGGATTTTTCTTATTGAGATCAACAACAGGATATTATGTTCTCGGCAGCAGTGGGATAGGACTAGCCCAGGCTGTGGAACCCAGCTCGGCATGGGGTGGGGCTGGGGTAGGGGTGGGATTTGGTGTATATCACAGGTTGAAGGAGTCCTGACTTCAGGGATGTAATAGTCTCCCCAGCAGGATGTGGCCTGGTGAGCTGGACTGTCCTCTGTTCCTATGGCAATTAGGGCTTGCCTGCTGGGTGTAGGCAGCTCAGAGTCTTTGGATGTTGAGTAACTGGGATGATAGAACTACGTTCTCTCTGACTGCCTTTATCCTGATATGTTATTTCTTATAAAGAATAGCCTGTCCCGGATATTTGATAGTATATATTTTCTTCCCTCAGAGCAATGTAGAATCCCAGAGTTAGAAAGCTGGAGATGACTTTGAGATGGTCTCTGGGCTCTTGCAGCTCAAAATGTGGTCCATGGACCAACAACACCAGCATCATGTGGGGACTTGGTAGTAAAGGAATCACAGTTTGGGCATAAAGATTATTTTAAAGTGAAAAACATTTCAAATCTCGTCTAAACTTTTCTGATCTAACTAAACTAGAGCTTCCAGAAAATAGAGCTGCCATTAACTCCCCTCCAAGGGAGTTCACTTCGAAGTCCAGGAAGGAGACAGACCAACTGCCCATTCCCATTAACATCAAAAAACCCCAATAGAACCTTGCATACTTTCGCATTGAAGCCCTGACCCTTCCCCCACTTTTTTGTTAAGTTGGTATATAAACTTTTACCTTTGAGTATTCATTGGGCTACTCATACCCTATTTGTTTCAGATAAGGAAACTGAGATGCTTTGTTCAGCCTTTTATCCCCAAGGTAACATCATGATGCCTGGCCTTAAAAGACCCTTCATAAGTGTTTTCTGAGAGCATACATGAGAAGTGACTTTCTGGTAATTAGCAGAGCTGGGAGATGAGTTGCTTGTCTTGTTCAATCCCTTTTCCTCTAAATAATGCCAGAAAATCATGATTGAAAAAATAAGTGTGTGTCTGAGCTGGGATTTACACTGGTTCAGGATAAAGCCACTTTTTTGGCAGAAAGAGCCATCCTGAGCCCTCAGATTCTGTCTGTGGTAGAGATCAATCAGGGCTGTTCCTCAGCACTTCTGGCTCTTTCCATCCAGGCCCACTGGAGGATGGCACTTCCCCAGAACCTTGAGGTTAAGCATGGCCATGTGACTCACTTTGGTCATTGAGTGGAAGTGATGTAACTGAGCAGGGTCCTATGGGGTCTTCCTGGGACAGACCCCCTGCCCCCGCATATCCTCTGCCTGCTTCTTGCTTTTAGAAAACTGTAGTCTATCAGGGCTCCCCTGAGCCACAAAAAGCTGGCTCAAGAATTAATGATTGGAAGAATGTGAACACGTAGTAACAAAAAATAGCAGTTGGGCCAGGAAAACTGGTGACAATTTAAATAGATCAGCCATAATCGTTAAGTAGAGCCACAGAATCTTTAATTCCTCCCTGAGGGACATAGATAAAAGTGTCTGATGCACATTCCTGAGTTGTTTTGCAGATGCTAAACCCCCCACCAGATGGAAGAAGTTAATTGCAAGATGACCATGAACGTGTAGCCCCCAGACTGGCTGGAGCCTGGGGATTGATGATGTCAACCCCTGTGACGCCATCCTGTTACCTCACCATCAACAAATCAGAGAATGGTGCATGAGCTGATCACGTGCCCAGACACTCTCTCCCTCACCTTGCCTTTAAAAACCCTTCTCTGAAAGCCATCAGGAAGTTCAGGTCTTTTGAGCATGAGCTGCCCATTCTCTTTGCTTGGTGCCTACAATAAACTCTGCACTTTCCTTCACCACAGCCCGATGGCAGTAAATTCTCTTTGTTGTGTGGTGAATGAACAAACCCAAGTTTGGTTCGGTAACTGTGAGATGGTGAAGCATTTAAGACACAGTGTGAGTCTTCATGCTCTTTCCTTCTTTGCTTAGAGATCATGAGACATGTTATGAGTTTGTGGCAAATGGTAGAAGCTTTATCATCCTGAGTCACTGAAAGACTATGAAGAATCTCTACTGATCCACATGGTCTTCATTGTCATAAGCTACTGAGATTTTGAAGTTTCGTTACCATATAGTAACTTAGGTTATCCTGATTGATACACTGTCTCACAGATAATCCCCTAAGAGAGTCCAGGCCTAACGGCTAACAAGAGACATGAGAGAGAAAATTCTAGGGTCTGGTGCTAGATTTAAAATCTCCCAATCAGTTGTGAGCTCGTAGGGACCATGTCTCAGCCAACTTTAAATCCTTTGAATGGGATTGTTACAGGTTAAATTATGCCCTCTCAAAGTCATATGTTGAAGTCTTAGCCCCCAGTACCCCAGAATTATCACCTTATTTGAAATAGGGTCTTCACAGAGGTAATTAAGTTAAAATGAGCTCATTTGGGTGAAACCTAATCCAATATGAATGATGTCCTTATAAAAAGGGGAAATTTGCAGACAATCACAAAGGGAGAACAGCATGTGAAGATAAGGCAGAAATTGGAGTCATGCTTCTACAAGTCAAGGGCTGCCAGATATTGCCAGCAAATTGTCAGAAGCTAGGGGAGAAGCGTGGAACAGATTTTTCCTCACAGCCCTGGAAGGAACCTAATTGCCGACACCTTGAACTTGAACTTCTGGTCTCCAGAATTGTGAGACAATAAATTTCTGTTGTTTAAGTCATCCAATTTGTGGTACTTTGTTATGATAGCCCAGCAAACTAATGCAGGGATTAAAAAATGTTTTGATTATTTTTTTCATTTTTATCAGCTTTATTGCAATATAATTCACATACCATAGAATTTGCCCATTTAAAATTTACAACTCAACTGGTTTTTAGTATATTTACAATAGTACAATTACTTTAAGAACACTGTTATCACCCCTAAAAGTAACACTGTACCCATTAGCAGTCACTCCTCATAACCACCATCTCTGTCCCCCAGCCCTCCTCCAGCCCTAACCAGCCACTAATCTACTTTCTGTCTCTATAGATTTGCCTATTCTAGACATTTCATATAAATGGCATCATTCAGTATGTGGTATTTTGTGACTGGCTTCTTTCACCTAGCGTAATGTTTTCAAGGTTCATCTATGCTGTAGCACGTATCAATATTTCATTTGTTTTTATGGCTGAATAATATCGCATTGTATGACTATTCCACATTTTGTTTATTTTTCATCAGTTGATGGAAATTGGGGCTGTTTCCACTTTTTGGCTATTATGAATAATTCTGCCGTGAACATTAGTGTGCAAATCTTCATTTACATGTATGTCTTCATTGTTTTTGAGTATATACCTATGAGTGGAATTGCTGAGTCATGTGGTAACTCCACGCTTAATATTTTGAGGAACTATAGCCCAAGGCTGTTGTATCATTTTACATTCCCATCATCAATGGAAGGGTTCCAATTTCTTCACATCTGCACCAACACTTGTTATTATCTGTCTTTTTGATTGTAGCTATCCTAGTGCATGTGAAGGGGTATTTCATTGTGGTTTTGATTTGCATTTCCCTAACGGCTAACAATGTCAAGCATCATTTCATCATTTTATGTGCTTATCGGCCATTTATGTATCTTCTTTGGAGAAATGTCTGTTCAAATCTTTTGCCCATTTTGAATTGGATTATTTGGTTATTTGTCTTTTTATTGTTGAGCTATGCAAGATGACTTTATAGGTGGGGGATTTATTTCAGTAAGACTAGATCTTAGTTTTCTATCCGGCAAGGTGACGGTACAATTTCTATTTCCTGTAGGGTTCTGAGGGCTGATTAAATTTGCTGGATATTTAGTCCTTTCCTTGAAGTAAGCATTTGAAAATGGTAGAAAGACCAGGGAATTCTAAGTTGAAAAGGAAGAAGGAAATGAAAAGACTTTGGAAGCTTACTTTCCAGTGAAGAACTTTGTCACTACAACGGTTTTGGGGCTTTCTCCTCTTTGTAGAGAAAGAAGCCTCTTACAGCATCGGTCAAAGGGGAAAAGACTTTTTTTTTTAACCTTTTCCTCCCTTTCCCTTAAAACAATTTTTTGTGAGATTTGTGATTTGTTCATTATTGCCTTTCATGGTTGAACTCTGGATAGAAAGGTTGAGGGTAACTTGAATAAGTCATTCACCTCCTGCTGAACAGATTCTGTCTTTGCTACCTGGACCAAAGCCGAGCCTCTCCTCCTGACTATGCAAATCTAAAGCAGATAAATGTGAGCTATCAGGAGCCAATTTGCTGGAAATCTTCCCCTTAGTAATTGGCTTCATATTTCAGCTCTTAGAAAAAGTCAGCTCTCATTATCACCCCTGCCTTCTCCCCGCAAGGCCAACAGAGAGAGAGCTAGGGTCCACTGGAGACAAGGAAGGGGAGAGAATGAAACTGCTGATGAATTACTGTTTTTTTCCTCTCTCCTGGCTTTATTTCCAGGTGCCCCCTCTCTGTCGTGCTTCTTCAGAAAAGCATCTCATCAGCCGGCTGGGGCCTCCTTGGCAATGGTAATCGTGTCCTTCCCACCCCAGGCTCACTTTACCGAGATAGGAAGTGACAGGCAGGGAGACCTCCTGCTCTTGGGTTCTTGGGAGGGGAATACAAAGCATTATATCAGACACCGCCACCAGGCCGGCCCTTTGGGGTTGCATTAGGCAGTCAAGCATTTTGCTGCCTGCTGAATGTCATCTCATTTAACATTTTGTTAAACAGCTTCTAAAGGTCTTAACAATATGACAGATGGGCCATTGACTGGGTACTTAGGAGCTAAGTACCAGTTTGGCTGGGCTGGATTGTGTTTATTGTTCATTAAGTGTTATTTAAAGAACTCAGTCTTGATGCCTCCCACCCTCTGCCCACCTCTCAGTGCACACTTTCTGCAGGACCCCAGGGTGTCGCATTAGAGGCCTGTTTCTATAGAAAAGCACAGTGGAAAGGAAAGTGTGGAGAGAGGCTCAGAAAGGAGAAGAAATGGGAAAACAAGTGGAAAGAAGTGGAAGGAGGCAGAAAAAAGGATGTGTGTGTTTATGTGTGTGTGTGTGTGTGGTGAGGAGTAGCTGGAAGGGGTTATGGCTCAAAGGCAAACATAACAGCCGAATGAGACAGAGCCAAGTGGATTACTTCTGCAGATGGCAGACCCTGTCCCTAATGGCTTCAATTCCAGAGAGGATCACCCACCACCTTGTTCCCAAATTCAGAAGGAGGGAAGAGGGTGTCTGCGCACTGGCAGCTGCTCCTTACACTGACCACACCTGGCATTGTCCTCTGTTGTGTGGCTCTTATCTTCCCAGGTCACTGTAAGTGATAGAAGGACAAGAACCCTCTTCACCTTTGTTTTCCCCAAGAAGTAGATAACAACGCCTGGTGTAGATGAAGCACTAAGTGACTTGCTTTTGGTTGATCATGAACTTTGCCTATGTAGCACAGTCAGGTTTCTGCAGTTAAAACATAAACTGAGGCATATTAAAACTTTTAGTTTATTTGAGCAAAAATCAATTTGGGTTGGGCAGCATCAAATTGGAAATGGGTAGAAACGCTCCACCATCAGGAGCTGGGGAAAGCCTTATATAGAGAAGGCACAGAAACAAAGAAAGGAAACTTTTGATTGGCTATAGCTTAAAGCTTAGTTGGCTGTTTGTGATGGGTTGTCCTTAGGTTTTGATTTCATTACCTTGAGACATTTGCAGGCTTAGGTTTTGGTTTGCTTACATAGGTCATGGGGGTGGAGCAGAATACAGCACCCCAGAATGTGCCACTTTGGCATGTGGATTATTTTGAGCTTAAAGGCAGGGGCCAGCAGATTCAGGAAGAGCATCTTACCTCCTCCTTTGAAACCGAGCAGGATCCTGCGGGGCCTACTGACTACAAAAACCCCTCTGTGCCCCCTGTTTCTTGTTTGTAGAAAAAGCCTTTAGTCTCCTAGGCCTTCCCTGAATTCCAAAGAGAGATTTAAGCAGTTATTAATTAGAGAAGTGAGGGAATGCAGAAACGAAGGAAAAGCAGTCAAGAAACAATAGTTCAGCAATAAAACAGAGTTCCTCCTCAAGGAATATATTGAATACATAACAGTCTGACACATATCTCTGAGTTTTTCTGCAGGAACTAAGATACCCCACCCAGATGGAGGATGGTGACCTCATGCTGAGCACAAGCACGTAGACCCCAGACTGGCTGAAACCAGAAGGTTAATGAATAAGATTCCACAAATATCACCCTTTTACCTCACCACCAACCAATCAGAAGAAAGTCATTCCCCCTGCAACTCTCACCCCAAATGTTGCCTTTCAAATTAAGCCCTTTTCTGAAAGCCATTTGGGAGTTTGGGTCTTTTGAGCACAAGCCATCCATACTCCTTGCTGGGCCCTGCAATAAACAAACACTGTACTTTCCTTCACCACAACATAAATTGGCTTTGCTATGCAGTGGGCCAGCAGACCCATGTTTGGTCTGGTAACACCTTAACTGCCTAAAAGAATTTAGATATGGACCTGTACCAGGAAGAGAACTATTGTCAGAGATAAGTTTTTATATCAGAAGGATTTATCTGCATGGCAAACATTTGTTTACCAAATATTTGCTTTTCTCATCTTCCTATGAATTGTCTTTCTCTACTTTGAAGCCCCAGACCTTACCCGCTTCTTCTTAGTTCAGATGGTATATTAACCTCAATTATTTGTGGAGAGAGCCCCTTGGGAAGGTTAATACAGTGACCTGGAGCAAGGGGCAGGGAGTCTGAGCCAGCATAGGGGAGGGTGGACCTGAGCTGACCAGCACTGATCTTTGGAGATCGTGCTGATTCCTATTGACCTGGATTGCACTGAGAACATATTCTCATATTTGCCAAATCAGATTCCATTTTTTTTGATTTTGGGAAGTCAAAAAAGTCCCATCATTAATGACTTCCTTCTAGATTCACTAGAAACAAATGGATAACCACTGGATAAAATAATAAATATATTTTTATCAAGCAGCAGTCATTTGTGCATATCTCAGGGGATATATTCCTATAGGTTTTTGTTGCTGGCATGATTGGACCCAATAAATATCCTAAGAATTGACTAAGATGGTAACACAAGATTGAGTAGAAATCACATCACCATTTCCCTCCAGGATCTTGTGACCAAGAGCTTGAGATGTCAGCCTGAAAATCACATTTTATACATTTTTCGTTAATTGATGGGTGGTGGGCTGATTTTCCTGCTTCTGACTATGTCCTTTATGCAGTGGAATTCTTCTCAGTGGTTGAGTTTGACTTTTATGTGTTGGTGGACAACTCCTCTCTTCCCTTCTATAATTTTTTTTTTCTTGCTGACGTTCTTTTTTTCTTAATTGAAGTATAGCTGATTTACAATGTTGTGTTAATTTCTGCTGTATAGCAAAGTGATTCATTGATACATATATATACATTCTTTTTTTATATTATTTTCCAATATGGTTTATCACAGGGTATTGTATATAGTTCCCTTTGCTATACAGTAGGACCTGTTGTTTATCCATTCTATATATAATAGTCTACATCTGCTAACCCCTACCTCCCACTCCATCTCCCTTCCATCAATATTAATTGAGCCCCAACAACACTTATGGCTCAGTGTTAGCTCTGTGTCGAATATAAAGAGATATCACAAATATACCCTAATTTTTAAAAGCTCATAATTCAGCTCAGGCATAGACACAGAAAGAGTTAAATAGTAAAGCAAGACAAGGTGTCACTGAGCACAGACTGAACTTGCTATGAGCTCATAGGAGGAGATGGAGGGATGCTGGAGAGAAACGATGTGTCAGGGAAAAGAAATACTTGAGGCTGGCCTTGTGCGGTGAGGGTGGCTCTTGGTTTGCACTTTCACTCTGTGCTGTCTCCTGGAAAATCCAGACAGCTGGCGCTATCACTCTGCTCCAACCCAGAGGGCTTGCATGGCTGCTGCAATTTCTGCCATTTTCTTCTGTCCTGCCCACTGCAAGGGTTAGTGCGTGCCCTTGGTACAGCCCTCTACTTGGTTTCCAGCTAGGGGACACCTTCCCAGAGGGCACCTGGGCACTTGTCTGTGGGCAGATTACATCTTCAGCATTTTTAGAAGCTGAAAAACTGGGCTGTCCTGCCACGCCTGAGCTGGGGACTGGGGAGGCTGCCGTGGCAGCTTGTGCTGAATATATTACATATGTATCTTCTGGGTCAGAGTAAATTGGAGTCTTAAAAGACAGACAACTTTCTGAGTGATTAACCCAGTTTTGTCTTGAGAGGTATAACTGAAATTTACTGAGAGAGACATCCTCACACATTTTTAGTGAAAGGGGCAGTTCAGAGCAGACTTTGGTGATTCACCATATAGAGATGGGAAGGAGGACTTATTCATGGAAACTCACGGCAAGAGTCCCTCAGAAGGTGGTGGGTGGCTATAGTCCCCTCCCACCTGCCTGAAGTCAGAGAAAATAACCTTGACCTCAGGAGCCTTGCAAAGATTTGCCTAAAAAACAAATTTAACTGAAAATTGACTGAATTGGCCCAGTGCAGAGAGAAAATGGGTGAGATAGAAAAGAAGTGGCTTCTTTTTATTTAATGTGATAAAAATCAGATGATTGTTTTTTGCATGATTATTATCTATACTTTCTGGGTTTATTTTTCTGGGTTTATTTTTAACACTACATTCTCTTTTCCAATCTAGTGCTTCAAAGCCTAAATGATATTCCTTAGCTGTAGCGCTGACACACAGTCAGATTCTCAGTTTATAAGCTGAGTTAGAGCCACAGCCCATATACATGATGTCCTGTAACATTTAAAAACAAAATTTTAAATGGTGCCCCTTTAAAGCTAGAATATTTCTATAGCTAGACTATAAAGATGAAGTTTCTGGAATGTTTTGAAAAGTCAGAAACTCTAGCAACACTAAGTGTAGGGTTCTGGCATGGAAACAATTATCAGGAGCTCAAATGTTGGCTTTTCCATATCAAAGGGACACACATTTCCCTGTTGAACACAGTACCAACCAGGCTCTATTGTCTATTTCACCTAGCCCACTTCACCTATGTAAATTACCTGTCTGACCTCTGTTGCTATTTGAGTTTGTGACCTCCCCCCAACAAAAGTATATGAAGTCATTTGTAATAGGGAATAAGAAAAAGGCACAGTCCAGAAAGAACTTGAAGCATCCCTTTGGTACTTACCTCTACACTAAAACATAGATGGAATGTCCTACTATCCATATTGGCTGCAAAATAAATATTTGTGATTGTCTGATACTTTTGGCTCAGTCTTTGACAGGGGCAGTGGAATATTCCTATACTTCCAAGGGCATGAATCTGGAGTTATGGCTTTCTTAGAGAAGGTTTAAACCCTTGAGCCCTGTTTGGCCTTGGCCGGTGAAATGGAAATAGACATGCAGGGACATTTGTTATTGTTTTCCCTTTACCATTCTCAATGTCTGAACAGTTCTTTCAATTCTCATCATTTCTAGCATAGCCTTCTCTAGCCCAAGATCTTTTTATTTCTCTGGGTATGTGGCTAATGGGAGCAGGTAGGACAAGATCCTTATTTCAGCCCTCAACTGCAAAATGACGTATGAATCTGATGAATTTTCATATTTTGTTTTATTCAAAATGCCTCATTGCTTCCCTCCCAACTTTCTTTTGCTTAAACTTTGGATTTGAAACAACAAAATATTACAGTTGATTATTGCTCTTTAAAGTTTTTTCTTTTTCTCTATGATCAGGCTTTACAAAAAGCTATTTTACTCTAAGAAATTCGGTTTCTGGTTATCAGGAGCCCTAAATAGACATGAATTACAAGAACGTCCTTTGAAAACCCCATGCAGCACTTGTTTCATTAAATTCCATGAAGCGACCTTAATTTAGTGGAACACTGGATGGGCTGTTCTTTTAACCTATTATCACTTTGGCCAGGCCCATAAACCATATTCACGGATGATTCCATCAAGAAGGACAACAGTGGGATTAATATTATTTCAGGATACAGTAAATGCCACAATGATGAAGCTGTTTAAGATCTGGTGCTCACGGTGTCACACTGAATGCATTGACATTTACTCGGCTATCACTTCATTTCCAATATTCCTTCCAAATCAGCCGATGCTAATGTTTCAGCACGTGTGCAGAATACAATATGGGCGGGGGTGGGGACACTGGGAAGGGATTGCATAAGTCCTTTGCCCTCTGTTTTCCTTTTGGTGATGAGAGTGGGGAACTACACTCGAAAAGTATTTGACATGCAATGGGCCTCACAATGTCAATTGTTAGGGTTGCAGAGGCTCCCAGGAAGTCGTCTTTCTCCTGCAGTTGGATCAAAATAGGCCACGGGCCCCTCTTGGCTGTGACTGAGACTGTGATATGAATCTGATGTGAACCAAGAAAGCACTGGTTGGTGTTGTTAACCTTGATGGTGTGTTGGAATTGAGCACGTATGAAAATTCAAATGTCTATAACGGTACATCATTTAGAAGCTCTTATCTGTGGTATAATCTCCTTGACCCTTAAACTTGATGCCCCTGACAACAGTATAGGCCTAATGATACTGAATATCTGAAAGCTCGTGGGTGATTTTTAGGAATCTCTTTAAAAGAAGCAGCAAAGATGTTATCCAGAATAACATTATTAATGTCTAGTCTCTTAAGGCATCCCCACTCCTAATTTTGAAGGCAAGACTCTCAGGGTTGGGAGGAAATTTGAAGATTGTCTAGTTCACACTTCTCAGAGTTTAATGTGTCTACAAATCACCTAGAGGACTAGTTAATTCTAATAACTAGTGTCTGGGAGATTCTAATCCAGTAATTCTGGATTAGGGCTGAGAATCTGCATAGCATCTAACCCCCAAGCCATGTAGATGCTTCTGGTCCGTGAATCATCCTTTTGAGTACAGGGTCTAGTCCAACCGTCGCCTGCATTCTCTTATGATGAGCATCTAGTGTATGTTTAAACCTTCTTAGTAGGAGGTACTCATATTCTCTTAAGGCCGGCTGTTCCATCTTTGAATGATTCTGAATATTAGCTTTTCTTCATATTGCAGCCATGGTCCCACTCCTTGGACCTGCCAATCACTGGCCCTGGCTCTAGTCCTTGGTCCTGTTCAATACATATGGGAAGGCAAGGAAACATCTCTCCTATTGAAAAGAGGGCAACTCACTAGGTGGGGAGAGATAGCTAACCCAGAGGTAATTTTTGTCTCCTTGGGGTTCACCATTCCTATTGACTTCACTGCCTTCTGTTGGCCCCTGAAGGCTCATGCTGGTTCTTGGTTTGCCTCCCACTCTCTGTGCCCCAATTGGATGATATTTTCCTCTCTTTTGAACTCTCACATCTTATGTGTGTGTGTATATATATATATATTTCGTGTGTGTGTGCATCATAAAATTCAATTTATTCCCTGCCCCAATTATAAATCCACGAAAGCAGAGATTGTGTCTTATGCTTCTTCAAATTCTCTACAGTGCCTTGCACATACTAAGAGCTCAAACCATGTGTATTATTTTGAGTAACACATAGAAACTAGTTCAAGGAATTTATAGCAGTAACACAACAAAACATAAAGACTGTAACATAGTAAATTGTCACACTAGCTAGTAGTACCACAGGTGGATTCAGAGATAGGAAAAGTTCAGTGTAGACAGGAAGAGTGGCAAAGTGCTTTGTGGACAAAGGGGAGAGGAGCTGTAAATTTAAATTGTCTGGACATAACTCATACTTCAGCTAAGGATTCTGGGGCTAGATAGGATTCTGAGCCTAGTAGACAGTATAGGAATCCAAATGGTTCCTTCCAAGGAAGTTGGGGGAGGGAAGAGATGTAACTTGGGTGGATTCAAGTCAGAAGTCAGCACACTTTTTCAGTCAAGACCTGGATAGTAAATATTTTAGGATTTATGGATGATGTGGTTTCTGTTGTAATACTCAACTCTGCCATTGCAGTGTGAAAGCAGCCATAGACCATATGTAAATGAACCGGCATCAGGGTGTTCCAACAAAACTTTATGGACACGAAAATTTCAATTTCATATACTTTTCATGTATCATGAGATATTATTCTTGTTCACTTTCCAACCATTTAAAAATGTAAAAACCATCCTTAGCTTGGGTGCCGTACTAAAACAGGTAGTGGGTTGGATCTGGCCTGGATTGTGGTTTGCTGATGCCTGCTTGATGGCCTGGGTGTCTAAGTTAAACACTTCACCAGCAAGGATTCAGGGGATGGGTGATTGGAGATAGATACCACCCCTCAAGAAGAGAGCCATCAGTAGCATTCATGAAAGAGCGACTGAGAAAAATGTGCGAGGCTAGAAGTGCGATGTTATTTTACAGGCGTGGCTGGTCCTCCTTGTGAGAGCGAGGATATGGAGAGACTTTGATAATTATTCTCTTCTTCCCCCCAACCCCTGGTCCTCCTCCTCTTATTCCTTATCTTCTCTCCTGTGACTTTTCTGACTCCACCTTTCCATAACATCATTTTTCTACCTCATCAAGTCTCCTATGGTGTATCCTCAGGCTTTTAGAATTATGTAAATACAATTTTTTTCCTTGAAAAAACATCCTTAATATTTTGGAATATGATCACTATCCTTATCTGATAAAATTAATTTTTCCATATGTAATATGGACATAAGAAATGAACAGTCTGCATGAAATATTTGGGAAAGCATGTATTTTGGGGGAGAAAAAGAGACAGATGCATGTCCAGAAAAAGTAGAACCAACCAGCTCTGGGACTTGGAAGAACCACTTTCTCTCAGGAGGAGAAGCAGGGCAGAGACACTGAGTTCAGTGCGGGATGTGTCGAGCCTGCATTGCCAGGATGAAGTCTGATAACCAACCAGGGGGACATATTTAATAGGTAGTTGGGTGATCAGGTCCAGAATCTAGGAGAGAGGAATGGGCCAGAGATACAGATTTGGGAATCATCACCCACTTTTGCAGTGGGGTGGGCCCCCATTACTGGCCAAAGAGGGGCTGTGTGACTTCTGAGCTAGGTCATAAGGTGATATGGCTTCTGATTGGGTTTCTGTCAGGGGATGGTCACCCTGGGAGTGTAGCCGCCACGTGGAAACCCAGACCACGTGGAGAGGCTACGAATAGGTGTTGAGGCCGACAACACCCTGCTACGATCTCAGCTTCGGCCACCATCAGCTGCCAGGGATGTGAACGAAGGAGGCTCAAGATGATTCCAGCCCCCAGCCTTTGGGTCTTGCAGCTGAGAGCCGAGCCATCAAGGAGCTGCTTGAATAGAAAGATAAACGTGGTCTATTTTCAGCTCTGCTCTTCAACTTGGTCTGAGCCATGAGGTCGCTGGGTTTAAACTCTGGCTTCTCAGCATCAACCTGCTTTGGAGCAGGTGATGGGGGTTCCGGATACGAGTCTAGAACAAGTCACCCTCACCTGCTTCCCGCTCTGCCGGTTAATGAATGGACTTGGCTGTTTGCAGTTTGAACTGGGTCCCCTCTCTCTTCCCCATCTCTTGAGCCCTCTCCCCAGGATGGGTTCCTCCTCCTCTGCGGCCCTCTCTGTTCATGAGGACATCATGGAGCAGTACAAAGCTGGACCAACACACAGTCAGGAGCTGGGTGGTGTCGGCTCCTCCCAGCACCGGATGTCACGCCCCCTCCTTTCATGGGTCCTCTGAGGAACAATGCGCAGGTGCAGCGGACCCGTTGTATACAGGGCTCTCGGTGTGGGGAGAGCCACGGACGATGGGCTAGGCATTTGAAGGCTTGCTTCATTTCCTGTTTCCCCTTTTTAAGACCATGAGCCTTTGGAAGCTTTGACAGCATTAACGATTTGGCTGAGTGCAGTGGTCAGCCTACCTTGGTGAGCTGAGCTGGTGAAGGGGGCCAGCATCTGGCTTAAACTGATGCAAGGCAGGAAATTCAGAATCACGTCCCGATCCTTTGTGCTTCAGTTTAGGGTTCTTCAAGGCCAGCTGACAGAAGGCTGCCAGGCCAAGAAATAAGCTTGTTTTTTGAGTTGAGGGCACAGTGCTCAGGGTGGGGGCTGGGGGAGACCCCAGATGCTGAAGCCTCTTTCCCACGCGGTGGCAGGGGCAGGGATGTGGGTCTTGGGTGGAAGCAATGAGGTTTTGCATGAATTCTTTTCTGATTGGCTCTTAAGTCTTTTCTCCCGGGAACACCTGCGGTCTTTGCTTTCTTTCTGACAAGATCCCTGACCAGGGAGCCACAGGCCTTGCCCCTAGCTGGCAGTGCAGCCAGATATAAACAAGCAGAGGGCAGGGCCTGGTGTCAAACATTGTGTTTACTAAACAAAACCGACAAGTTCTCATTGTTGAGTGAGGAGGCCCTGCAACTCTCAATCCCCCAGAGCTGAAGAGGACCCATTTTATTGAGCTCTGTAATGACAGCCCGGCTGGAACAGCTGGGTAGTTTGTATTAACTCTAAGAGACTCAGGAGGACAGTTTTTCTTTAGGAAAATTATGTTTTTCATTTAGACCAACAATAGCCTGACTGTCTCAGCATACCTTCCTATAATCTTAAAAAGAGTGGTACAATCATAGCCCAGATTGTTCCTCCAATACTTACCATGGCCAGAGTTAGCAAATAAAATAGGGGACACCTATAGGTAAATTTGAATTTCAGATACTTTTCTAGTAGAAGTATGTCCTATGTAATATTTGGGACAGACTATTACTAAGAAAGTATTTGTGGCTTTACTGGAAATTTAGATTTAATGGAGCAGTCTGGATTTTATCTGGCAATAGGTGATGACTTTCTAAACATCCCTGCTTGCATACCTGTGGAGAGAGGGACTCACTACCTTTCAAAACAATCATTCCGTCATCAGACAGGGGCAATTGCTAGAAAGCTCTTCTGCATATTAAGATGGCATTCTCACACATCTGATCCTCATGTGAACTTCTGGGGCCCCTTGGAATATGCCTAATTCATCTGCCATGTGACAACCCTCCAAATGTTTATTAACAGCCCTGTGTCTCCTTGAATTTTCTCTTCTTCAACCTGAACGTCTCCTGCTCTTTCAATTTTTTCCTCCAGTGATGTGGTTTCAGGGCTGCAGACCCGCTGGTGAAATGTGCTCTGGCTTGTTTAGAGCCTTTGTAATCAGGTGGGATCCGGAGGCCTGAATAATGACTCCGAAGACATGGCTTTGTGCCTGTTGTCACAAGTCCACATCCACCACGCCAGGGAAGTTCTGGCCTCCTGAGCTGGGCTTAGTCACAGATCCTTTCCTGAAGCACTGCTGCTAGCCGTCAGAGTGGAACTTAGGAGTCGTTGGAGAAGTGAACACTCCTTGCTATAGGATGAATGTTTGTGTCCCCCTCGAAGTCCATATGTTGAAACTTAATCTCCAGTGTGATGGTATTTGAAGGTGATGCCTTTGGGAGGTGATTAGGTCATGAAGGTGGAGCCCTTATGAATAGGATTACTGCCTGTATAGGATACCTCAGAGAACTCCCTTGCCCTTCCTACCATGTGAGGACACAGGAAGAAGATGGCCATCTGTGAACCTGAAGCAAGCTCTTGTCAGACACCATATCTGCCGGTGCTTTGATCTTGGACTACCCAGCCTCCAGAACTGTGAGAAATAAATTTCTGTTGTTTATAAGCCATCCAGTCTGTGATATTTTTGTTACAGCAGCCCAAGTAGACTAAGACACACCCAATTGGCAGCCCTATTCTTATTTTAAGTGATAGCTGGCAGTTAGGACATTAGCATTATCAAAAGTCATGTTATATGTATGGACTCCAAGGGGGGAAAGCAGGGTGGGGGTGGGATGAACTGGGAGATTGGGATTGACATACATACACTAATATGTATAAAATAGATAACTAATAAGAACCTGCTGTATAAAAAATAAGTAAATAAAATAAAATTTAAAAAAATGTCATGTTATATATTGATGAAACAGACCTAGTAACAAGAATATACATTTCTAGTTCAGGTCAGATTGGAATTGTGGATAAAAACATCAAGCTGGATTCAGAGATTTGTTACAGACTGATGGTGGGACTTTGGGAAAGTCACTTATGTCTCTGGCTCTCAGCATCTTCATCTGAAAAAACAAGGCATTTGAATTAATTCTCGAAGGCAGAAGACTGTCTCACATATGCTGTGGTCATGGCTATGGCCATGTGAAGCTGACTGGAATAAAACAGACTAAAAAAAAAACAACAAAGAAAAGTAGTAATTATTCTAGATCTAAATGACCCTGGTTCTCAGCTTTCCTTGGACAGGAAAGGGTTAGAAGATTAAGTCTGGGCCACCCATTGTTTGCATGTCTGCAAGCTCTTCATGACTGGTCCATGACAAAGCAATGCAGAACTGGAAAAGTGTTTAGAAACATTTAAATCCATTTGACATTGTTGTGACATCCAAGTGTATGATCAGCGGGTCGTTTCCTTCAATAGGGTGTGGACAAGTATGGGTGCCCTTGAAGCTGTGGGTGGTGCGTGGCATGTGACATGAGCTGTGTACCAGTCACTTGAAGTAGAACCATGTCTTGATCTGTAATGGATTAGAAATAAAGAAAAAAGTCAGTTCATTACCAGCCAGATTGAGGCAGAGCTTCCTCACTGGCATGCCATTCTTGAATTACAGGTGTGCCTAGGGGTTGTGCCCTTGGCCCATGGGGTACCTGGGAGAAGCCTGGGCCAGTTTGGGGCCATCCATTAGACCAAGTTACCTCTGGCCATGAGTAATTAAAGTACTACACAAATATTATCATTTTCTACATGTGCCTTGAAGCGAATAAAGTTGGAAAGTGCTACCTTTTCTCCAAAAAAGCAAATAGGCAAAGAGAGAAGCCTGGGCTAATTGTTCTTTAGACCACAGCCTTCAAATAAACTGGCCTAACCAGTGGTTCAAATTGGAAACCTGCTCCCAGGCAAAAATGTCCCAACTCTTCTTCCCCTCATGTATACCTGTCTTTTAAAATTAAATTTAGATTTATCGCAGAAATATATGCGTGTCCCTTAAAATCAAGGAGTACAAAAATGGAAAACATGAGTCTTCTGTACCTCCCCTCCAAGTTCTGTTCAGGTTCCCCAGAAGTAGTCACTTTCTAATTGGAACTTCAGGGTTTATGGAAAGAGGATCCTGCAGGGAAATGCCCTGATTTCCCCACAGAACCCCAGCAGACACAGTACTGGAGACGCCAGCACCATCAACGCACCATTGGGGAGGTTGTGTGAAAGTCTGAATGCACAGCAGTTGGACCATGGACTTCCCCAAGGCCACCTCACCCATCCAACACAGCCAGGCAACTCCTCCTTGCCACGTTTCTTCTCACACTACCCTCTCCTTCACCCACCCTCCACAGAAGTCCAGAGGTTTAATCTCTGGCAAAAAGGAATCTGAGGGACTTTGGACTCTGAAATGCTGGGTGCAGCAGAAGGCAGAGGTGAGGCTTGGGCTGAAAACTAGAGTGTTCTATGAATGTCTACCTGCTGAACTGTGCCACCCCCAGGCCCTCTCTCTGACTTGCTATCAGAATTATCAAAGCTAGAGGTGGCCTAGCAAAGCAAACAATCAACAGGGCAGGGAGACAACCTACGGAATAAGAGAAAATATTTGCAAACCACCTATCTGATAAGGGGTTAATATCCAAAATATATAAAGAACTTGTACAACTCAATAGCAAAAAACAACAAACAAACAAACCTCCCCCAAACAATCTGATTAAAAAATGTGCAGAGGACTTGAATAGACATTTTCTGAAGAAGACATATAAATGGCCAACAGGTACATAAAAAGGAGTAAAGTAAGTCAGAAAGAGAAAAACAAATATCGTATATAACACATATATGTGGAATCCAGAAAAATGGTACAGATGAACCTATTTGCAGGGCAAGAATAGAGACACAGATGTTGAGAACGGACGTGTGGACACAGGGCGGGAAGGAGAGGGTGGGATAAACTGGGAGATTGGGATTGACACATGTGCACTGCCATGTGTAAAACAGCAGGTGGGAACCTGCTGTGTAGTGCAGGGAGCACAGCTTGGTGCTCTGTGGTGACCTAGAGGGGTGGGAGGGAGTTCCAAGAGGGAGGGGATATATGTATACATATAGCTGATTCACTTCATTGTACAGCAGAAACTAACACAACATTGTAAAGCAACTATACTCCAATTAAAAAAAAAGATGCTAAACATCACTAATCATCAGAGAAATGCAAAAAAGACCATAATGAGATACCACCTCATACCTGTTAGGATGGCTATTATTGAAAAGACGAGAGACAAGTGTTGGTGAGGATGTAGAGCAAAGGGAACCTTAGGGCACTGGTGGTGGGAATTTGAATTGGTGCAGCCACTATGGAAAATGGTATTGAAGTTCCGAAAAAAATTAAAGGTAGAACTACCATACAATCCAGCAGTTCCACTTCTGGGTATTTATCCAAAGGAAATGAAAACACTATCTCAAAGAGACATCTACACCTCCATGTCCATTGCAGCATTATTTGCAATAGCCAAGATATGGAAACAACCTAAGTGTCCATCAATAGATGAAATGGGCAAAGAAAATGTGGTAAATATATACAATGTCATATTACTCAGCCATGAAAAGGAAGGGAGTGCTGTCATTTGTGACAGCATGAATGGACCTTGAGGGCATTTTTCTAAGTAAAATATGTCAGAGAATGAAGGATGAATACTGATGAATACTGTATGATCTTACACGTGGAATGTAAAAAACTCATAGAAACAGAGAGTAGAATGGAAGTGGGGGAAATGGAGAGATGTTGGTCAAAGGGTACAAACTTCCATTTGCAAGATGAATAATTTCTGGGGATCTATTCCACAGCATGGTGACTATAGTTAACAATACTGTATTATTTACTTGAAGGTTGCTGGGAGAATAAATCTTAAATGTTCTCACCACACACACACACACACACACACACACACACACACACACACACACACATTCAAGTAATTATGTGAGGTGATAGATGTGTTAACTAACCTTATTATGGTAATTATTTTGCAATATACCTGTAGCAAATCATGACACTGTATACTTTAAACTCAATGTTATATGTCAATTGTATCTCAATAAAGCTGGGAAAAAATTTTTTAAAATAAAAGAATGCTACAAGAAGATCAGAGTATTTTTATCTAGAGAAGCTAAATGTCCCCAAGGAGAAACCCAGATACCAATGCTTGGAGGACCCTAGTGAAAAGGCCAGCTGTCATCTGATTATCCTCCAGTGACCTCCAGCTGTCAGCTAGTCCTGCCCTCCTATACTGCACTTCCAACAGGCTTTCGATTGCCTCACACTTAAATATAAATGGACAGCCAAGGATCATGAGCCATTTGAGAGAGTCTGCCAACACGAAAGATAGATGCTGTAGTAGATTGATTTCATTACTCATCCCAGTTAATGTTCTCCCTGTCTTCATGTCTTTTGCCCTGTGAATCCCCCTCCTAGTCTGCCAGAGAAATGTGAGAGGCACATGCAGAAGAGCCAAGACCTCCAAATCCAGGCCATTCTAGACCAACCAAATCGCAGTAGTCCTGCCAGACAAACACAAGTGTGTGAATGTGCCCAGCCAAGATCAACCAAGCCTGACCCAGATGACTCATAGACCAAGCACTGCCGTCTCTGAGGAAAACAAAATTCTATGGCATCAAATATGTAATTTATTAGTGTGGATGAATACATCCCCTGCCTTCTCCTTCTGCATCATCCAGCCCCATCCCCTTACTGCTTGAGGTTTAAGAACACCTCTTCTGCAGGTGTGATGCTCTGGGCCCCATCCTAAGGAGAAGAGGAGGCCATGGACAGAAGCAAGGAAAGGCAGATGCCAGACAGGCCTTGCTGGACACAGCTTCAGCCTCTGGCTGCGGGTGCTGCTTGATGATGATCTCATCTGGCCTATGGCTCCTTGGTATTTCTGTCCTTGGGTTGGTGAGAAGTCCCGGGATGCCAAGTAAAACTGGATCCTAAACTCAAGTTTTGGCCTAGGGAAACACTTGGGCTTGTCTGTAAAGCTGGAGGTGGAGGAAACTGTGAAATGGGTAAAATCATCTACCACACCAGCCCTAGGCTATTCCTTTCCATGGCCCGCCCTCCCTCCCTCTCTTCCCCCTCCCTCCCTCCCTCCCTCCCTCCCTCCCTCCCTCCCTTCTTTCCTTCCTTCCTTCCTTCCTTCCTTCCTTCCTTCCTTCCTTCCTTCCTTCCTTCCTTCCTTCCTTCTTTCCTTCCTTCCCTCCCTATACCCAAGGTATATACAACTCTTTCTTTCCACCAGTCTCATTTCAGGAAAGAATCTGCTTAAACTCAGGGAACATTTAAATGAGAAAGTAAATAAGAAAACCTCCTAGCAAATACACATTGTATTTTGTAATTTGGCCTCTTTCCCTGCTGATATTCAAACAGCACTCACAGCCACGCACTGTTACCTGAGTAGCAATCCTTGAGTTGGCATTTTAGGATCAAAGGCGGTTCACGGAATAATTTTTTCTTTCCTGGGCCTTTGCCAGATTTCTGAGGGATGTCTTCCTCTTTTTGATGCTAAAATAGAACTTACTGCTTCCTGAGATGATGAAGTCTAATAAATCAGTAGTCACTACAGTTAAAGCAAAGGGAGAGCTGAGGTAATTGTCTGAATAATTTGGGCAAAACAACCAACTATCCTCAGTGGGTTGCAAAGTTTGGAGTTACCCAAATAGAACAATACACCGAATCTGCTCAGTCCTTTTTAGCTTCTAGGAAAGGAAAGCACCTTTTCTTTGGGGGATACTCAAATGGACTTCAGCAAGCTTTCTTGGTTGTCCCCGTTCACCTCCTTGGGAGTATGGCACAGAGGAATCCCATGAATGTAATAACAGTGGTGGATGTTTACTGGGCTGGTGTGTGTTCTAGGCACTGTTAAGCATTTTAAATAGATCTCATTTAGATGCTGTCACAATAAGCCTATTACGATCCCCACTTAGCAGCTGTTGGAGATGAGGGCAACAGAGCTTAAAGGGACTTGGGTGAGGCCCACAGCTGGTAAGTTGCAGAGCTGAGTCAGCCAGTCTGACTCCAAATCCTATCCTTGTCAACTTGAAACCTCTTGGTGGGATTATGCTCTGAGGATACTGACATGCAGAGGAATTGTGATTGGATCAAGGGAACCTGGTTCCTTAGTGGAAGAGGTGGTGTATGCAGAACACCACTATCTAGCTGGATGATATAAGGTAAGAAATTTCCCTCTCTTGGCCTCAGATTCCTCAGGGGCAAATCAAACGGTTGACCGGGATACTTTGTAAGTCCATCTCAGGTCTCACCTATGATTTTTAAAGTGGTCTGTGTCTGTGATCTTCAGTGTTCATTTCCTGAGCTCTGATTGGAGCTCAGCCCTAGCACTATTTGAGCCCTGCTGTTCTTGTAAAGAGGGATGAATTAATGGTCAAGGTATCTTGTGGTAATGAATGGCCTTCAAATCTCAGTGCCATAAACAGCGCAGCGTTCGTTATATCTCATGTGCTTCCGTGTCCATTTCGGGTGTCCGGGGACGCAGTGGTCCCCCAGAATCCAGACTGGTGGGGCAGCTACCATCTCTAATGTTGAGGGGCACTCTGCCTGAGGGAAAGAAAGCTCTGGAAGGTATTACGCTGGAAATTAAATACTCTGGCCCAGAAAATGACATAGGCCTCGGTCTCTCCTGACTCACTAACCAGAACTAGTCCCATGAGCCCATCCAACCATAGCGGGTAGAAGGTACAATCTTTTTTTTTTTAAAGGTTATTTGAATTTATTAATTTATTTATTTATTTTTGGCTGTGTTGGGTCTTCGTTTCTGTGCGAGGGCTTTCTCTAGTTGTGGCGAGCCGGGGACCACTCTTCATCGTGGTGCGCGGGCCTCTCACTGTCGCGGCCTCTCTTGTTGCGGAGCACAGGCTCCAGACGCGCAGGCTCAGTAGTTGTGGCTCACGGGCCTAGTTGCTCCGCAGCATGTGGGATCTTCCCAGACCAGGGCTCGAACCCGTGTCCCCAGCATTGGCAGGCAGATTCTCAACCACTGCGCCACCAGGGAAGCCCAGAAGGTACAATCTTAACCATGTGCCCCAAGGGCAGACAACTGGGACTATTTGGAGAACAGCATTAATGACCACCTACAATACGAATGCCCCAATGTCCCTTTAGAATCCTGCATGACTGGGGAGGCGAGCAAAGTCAGGCAGGCAGCTAATATTGCACTGCGGTCAGAGAGACATGTTGGACAAGAGAATGTTTCCTTTTCAATGAGATAATGGATACTGTGTTGGGGGTGGGGTGGCCATGGGGGTAAAGAGAGGTCACTCAAAGCCAGGTTTTCTCTAGGGTGACCTTGATCACATTCCTTCCTTTACTGTTTCTTGTAACTCACTAATTAAGATAACTAAAAATGTTACCATGAGCTAAAGTCAACATCAATTAAAAATCCCATATATATTTCACATGAAAACACATGGTCTTCAAACATGTGTGATTTTCATCAGACCTCCTCATCTGTTTGTCATTTAAGGTTCAGACCATTTTCCATATTTCTATCAAATGCTGCCTGCTGTAGATGAAAGCCTGGCAAATAACTGTACAAAAGAAACTTTCTGAAGTTATAAATAATCAAATGCCCATGGGGGGTTGACCTCATATACAATAATACACAGAGTAATGATCAGAGCTCAGAGGGAAATGGAGCTCAACGATGGCCTTCTTAGTAAGGAGATGGCTGCAGCTTTGCTTACAGTAACATGAGTGTGATTTTCCTGACCCCCCGCCCCCCATCCTCTGGCAGAAACAGGACAGAACGGAGCTATGAAGAGAGTTGGGAAAGTAGTTGAAACACAGTTGGGACAGTGGTGTACTGGTAAGTGTTTAGCAATCAGCTCTCTGGTGAAAAAAGCTCTGATTTGTAGCGTTTGCCAATTTCCATGGTGTAAATACCCTCACTAGTGGCTGGATTTCAAGGTACCCATGTGATGTCATTGAACATGGATTTGGGAAGAAATATATAATTGGCTCATGTAAGTCAGTACCACCTGGGTCCTCCACATCACTGAATAGGGAAATTGGGATGGTTGCCTGTTTCCTGCCCTCTTCTCACCTCTAGTCCCAAAATATGTTGATAGGAGCTTAGGTGGCAGGAACTGTTCAGAGGAAGAAAATGACAAGAGGGAGGCAGATCTAGTGCTGAGAAATACTGGTGACTCCCATATTGTATTAGTTTCCTAGGTCAGTAGCAAACTGGATGGCTTAGAACAACAGAAATGTATTTTTTCACATTTCCGGAGTCCAGAAGTCTGAAATCAAGGTGTTGACAGGGTTGTGTAGGGGAGGAAAACTTCTCCCTTATTCTTTTCTAGGTTCTTGGCCTAATAATTAAATTGGCATAAGACAGATTAATAGGAGAAAAGCAAATTTAATTTTGTAGACATGGGAATCCTAAATATATGGGACTCTCAGACAGTCAGGCAAGTGAGGCTTATATGCCATCCTGAGATAAGAAGAAGGGGCAAGGGGTCTAGGACTTCAAAGGGGAGGAAAAGACTTCACAGGAAAATGGAAAGAGCAACGTTTGGAAAGCAATGTTTGCCATGCCATGCAGATAAGTCTTTCTGATGTAAAAAGTTATCTCTGGTAATAGTGTTCTTCCCGGTATAGGCCCCCTATCTAAATTATTTTAGGCAGTTAAAGGAAAGGTAAAAAGCCCTTCTTGAGTCTGTTGGGCCATGATTGTCTTCAGCTCAAAGTAATTCACAGGCCCAAGTGGCACATTCTGGGCAGCTTGCCCTGAACCCCATCAGTTGGTTCCTTCTGGCGTCTCTAAGCGAGGAATCACCCCACATTTCTCCTAGCTTCTGGTGATCACCAGCAATCCGTGTCACTTCTTGGCTTGTAGACATATTCCAATCTCTACCTCTATCTTCACATGCCCTTCTCTGTGTGTCTCTCTGTGTCCTCTCCTCTTCTTATAAGTACACCAGTCATTTAGGGACACCCACCCTAAATCCAAGGTGATTTCATCTTGAGAGCCGTAACTAATTACTTCTGCAAAGACCCTATTTCCAAATAAGGTCACATACTGAGATTCTTGGTGGACAAGACTGTCTGGGAGACACGATTCAACTCACTGCTCATATATACACATAGCACAGAAAGGATTAGAGAGAGGGGAAGGCAGGGCCAGAGCTGGCGACCTGGCCCTAACACTTCCCCCTGACTTCCCAGAGCACCCTTCAGGCTGTGATCTGCTTCCTGATTTATGATGGCAGATCAGGAGGGGAAGTGGTCTAGGATGGCTGGGTTGCCTTCCCACTTAGTCATGCTTCTCACCTCCAAACCCAGGTGGGTGAGGAGTGGAGTGACCTTGGCCTAAGGTTCTTATAAAGCTGTGTTTGGGCAGTTGTCTCCTTATATCATCTTCCATCTTCCTTGAAGAGAAATTTTGGCAAAAATAGCACAAACCTTCAGAGTTCTGTTCTTTAACTAGTATCATACACCCTATCTGGTAGAATAGGCCATTAATTGATACTGCTGAATGAATGAATACAGTCAAGGGCTGCTTAAAATGAGCCTTCTCTGGAAGAAAACAGATGAGCTCTCAAGTTCAAAAATATCTTCTCAATCTAAAAGACATATTCTGGCCCATTAGGTCAGAGGAAGACAGTGACAGAGGATCGAGTGTCAAAGGCCCCAGGGACCTTAAGTAGGGCTTTCCTTGGCCCTGTAATAGGAGCCAAGAACTACCCCTCCCCACAGCCCTGATGAGAAAGCCAGCTTGCCTGGGCCCCAGAGGGCAGGGGGAGGTCACTGAGACTCCCTCAGTGGCAACTTTAAACCACATCTTGTGGGTCCCTTCAGTTTCATCCCTCACACTCCTCTCTCAGCCTGGAATGCAGAGGAAGGGAGTGGAGGCATCAGATTTCCAGGAAAGAATCTGCCTTCTGAGTTTCTGTGCTTCAGCCCAGAGCTCACACCTAGGGAAGCTCCATGGTTTGGAGCATGTGATACACCAATGAGATTTTCACATCTCAGGCCCGAATTCCTCGTCTCCACTCACCATGCTTGAGATGAATTGAATTTATGTGCCATGGCTTAAGAGTTCATAACAAACACCTTTCTCTCAGGCACCTTGCCCTCTGTTCCAGCTCGTTCTACTCCCCCAAGGTTGCTCTTTCTCCTGGGCCTCAGGTATGCAGTCATTTGGCTGGGTGAGCCCTGTGATCACATGAAACAATGACCACATAAAACACACCTCAATTTAGAGATAAGCACGGATGCATGCCCTGCAGCTGAGATTAAAATCTGTCCCATAAATCTCTTTACAATGCTGCATATTCCACACATTATGATGAGAGGTGAGCTAGTAAATAAATAGCTGAGGAAAAAAAAAATTCTCACAAAATACTCTATGATTAAGAGGCTTGATCTCATTTTGCTAGAAACTATAGGAGAGGGTAAGATTCGTCTGTGATGTCAGTTCCTCCCCTCACTATGGCATTGCATGGAAGGTTTGACTTTCATCACACATTTATTTATTTTTTTTCATCACACATTTTTTAAGAGCCTACTGTGTGATATGTGCTGGGGATATACATAGGATTAACTTGCAATTTAAAGATACAATTGAGAAAGTAATGAAATTCGAAAACATATCAATTTGAGATCTAGTTATTAAAATTCTATCTCTCTCTGTGTGTATGTGTTTTGGAGTTTAGGGTAACATTGCTTAGAGGCATTTGACACACTTTTTCATATACAGTGGAATATTATAAGTCCCCAAGATTCAAAATAAATAATAATGGAATGAGACAACCATTTCCATGATCTTTATGCCTCTACGATGATGATAGATTTTCCGGAAAAAGGATTTAAGGGCTCACTCCTGCTCCTTGGGCTGTTAGTAAACCTGGACCATCTGCTGGTCTGAATCTTGGTGCTGCCCTTTTCTCCCATCCAAGGTAACAAGGAGTGGGCGTATGTGCGTATGCTTGCTACGTGTGCACAACTGGGTGTGTCTGTGCGAGTATGAAGGGAGTTGGCTGGGAGCCACAGAGTTTACAGAGGAAAACTAGATGTCATGAGAGTACATTCCGAGATGGCAAGTCAACTTTCTTTGTCCTCAGTAATTCCTAGTTGCAAGTGAACTTGTAGTTGAAGAGCCATGACATTTGTAGGATTAGATCATTGAGATGCTCCTATGTGTAAGAAAAGTGCCCTTCTGGCATGATGACTGGGTCGGGAGGTTGTGGCCTTAGACTAAGGGGAAGACAGACTGGAGTAAAAGGAAAAACCCACCCTCTGCACTGAGCTAAGGTTGGAAGGGAATGGGGACGAGGAGTGGAGGAAAGCAGACTTAAGGGTCTCTGTTTCTCTCACTTCCTTGGTCCCCATCTTCTGTGCTCAGAGAAGCATGATGGAGAAGGAGAACACTGGGCTAGTGGGCTGGTGGGGTGTGTGTGTGAGAGAGAGAGAGAGAGAAAGAGAGAGATTGAGAGAGAAAAAGAGGTCCCAGACCTCCATCATGACTTGGGAGGTCTGGTGAGGAGGAAGCTTGGCAACAGAAGAAGGAGAGATTGAAAGACCAGAGGCCAGGTTACCATGATCTGACTGGGGCTTGCAAGGAGCCCAGAAGGACCCACCTACCTGGTGAGGGCATGGAGGAGGGCTGAGAGGGTCTGTTGATGTGCTGGATGCCTGTGGTCAGAGTGAAGAGGCTGCAGTAGGCAGGGACCACACACTCCAGTGGCGAGTGCCATCGTGTTGGCCCCAAGCGATAGTCCTCCCTCCCCCCCTCCCCGAGAAATAAGCACACCACTGTCATTCCCACTTCTACACTCACTACTCTAGGGAACAGATGTGCTCTGGGTGATATGCAGCTGGGACCAGGGATAATCCAGAGAACCTTCTCCCTTGCTGGCAAGAGGAGAAAATGATCCCTTCATATATTAAGACGACATCTTAGGGAAAAGAAGGGGAGATGAAATCCAAGAGACCAAAATTCATCTAAATAGGGAATTCGATTTTGAAAAGATTAAGTGTCTAAGGGGACATTTTCTAAGGGACGGAACTGAAATACAGTTGACCCGTGAACAAGGCAGATGTTCGGGGTGCTGACCTCACACAGACAGTCGAAAATTCACGTCTAATTTTTGACTCCCCCCAAACTGAACTACTAATAGCCTACTTTTGACCAGAAGCCTTACCATAACATACACAGTTGATTAACATATATATTTTTGTGTTACATGTATATCTACATATATTTATGCATTCATGCCGTTTCTTAATTCTTTGGATATTTCTAGGCTACGCAGTTTATCAGCAAGACTTTTCAAATTGTAGCAGATCTCCAGAAAAATTTTCCAATATATTTAGGGGAAAAAAATCTTCATATACCACATAGTTCACACTTGTGTTGTTCAAGGGTCAACTGTACGGCTATTTCTCAAGTTTAAGTTTCCCAGCTACCTAGCTAGGAGCAGATCCTTTTCGGGGAATAAAGAAACTTCATTTCCATGTACAACTGACTGTGATATAACAGAGCAACCCTGAGACATATGGATAAAAATAAAGTTGTGAACTTTCAAATAAAAAACTTAACTTTAATCTTACATAAACAAACTTAAAATAGTCATGAAGCCTTTTGAAACTTTTCAGTTGTCTTTTGAGACTTTTATAAAAAAATAGCCTGGGAATAAGTATCCTTGTCGTACCATCCAGCTGGTATTCAGTAAGGAAAGAATAGGGGACCTGGAGTACAGCGTCCTGGCAGAACCCAGGGGGCCATGCAGATTTGGGACAGTCAGCATCTCTTGGGGACACTGGTCCAAAGACTGATGAAGAAAAAAATCCCGAGAAATTTAGTCTTCAGGGAACATTTCCCAATGGAAGGGCTCAAAGTCCGTGGAATTCAAAGCTGTGCAGACACTGACAGCTCTTTATCTGGGGATGATTTCTGAGTAAGGGAGATTGGTAGTTGTGTGACCAAGACGATTTTGGTGCAGATTGTTCTGGACATAGGGGAATGGCTTAGGTGACCTTCCAGGGGTCTTGTACCTAATCCATGATTCTGTAAGTAATGAGTTGACAGAAAATTGCATTCTGTATTTGGTTGGCCATCTGCGGTTTCTCCTACGCTGGCTGATAAAGGCATGGCTATATGGGGAGAAGGTGAGCTGTAATTAATTATCTATGGCATTGATGAATTTCTTGTAAGATATTCCCCTGCTAATCCAGCAGTATAGCTGTATCCATCCCCCACTCCCAGTGTTAACGGTCTATTTATGGACCCAGCTCCATAATTAAATGTTTCATTTGCAAGAAAATGGTTCCTAGGAAAATCCAAGCTCTCTTTATGTGCCTGCAATCGGCTACTGCAGACGTTACATAAGAGATTAGTCCGCATTGGCCTGCTGTTCTTAGCTTTCTGGATAATCTAATGTATTATGTTTCTGGTGTATGTAAATTACTAAATGTAATATTCATCAATATGCCTGCTGAATGAAGCCAAATGTATTGTGGGCATAATTTTAATTATTTATATGCTATAAGAATGGAAGAAATTGGAATTACAGAAATAGGGTTCTAAAAAATCCCTCTGCTTTTCTTTTGGGCAACAGCTTAATCGGATTAAAACCATAATTGTTTTTCAACTCTTGCCTCACACTTGTTTTGGCCATCTCTTTTGTCAGCATGTGGCTATGCCCCATAAAGGCATTTCATGTCAACCCAGGGTATTTGCCTTATTAGAAAACAGCACATGCTAGATGGCTGGGTTCAAGTCAGGGACAACATTGGGAAAGCTCAAGGTTCCCTTCTGAGCTTGGCTTTTGTTCTTGAAATAGGTCCCTGGCAACTTCCGACCCATTTTCTTCTGAGTCAAGAAAGTAGCAACTAGGTAGGTAAGGCTGGAAAGCAGAACAGGGAAGGAGCAAAGGTGAGAGGGACATGTGTATCTCTGGGCAAAGCAACATGAAAAGAGAATAGAAACCAGCTACTTTTATGAACTAGCTAGAGATATGGAGGACAATTTTAGTTCCAGATGGCTGATAAGGATTGAAAGGATTTGGGTATCTATTCAAGACCTGTAGACTATAATCAGAAATGAGTTTGTCCAGTGAGTTTTATCATATTGTGACATCTTGGTAGGACACGGAGTCTAGAATCCAAGCACCTGGTTTTGAATCCTGGTCTCATGTTTTAGGTGAAGCATCAAGACTCTTCTCAATGCCTTGATTTCCTCATGCATACAGTAGGGAGCATACTAATGCTGCTTGATTGAACTGTCAGGAGGATCTAATGGAGTGATGCACGGAAATGTGATTTATAAACGCTAACGGGTGGTGCAAATGGATGATTTGTCCTCCCTACATCCTTCTCTTGTCCCATAACCCGTGTTGCCTGGCAAGTCATGTTTTAATATTTTTGTGTCTGACATGGAGGAAAAAAATATTTTATGAGTTATTCCAGTTGCCCTAGGAGAGTAGCAGAATTCCTTGGAGAGGAAAAACTGCCCTTTTCTTTGGGAATATACAAATGGGATATTTTGTTCATAAGACAGACCCGCTGGGCCAGTCTAGACCAGACTTCTCGAATGTCCTATGGTGAAGGACCATTTAAAATTCCAATCCATCGTGGACAGTTACTTTTGTAAAATACAATAAACTGTAGTCTTAAAAACATGAAATAAAAAAGACATACAAAGCGCAAGTCCTATTTTTCTTTTATTATTAGGTTCAGGAGACATAAAATTACTCTGTCAAGTTGTTGTAAAACCTTAACATCTGTACTTATCTTGTTGCGGACTGGGAAGCAAAGTTCTTGGACCTACACCACTGAGCGGATTCCACTTTAAGGCACGCTGCTGTAGGTGGAAGAGATTTCAAACAAAAAGAGAACTACCCCGGTTTCCATTGAACAATCACAGGTATTTTGTTTTTGGCAGATGAGCTAGTAAATGGGTGTAAAACTGAGACAAGGGATATGGGGGAAGGGCCTGTTTTGATTCAAAGAGAGAGAAGGGGAAAAAGGACAGCTGGCCGAAGTGTAAAGAGGAGAGCAGTAGTTAAGAAAGCCCACGTGCTGGGGACGATGTGCAATGACAGTTTTAACTTGTTTGCTTGTTGGGTTGGGTAATTCCCAAACCTTCAATAGTCTGTTACACACAATGTCTGCATGTTGGTGGTGCGTGGAGACTGAGGCTGGGTCTATATCCACACCTGGTGGACGGCAGAGAGTAAGGGGGTAGCCATGGGGCCATCATGGTGAGTGGGGACCAGAGTCTAGCCCGGTCAGGGAATTTAGAGGCCGACCTGTCCAGGAAAGTGTCAGCCTTCTCTTGAGTGTCTGTGGATACACTGAGGTGGGCTCTGGATTTTCCATATCATGTGGGATGGAAGCATTTACACTTATTTGGTATTGAGAGGAAAAGGGACCCCAGAAGTTTGGAGGATGAGGGACACTCAGGTTATACTACAGATGGAAAAGAGTTCTGCTCACATTTTGCTACCAGAGTCTCCTGCTCATGACAAACAAGGTCCTTCTTCTTTATGGAGGGAAGAGTCTTTCCTCTGGTTGGGTGTGAAGTGTGAATTGCACAGATAAATCAGAAATAGTGCTTGGAAATGTGTTCTGCCTTATTTCTTAGCACGTGTTTTTTTTTTTCTAGTAGCTATCATTACATTTCTTGAGAATTTGTTGTGTCAGCCTTGTCATCTCAAATCCTTATGGTGGTTCTGCAGTTGTATAGGTTTTTAATATCCCGTCTCTACTCTTACTAGTTATTATGACCTGGACTAAGTTACTTCACCTTTCTGGGTCTCAGCTTTTTCATCTATATAATGGAGATTAAAACATTGATAGCATACTACCTGATGCATACTAAAAATAGTAATAATAATGATGATATCATTAACAACAACTAATATTCAAGTGTTCTTGCTGTGTGCCAAACACTGATTGAAGTACTTTACTTATATTATCTCGTTTAGTACTCACAGTAACCCTATGAGTTTATCATCCCCATTTGACAGATGAGGACTCAGAGACTCAGAGACGTTAAGGCACTTGCTCACGTCACATGGCCAATAAATGATAGAGTCAGGTTATAACCCGGGCTGTTTGACTCTAGAGCACTTACTCTTAGCTGTCTTGCTACTACACTTGCCACTCAAGAAAGAGTTTGTTATTGTTGTTATGATTATTACAGACGAAAAAACTGAGTCCCAGAGAGGCAAATAACTTGCTCAACATAGCACAGCCCTGGGCAGAGCTGAGATTGAAAGCTGCTGGCATCCTGTGCCCATGGTTGGTTGTGTGGCTGGGTCCTGGGCATTTGGATGGATTAAATGGCCTCAGCGTGTCCAGGCAGACGGCACCGAGAGCCATGACCTCTGCACAGTAGATGCGGATGGATGAGGGCAGGGTCCGTGACCTCTGCCATCCCCTAGAGGAGCCAAGGTCTCTGCCGTGAGTCTGAGGTTATGAGGTTGGAGACCAGACTCGTTGGAGCCCAGAACCCATCCACACCCAGCTTTGATTTACATGGGGACGTTTCCTTACTGTTGGCATTGGGAAAGGGAAATAGCAAATTTGGGGTGTTTGCTTATTTCCGTCGGTAATTTCAGCTAGGGAGGGTGAAGGCTGATGAATTACACGGCAGCTGATTAAAACATAATATCCCTTTGAAGCCCAGAGCAGCAAGCGGAGAGCTGTTTCGCAATGTTGGTGGGAGACTGGGGAGTCTCCAGCTTATCCCTTTGATGCAGTTGGATAAGGTGTCGACTCTGGAGTTGTACCTTTCGGCACAGTTGAGGCAAACTTGGAGTCGGGCCTGGGGTGTACAGAGAACT
Source organism: Eschrichtius robustus (assembly GCF_028021215.1). Classification (NCBI taxonomy): domain Eukaryota; kingdom Metazoa; phylum Chordata; class Mammalia; order Artiodactyla; family Eschrichtiidae; genus Eschrichtius; species Eschrichtius robustus. The sequence continues at coordinate 58,390,137 of NC_090838.1, read as the reverse complement.
CTGGGAATACAGGGCTACTAGAGAATTCCACGGAAGGAACCCCCAGGCTGAGGCTGGGCTTAGCCCAGATCCTGTCCCCAGGGTCCCGACTGTGCTCCCCACAGCCCCCCTGGGGAGCTGCTACCTTCCGCCATGAGCCAAACCACCCCAGGGAGGTTGGGGGCCACAGCTGGCTGACGAGCCAGCCGCAGTGAGAACACAGAGGATGGAATCAATTAGACTGAGAGACCAGGAACGTCGTCACAGAGAGGGGCACTGGGGGAAGAGCCTTGGAGGATGAGATTTTGAAAGATGTTGGCTCAAGATGGGGATTTTTGGTTAGGGTCAATGACAAGAGCACAGGCTTCTAGGCACAAAGCTGCACTGGCAAGTATGCAGTGAGGCTGAGCTTCTGGTCTGAAATGTCAAAATATAACTTTTTAAAAAACCTAAAGCAAATTCTCATACAAACATCCGGTGAGCCCATGTCAAAGACTTATTCAACTCATTAATTAGGGAACCAGCAGAGTGGGAAATTGGTTCAAAGGAGAATTGGAGAGACCAAAGCATATCTAATCAATAAAAGAAGAAAAGCTGAAAGAAGGCTGCACAGTTAGATATGAATCTGGTTAATGTTCTACAGAGCAATAAAGTTATAACCTGTGGAGCTATTTTTCCTATCAGACAGTATTCATTTGCAATTATACTGGACCAAAAACATCATTTGTAGCTTGCCAATTTTATACATGTTCACCCAACTCTGTAGAATCTGGGCCAGAATCAATGGTAAAGTGTAAGACAAACAAAATTTGCATTTTTCTAGAGCATCTGATGATCCCAAAGCAGACTGTTTTCACAATGCTCTAAAATGACTTTGAAAAGGCACGCAATAATCTTCTTCCTTAACTTTCAAGGTTCAGGTCATTTGGCTAAAAGAAAAATGTTATGGATGTATTTGGAGGAATCTGGTGATGAACTTGGACTTGATTCTGATAAGTTTTAGCAGAATTGACGTGATCTGTCCCAGCATATGGCAAGATTATGGGGGAAAACCGAGTGGAGAGGAGAGATAACAGAGAGAGAAAGCCTTGTTAGAAGGTTATGGTAATAGTTCAGGCAGAGATCACGATGTGGTACTGGGTTTAGAAAGGTGGAGGCTGATCTAGAGATGGTATGAAGATGAATTGATTTCATGGGAGCTGTGAGGGAGGGACTTCAGTTCCACAAATGTTTATTGTGTATTTACTATGTGTCACTGTGATAAACACCAGCAGCTCAAAGAAGAGTAAGATGTTACTATTGTCCCCCAGGAGCTTAAGACATGAAAGATTATTCTCAGTTCCATGTGGAAAGGTCAATGGTGCAGATATATACAGGATGAATAGGGTCAAGGTCAGATCAGGGAGGATACCCAGAGAGGGTTATTTTGTTGTTGTTGTTGTTTTGTTTTTTTTTGTTTTTTTAACATCTTTATTGGACTATAATTGCTTTACAGTGGTGTGTTAGTTTCTGCTTTATAACAAAGTGAATCAGTTATACATACACATATATCCCCATATCTCCTCCCTCTTGCCTCTTCGTCCCTCCCACCCTCCCTATCCCATCCCTCTAGGTGGTCACAAGGCACCAAGCTGATCTCCCTGTGCTATACGGTTGCTTCCCACTAGCTATGTATTTTATGTTTGGTAGTGTATATATGTCCATGCCACTCTCTCACTTTGTCACAGCTTACCCTTCCCCTTCCCCATATCTTCAAGTCCATTCTCTAGTAGGTCTGTGTCTTTATTCCCATCTTGCTGCTAGGTTCTTCATGTCCTTTTTTTTTTTTTTTCCCTTAGATTCCATATATATGTATTAGCATACTGTATTTGTTTTTCTCTTTCTGACTTACTTCACTCTGTATGACAGACTCTAACTCCATCCACCTCACTACAAATAACTCAATTTCGTTTCTTTATATGGCTGAGTAATATTCCATTGTATATATGTGCCACATCTTCTTTATCCATTCATCTGTCGATGGACACTTAGGTAGCTTCCACGTCCTGGCTATTGTAAATAGAGCTGCAATGAACATTTTGGTACATGACTTTTTTTGAATTATGGTTTTCTCAGGGTATATGCCCAGTAGTGGGATTGCTGGGTCATATGGTAGTTCTATTTTTAGTTTTTTAAGGAACCTCCATACTGTTCTCCATAGTGGCTGTATCAATTTACATTCCCATCAACAGTGCAAGAGTGTTACCTTTTCTCCACACCCTCCAGAGAGGGGTTTTTAAGGATCAGTGAGTATTACTGGGCAAAGAAGGAGGTTGGAAGGTGCTCAAACCTTGGGTGCACATTGGAATCACTGTGGTAGCCTACAAAACTCCTGAGCCTGCTCTACACCCTCAGAGATTCTGATTTAATAGAATTTCTGGGTGTGACCTACTTGCAAGGAAGGAGCTTTTAAATCTTCCCAGGTGATTCGAATGTGCAAAGTGCGTAATACCTGAGATGGAAGAAACCACAGGAGCATGGGCAAAGAGGAATTACGGAGCCTGGAATGTGCTGGGAAAGAAACGTAGTACTGTAGTACCTCAAAACAACAGTTGTGATGTGGGAAAGGTTGGGAGGAGAGTCTGGGCTGGCTGTGATAGTGGCCTCCATAGAGAGCCGTGTCCTGTCAGCGTAGAACCACAGGTCATGTTACACATATTCTACTCTGGGAGATTTGGGGCCTGGAGCGCCATTAAGGACCTGAGATAAGGACAGAGAACTTGAGAAGCTATTCTCGTCCCAGCTCTGCCTTGAATTTGTTATGGGACCTCAGTTTCCTTATATGGAAAGTGAAGAGTTGAACTTGATGGCCCCTAAATTTCTTTCAGTTCAAGAATTGCAAAATTCTCCTTTTCTGTCATCAGTTTGGTTTTACTGATGCTGGGTTGTGTTGTACTTGAGACATCCATGGTCAGAACCTTAGGGAATATCTATTTAATTAGAATGACACTGTTTTTTTTTTCTTTTAATCCAAAGAGTGCTACAGACTTGTAGAAAAAAGGAAAAATTAAAACTCTACAGAAGAATATAAAGCAAAAGTTTCTCTTCTAGCATCCTGTGTTCCATTTCCCAGAGCCTCTTGGGATGGTATCTTGTGTGTATATATCAACATTTTTTTCTTTTCGTGTATAAGCATATATGTATGCACATTTAATATTGTACACAAATGGGGCCATGTTGTGTAAATTGTTCTGTAACTTGTTTTCACATTTCAATATATTTTTGACATCTTTCCATGTCTGTGTATTTTTTTTCAGCTTTGTCTTTTTTTTTTTAATTGAAGTATAGTTGATTTACAATGTTGTGTTAATTTCTGCTGTACAGCAAAGTGACTCAGTTATACATATGTATGCATTCTTTTCTATTGTGGTTTATCCCAGGACATTAAATATAGTTCTCTGTGCTATACAGTAGGACCTTGCTGTCCATCCATTCTATATGTAATAGTTTGCATCTACTAACCCCACGCTCCCAGTGCATCCCTCCCCTACACCCCCCTTGGCAACCACAAGTCTGTTCTCTATATCTGGGAGTCTGTTTCTCCTTTATAGATAGGTTCATTTGTGTCATATTTTAGATTCCACATATAAGTGATATCATATGGTATTTGTCTTTCCCTTTCTGACTTACTTCACTTAGTATGATCATGCTAAGTGATTATCATACCATGTCTGTGCATTTAGAATGACCCCATACTTATTGCCAGTTGTGTGGTACTCCATGGTATGACCTCATAATTTCCCTAGCCTACGATAGCCATTTAGGTTGTATTAGTAGTTCACTGTGTTGTAATATGTTTCAGCGAAGCTTCTTGTGTATACATTTGTGTAATTTTGGAAGTTCTATTTATTCATAGGACCAATCCTTAGACATGGAGTTACTAGGTCTGTGGTTAAGTACATTGAAAATTTGGATAGGCATTAACATATTGTCTTCCAAAATTGTTGTACTAATTTATATGCCTAACTACAAGTTCCTCATTCCCTTATAAATGCTGTGTATTTTTCAAGTTTTAAGTTGTTTAGTTTTGGAGATGGAAAATGGTATCTGTTTTAATCTGTATTTATTTCATAAGAGAGGAGTTGATTACTTTTTCATATGTTTATTGACTATTTGTGACTTTTCTGTTCAAACTTCTATTCCTGTTCTTTGCTCTTATTGTTTTTTTCTTGTAATTTCTTGTAATTTGGAATGTTCTCTTTATCATACACTAAATTTCCACATACATTCGCATTTGTTTCTGGATTCTTTATTCTGTTCCAATTATCTGTCTATTCAAGCATTAATATTATACTGTTTTAATAACTGGCTTTATAATACATTTTAATATCTGGTAAGACTAATTCATCCTCAATTACCCTTCCTATTTAGAATTTTCTCACATGTTTATTTTTTCAGATAAACTTTAACATTATTTTATCAAATTAAAAAAAAGCTCTGCTGGATGTTTTTTGTAATTGGAATTGAGTTACTAGATAAATTCGAAATGTCGTCCTTATAATAAAGAATCTTCTTGTTTAAGAAGAAGGTTTATTTTACATATTCAAATGTTTTTTTGTTATTAAATGGAGTTCTCAAGTTTTCTTCATATAGGGCTTGCACATTTCTTAAGTTTATTGTTAGATATTTTATATTTGTTTTTGTTCTTGGACAAATGATTTTTTTCTTCCCTCCATCGTATTTTGCATCTCGTTTGCATTAGGAAAGCCATTGATTTTTGTATATTCTGGAAGAATTATGATAAGAGGCATGAAGGGGAAGAGAAGGAGAGATGTGGGGGGAAGAATCAGGAGACTGCAGTGGAAGCTAGGGGAGGATGCATTTTGAAGAGCAGGATTTCAACACTATCAAATGATGTCAAGGTCAAGTGGGAGGGAATGGGACCTATACCAGGAGTCGGCTGAGACAGTGATGCGGTAAAGATGAGAGTGGTTAGGGATCATGCAGGAAAGAAAGACATGCCACTCTTCCTTGTCTTTTATGTGCTACTCATTGCATTCATCAGAGTCCTCCACATGTGATAGAAAAATCCAGAAGCTTGGATGCCTATGTGGTGTGTGTGTGTGTGTGTGTGCGCGCGCACGCATGCAGCTGGACAAAGAACACAGGTGCCAGTCTCAGAATCTGTGGGCTCACATGGGAACTGATTATCAATGGTTTCATTTATAGTGAGCATGCTTCCAACCTTAAACTGGCATGCAATGCAAATGTGAAAAAGTTAGCTTTCCCTGATGTTATAGTGGGGTCAACTGGAGCATGGATTTGCTTTTCCTGGGAAGTGAGAGCAGTAGATGAATAGTAAGACAGTTAAAAAAAAAATCTTGTTTCAAGTGAAAATTTGTTCAAATGGCACCGGAGTTCCCCAAATGGCCATAAATCCCTGACTTGGCTGGAATCTAGCCTCTCTTTTCCTGTGCGTGTTAAACAGCCTTGCCACCAGCCATCAAGGTTCTGTTAGCACAGCAGGGTGCAGGAAGAAGAGCTGCTTGATTGGCATATGGCGCTGCTCTCTCCGTGTTGCTTTCTGTTTGTCCAGCTTCATGCTTTGGCAATATGGCGACTTTCACTGGCTGCGATGTTAGAGAAGGGTAAAGATCTATAAATATCATTCCACTTATGAAAAAATCCTTCCAACAACTAGACCCTGTGAGCAAGCTAATGAATTGCCAAGAAAGCTGACTTCTCTACTTGTAGGGCGTGAGGTGTCCAGCTCTGAATAAAGGAGGAGCATTGACATAGAGGCTGATGGTCAATCCTTGGTACTTAACTTTAAGACTATAGAATAAGAATGGGATTTACTACCCATGTTTTGGAGGAAAGGCTCTTTCACAGAATGGAACTGACTCTCAAATTCTAGGGGAGGATTTCTCAGCTTGCCAGATAAAATACAGAACACCAAGTTAAATTTGAATTACAGATAAACAATGATTACAAATTATTCATACTTGTATTTGCTAACCCTGGTAATGCTAAGCAGCTAGTCTTTCTAAAATAGAGACGTCCATATAATATGGGAAATGGGTGAGCAAAGCTCAGCTGGACTTTACTGGGTCATCCCATAGGCTGAAGCCTCTTTGGAAAGAAGCATTAAGGGCTAGATATCCTAGATGTCTATTGGATTCCAATTTCTATCCATTCTTTGTGTACTGAGCCTCTCATATCCATCTTGTTGACTCCATTCCATTGCCACTAAAGGGGTTCCAACTATCAACAGCATTGACCCCAAATGTTCATGTGCTCAGTGATTTACTCTAGAGGGTGTTTTCCCTTTGCAGGGAGCTCCTACGTGGCTTTCTGCTTGGTTTCTCTCTCTCTCAACACTCCCTTCACACCATACCACCCCACCCTGAGCACGATCACCTGAAAATGATTCCCCAACACCCCTTCGTCATGTCCTATGGTGACGTGCTGCCAGTCAAGCCCGCTCACATATAGAACTTGAACACCATCTGTATGTGGCCCGGGATTTTCAGCTGTGGAATTTTCTCTAGCTCAGTTGCATCTGGGAGTCTTGGTCAGAGTTCTTAGGAGCTGATCTTTCATACCCCTTCACCACTCTTCGCTCAAAAAACACTTGCTGGTTGATCGACTCTAGTGGATCCTATCAGAATTGGCCACATTTACCGAGTGGGAAAGTTGTTTTAAGCCCAATGTTCTTGTGCTGGAGAAGTTCCGAGAGACTAGAAGACACTAAATCCCGCTTCCACTTCTGTGAGCCGCTCTCCTACTCTTGTTCCCAGTTTGGGGGCTGAGAAGGCAGAGGTCTCTGTGTTTAACTCCTGATTGAGACAGCTGGGTTAGCCAATGTTCCTTTAAACTCCAAAACTAGCTTAAGCAGAGAGGGACTCATTAAATGCTGGTGATAAAACTGAATTGAGAAGTTTACTCTTTGAGTTCCTGAATTCTAGATTTTGAGGTTAAAATCTATGGTATATTTGGAACTCACCATTTGTGTCTATGATCTTGTTCAATAGAATAATCTCCTTGGCTCCTCTATTCAAGAACATTACAAAGCCTTGGTGGAAGTGAGGGAGAGAAGTCGAAACCAAGAATAGTAACACTACTAATAAAAATAGCTGAAAACTATAATCATGATAATAATGATAATAATATAGTGTTCACTGTGTTTCAGGTGATTTATACATACTTTTCTTTAATTCCTACAACATCACCAGTAGGTGTTTTTTGTTATTATTTTAAGATGAGAAAACTGAGGCCCAGAATGGTTAAGCTATTTGCCCACAGATAAAAACTAGTCACGTCCTGGAGCCAGTATTGGAATAAGTGTCCTTCTGGCTGAAATCCTAGGTTTATCCAATATACCAAGTTACATCCCTCTTGTTGATTACTGGGGGGAACTTTCGCAGAGGCAAGGGTCCACTGAAGGGAAACGTGAGGGCTGGATTGTAGAGCCCGGGACCCACAGGTCAGCAGCACTTCACTCGGGGCTCATCTGACTCCAAGACGAAGAGGAATAAGGCAGCGGAGGCCAGCTCCTGGGGGTCTGGAACGTGATGTGGGTCCCCAGGCAGGCTTCTCTGAAACCAGCCCCTGCCATGACCCTGGTTAATTACTCTGTAATTAACACACAACCAAATTCCTGCTGTCCCTGGGTCCTGTGATGCTCTTGGAGGCTGCCGGCAAACACGGGGAAGCTCTAATTCTGGTGAGCTTGCCCCAGGGCTGGGCAGGACGTCCTATCGAATGAATATCATCATGTGATGAAGTCCCAGTGGTCCCCAGCCTGGCCTGGCTTTCCAGCTGCTGTGTTAACAGACTTTTCTTCTGGGGCATCCTGGAGCTGGAAAGCGCTCACGTGGATTACACACGCGTTGCTGCCAGCCTGGCAGCTTTACCGAGCTGAAGGCCTCCCTCACTCGGCTTGATAGCGATCGAGCCTCGCAGTTGGAGTTTGTTACCTGGCAGCTGTCCAGATCCAATGATGAAAACTGGCTAGGGGGTAGTCGTTATGGTCAATTACCGGCAGACCATTAGAGGGAGGACTGGCAAACCTGGGAGGCACTGAGTGTATTTCCAGGGCACTTTGGGTGCATTGTTTTCCCTGCATCACTCCTCTTAACCTGCCTTGGCTCCATTCTTTTCTTTCAAGTTAAAACTCATGGGAATATGAAAGGGGGTGGAACCCGTGGGTTTCTGATTCCCAGTACGGGGCGCCTGGGTGGTGGGATGGGAGGAGATGCTTTGTGCTCTAAAGGTAGGCTGAGCCCCTTTCACCTCTCAGGGAAAGAATGTCAGCTTTGTTGTGAGCCAGCGGACTGAGTCACCAGAGAGGTCAGTGGGGCTAGAAAGTGAGTGCTTGCAGGGTTCCTCTGGGCCTTCCCAACACAGGGAGAGAGGAAGCCATCTTCTCCAGGAGGGCTGCATCCAGGCCTTTCCAGGCTCTCAGGCTGAACCACTTCCAAAGGTAACCTGTGCTCATGATTTGGGGATGGAAATGCAAATGATCAGTCCCCACACTAGACCTCCTGGATCAGAAGCTCTGGGATCTGGCCTGGCAGTCTGTTTCAGCAAAGCCTTCCATGTGATTGGAAGGCATGTTCAAATCTGAGATCTACTTCTTTAGAACAAGGCTATCCAAAGTGTGCTCTGTGGATCACAGCGTCAGTATCCTAAGAGATTTCTAGAAATGCTGTATCTCAGGCCCACCTCTCTCTCAGATCTGTTAAATCAGAATCTGCATTTTAACAAGTTCCCTGGGTGATTTGATTGCACTTTAAAGCTTGAGAAGCACAGCTTAGAGCACTGGTTCTCAACCTTGGCTGCACCTCATGCCTAGGCCCCACCCCAGACCAATTAAATCAGAATTTCTTGGGGTGATGCCCAAGTGTTGGTGTTTAGTAAAAGTTTCCCTAGTGATTCTTATATACAGTCAAAGCTGAGAGCAATTGCTTTGGACCACCACAGGCTCCAGAATCACAGGGGGCTACGGCTGTTAAAAAAACAAAACAAAACAACCAGCCAACAATTCAACGATCAGAATAAAACCAATGACGTGGAGTAGAGCTTCCTAGCAATATGGAGGGATACATTTGGGTCTCATGGATGTGTTGGGTGGATGTGGAATTATTATTGATCCCATCAGGCCTTGGAGGCGGCAGGATGGGACCTGGGTTGCCATGAGCAACCTTTTACCCTGGGGACTATTACAAATATCAATTTCTATGTATGCCATGGCAGGAAAAAGGAAAACATGCTATAGGGAACCCGAATAATTCTATTATTACTGTGTTAGTGTACTAACTATGGCAATGTGTTATGCGTAAGGGTTGCAAGAGGGAAATGCTGAAAATCTAACAACTCTGGGATGAGAGGGCAGGAATATGTCTTCAGATATTGGATGACTTCCATAATTCAAATCCAGATACTTTTTAGATCATCATTGTCACCTGGTATTTATTTAGCATTCTTGCTATTTAGAGGTTTCCTAGCAGTTATCTAATTATTTCTTACAATAGGCATGGATTATTTTTCCTTCTTTGGTGATGAGGAAATTCAGCCCCAGAAAGGTTAGGACTTTTTAAGGCCAGTTAAGAAGGGACAGTTGAGGGGTGAAGAGGTGTTTCCTTAACACCCATTGGAAAGGTCTGGAAATGTCACTTTCCACTTCAAAATGGCAAATGCTACCCCTTAGGAGGGGGTGGGGGGAATCAGCTCCCTGCTTTCAAGCAGGGACTCCGCGTCCCTACTGCTGCCTTCGGTCCTGAAGGTGTTGCCTGGAGCCTGGGGCTTCCTGGGAGTATCCCAGGAAAGCTCTCAAAGAGGAACTGTTTAGCTAATTACAAAGCCTGACTATTGTTTGGCTGGCTTGTGTGTGTTAACCCGTCCCCCTCTTGCACAAGTTTTCATCCTGGTGCTGGAGGAACATATTGTAATTATGCTAATCATGCTGCCTGGGCAGCGGGTAGGGAGGGGGCCCCTCTCCCTAACTGCTTCCCACTCCTGGAGCAGTTGGTTGTCTGCCTGAGTCCCCAGACAGGCAGAGGGGAGGCTTCGGGGCAGGGGCAGGCGGGGCTGGGGCTGTGCGGGGCTTCATGTCCTCAGGCTGCAAGATCTACCTGGTTTGCAGGGAGGGAGGGATCAGGGAGAGCTGCCAAGGATGGGTCTACTGGGCAAAGGGACTTCTGCTGGATTCACTGGGGACTGTATTCAGGACTGGCTCTTGGGAGTGTGTGAAAGAGGCAGATTTTCATTGATGTCCTTCGCCTTGTCTTTGATGGTGATGGCTCTTCCTCTTCTCCTCTCCCTCCCCACCTCCTCCTTCCCCTCCCCTCCTCCTCTTCCCTCTTCATTTCCTCTTTCCTGAACCTCCAGGCACACCATGTTTTGCTGCTGGCTTGGGATTTGTTGGCAGGCAAGTTTATGATTTAGACATAATTAGAGATATAGATACAGATACAGATATCGACATAAACATAGCTATAAACATCCTCAGCTACAGAAGACTTGATGAACATTTGACTGCTAATGACAACTTGTTAGAAAACACAATGTTAAATGAGGGAGATATTTTCAATCAAAGCGACCTGACCAGTGTTTTTTTTTCTTTCATAAAATGTTTATTTGGAAATAATTCAAATGAAGACAGAAGTAGAGACACTAGAACAGTGAATCACATACATATATTACATTTCCAGATTCAACAGTTATCAAGATTTTGCTACACTGGTTTCACCTGTTTTTTCTTACTGAAGTATTTTTTAAAATCTCAAACATTATGTCATTTTAGCTCTACATTTTATTAGGTATGATTATGCACACTCGCACCTAATACAATTAACAGTAATAAAAATAAAACAAACAAAAAAATGAACAGTAATAGCTGTGTCATTTAGTATGCAGTCCATAATCAAATATAATTCTTACAAGAAAGTCAGCTTAAATGCTCAATATTTTTCTTTTAATACTAAGGGATTGATGTCCTCGTTACTTTCTTTTTCTTTTTTTTTTTTTAACTGAGATATAGTTGATTTATAATGTGTTAGTTTCAAGTGTACAGCAAAGTAGTTATATATCTATAACTGAATATATTTATTCTTTTTCAGATTCTTTTCCATCATAGGTTATTACAAGGTATTGAATATAGTTCCCTGTACTATATACATTAGATCCTTGTTGTTTACCTATTTTATATATAGTAGTATGTATATATTAATCCCAAACTCCTAATTTATCCCTTCCCCCCGTTCTTTCCCCTTTGGTAACCATAAGTTTGTTTTCTACGTCTGTGAGTCTGTTTCTGTTTTGTAAAGTCGTTTGTATGTCCACTGCTTTTTAAATGATATGGGTTATCAAAAGAAAATTGTTAATGATTCGCCCCAGGGACTTCCCTGGTGGCGCTGTGGTTAGGAATCCACCTGCCAATGCAAGGGACACGGGTTCGAGCCCTGGTCCAGGAAGATCCCACATGCCGTGGAGCAACTAAGCCCGTGTGCCACAACTACTGAGCCTGTGCTCTAGAGCCTGCGAGTCACAACTACTGAGCCCGTGTGCCACAACTACTGAAGCCGGTGCGTGTAGAGCCTGTGCTCCACAACAAGAGACGCCAACGCAATGAGAAGCCCGCACACCGCACCGAAGAGTAGCCCCCGCTCACCACAACTAGAGAAAGCTCGCGTGCAGCAACGAAGACCCAATGCAGCCCCAAATAAATAAATAAATAAATAAATAAATGCATACATTAAAAAAAAATTATATAAAACAACAACAACAACAAAAACAATTCACACCAAAATTCACTTCTTCAGAAAAGGACTGACTTAGTTTCATAAGATAACCTGGTGGGTCATTGGGAGTTGAAAAGATAGGTCTCAGGGAAGCTTCTGGAAGGAGAGGGCGTGCTTAGGAGAAAAAAATGGGCATGCTTAGGAGAACGGGAGAATTTGTTGTCTTGGGGGCAAAAGGAAAGGGAAGCAGGAAAAGGAGCAGAGGAACTGCAGGGTAGAAAGGGGAACTACAGGGTAGAAAGGCTGACAGTTTTAAACACAGGACTGATGATGTGTTCTGGATTTATTATTACGTCGTTTGTGCTCGCTTTTTCTAGCGCCATCCATCTTCACACTTCAGCAAAGTGTGCTTCACACGGACTTCACTGGTGAGGGTGGCTGTGTATGCTGTGTACATGTGTGTCCGTCCAGGGAAAGGAGATGAGCCCCACACCTGAGTTGACGCAGACTGAAAAGGAGCTTAATCAGGGGTGACCTTGAGACAGTTAGCCTCAGGGCATCCATATGGACTTTCTCAGGTTGTGTAACGCTGGTCCTCGCCCATTGTAAGTGGATTTTACAGGGCAACATGACACCAGTTGTCATTCTGGGTTGCACTGGAGTAACAGCTCAGAAGCCAACCCCTGACTCTGTCATTGGTCAGAGCTCTACAATGATCTTGTTTTCTGCTTATGTTTAGTTTTGTATGTTTCCGTTGGTAATTTCATATCCAGCTGTCAGGAAGACCACGGAAGGACTTCTTCTTTTTTTTTTTTCCTTCTTCCTTTTTGCATCACGCAGGTCTTTATAGCTGTAAAGGGCGCCAGGGAAGTGCTAAGCTCTGTGTAACTGGCAGATGGGTTTCATTTAGCTCCATGATTCTTCTGTGGGATTTTTTGTTCCGTGTTGGTCGTGAGACTCATGATTCAATCCAAAATTTCCTTGCCTCAACTAGACTGGTTTCTGGTCCCATGAACCTAGAGTAGAATGAAGATCATTAGTTCAATATATGTTGTCTGTCAGTCCAGGGCAGTTGGGTCCTTAGCACTGTGCTAGGTTTTAGAGGAGTGGGAAATGCACAAAATAGAAAACACAATCCCTGCGCACAGGGCAGCATATCTTGGGGGTGTACCTAATCTCTTATCCTTCAGTCTCTCTCTCTGTAGATTTCTTTCCTTGAACTTCTCCCTCTTTTCCCTTTGTCTTGTTTTTCTCCTTCTTCTGTCTCTTTTCTTTTTCTTCTGTTTCTGTTTCCTTAGGATGTCTTCACTCACATTTTCTACAATTATTTTCCTTTCACTTCTATGGTCTTACCATTTTTTTTTTTTTTAATCTGATTGTAGATTTTCAAGCAGGAAACAGGAAAACATCTCTTCAAAGCCTGGCTCCTGAACTGTCACCAATGGGTTAAGTAGAACTTCCCTCTCTTCAGACTATGTAACCTTGCCCAGGTGTTGTAACTCAAATGGTCCATTATCTGAAAGACTTCCTAACAGTGGGCGTTATGAGATTTCCCATCACCATTCACAACAAGCTAAATGCAGGGCAGAATTTCAGTCCTAAATCAGAATTACCCTGGATTCTTGGCACTTGAAGCCAGATTGCTAATACCCAGTGATTTTATTAGGGTATCTCTTGTGGGAGTGGACTGTTTTTTTTTTTTTTTTTCCATTTTAAACGCTAGTTAAAAGGAAATAAGGAAAAGCTCATTCCTCCAAAAAAGGATTTTGGCAGGCAGATAGGATGATTCTGGAGCAGATGGTTTAAATATTATTTACATGTTATTTAAAGTCACAACATGGGCTTGTGGATATTCCTACAACATTAAATAGCTTTTCAACTTGCAATTCTTATCAAGAGTCGATCAATGTATTTGGAAAAAGAGAAAACCTAGGTTGTTATCCCTGGGAAAAGAGAAGCTTGCCGCTGTAGCGTAATGTCTACGCAGTGGATGGGAAAAGGAATAACCACGGTATTTTCTCCACATTTTCTCCAGCCTGTAACCTGGGTTAGAAAACCACTGTCCCCCAATATGTGGTTATTGACCTGTTCAAATGACTGCTTTCATTTGCTACTTCAGATCTAATCATTGAATCTAGTGGGGACCACATTTGTTTACCATGTCCAAGTGCCAACAGCTTTCTCAGCTTTGAGGTTGGGACAGGGCAGTCATTCAATGGAAAATGGACAATAATACAAAACATCATATAAAGAAGGCAAATCTCATTCTATTTTCTAATATTATTTTAGGAAAAAATAATGATTAGAAAATAGAAAAGGTATTTAGCTGAGAAAACCTGAGGAAAAGTCCTTGCTATGTTCAATCACTTCTTGCCACATCTTAGGCAACAGTCAAGTTGAATTCTTCATGTGAAGCTCATATGGAAAAAAAGGATGACTCAAAGATGTATAAGTCAGGATAGGCTAGGTTATGCTGTGGTAACAAACAATCCCCAAATCTCAGTGGCTTACCATATAAAGACTCATTTCTTCCTCATGAAAATTCTACTAGTGGTTCAACTTGTAGCTCTTCAGGAAGCTCCTTTCCAAGAGATCTAGGTAGCTTGCATCTGTTGCTATCTGGAACACATTTTCCATTTTGGTTACTGAGGCATAGGAAGGGCTTGGCATACCAGCTCTTCAATGCTTCATCCCAGAAGTGACATACATCATCTCTGCTTGCAGCTCGTTGACCGTAATTAACCACAGTGCCCCTCTTAACTGCATCTGAACTGAGAGATGTGGGGAACACGTACTGAGGGCTAAATGTCTCTGCCTCAAAGCATGACTGGGACGAATGCTATGTTAAGAGGGTCTCATTTTGTTAATGACCCGTATTTGTGTGGTAGGACTGTTTTAGAGAAGCTTGCAGAGAGCTGGACTGCTGGGAGGTGCAATGGTCAAGGCCTTCTCAAAGGCAGAAGAGCTGGAGTCAGCTCTTGCTTGCTCGGACTGCTGGCTTTGGGTAGACAAGATTGTGAGAGACCTTTAGAGGCCACAGGCAGAGGGTCTGGTTGCCTTCCTGGGGGACCACATACCACACAGGGAGACAGGTGTGCTGGAGGGTCTGATTCTCACCACTTAAAGTCTGTAGATTTGTGAGGCCCCTTTCCAAGGCTGCCTAATTCCTTGTAGACACTAATCATCTCTGTATGTGGTCTACCCAGATGCTGAACTCGCGGAAGGCCAGGATCATGCCTTCCTTGTTGTTGTGACTGCAGCAGGGTGTAACATGAGTACTAACTGGGTACAAACTGAATAACCTGGGCAGCCAGAGTGAGGCCATCAATATTGCTTCTGTTGTATAAACTAGTACTTCTCAAACTTTGTTATGCTTACAAATGACCTAGAGATCTGGTAAAACTGCAGATTCCTGTTCAGTAAATCTGGGGTTGAGCCTGAGGTTCTGCACACCTCCCGAGATTTCATACTCCACATAGAGGTATTAACTGAGGATTCCAATTGGGTGTGTTAGTCCACTGAGGCTCAGTTGTCTGAATACAGCAGAAGGTTTTCCTCGGAAATGGCTGGTGTCAGAGGTGATCATTTCAATCTGGTTATTCCTATTGCCCAGACCACTGAGCCTTAAGAGAAAAAGAGGCCTCCCTGGGCTGAGCTCCTTGTGAATATATGAATTCTCAGTACACCTGGTTTTGTTCTCCCCTCTTAAGGCATCTGACAGGCAGTTAATAGCTCATGAAAGAGCTGTATCCAAACTGTACTTTGAAGGAATCAGAAAGTACTTCTTTCGAAAGACTTCCTTCCCATGGCAACTCCCAGATCCAGTCCAGCAAGAGGCCTGGACGCTGAGTGGCTTCTTCAAGCCTTCAGGTGGTGTCTGAGCAAACTCAAGGGGCAATCAAATTAGACTAACACTGGCCGCTTCCGAGCACTCACTCGAGATGACGGTTTCAGCTTCAAAAGAGGTATGCAAACTGGAATAATGAAATGTTCCATTTTATTAAGTTCCTGGCCAGAGGGAGGGATTGTATGAGAAGAGAGAAAAGGTGGGGATTTCTGTGATGCTGATAAGCAGTAATTTTTGCAGAGGGGGGGAAAAAAGTAACCCACTGCAATAAAACCATTTTCATAATAACGTGGGAATGAGGTTATTGCTCCGAGGCAGGCATGGCTCCTCATGGCAGCCTGAGCCTCCATCTCCATCTTTCATGGGTCAGTCCGACGTTTTTATAGTGCTGAAACAAGAGAGAGCGCTTATGGTGCGTCCCTTCTCCATCTGTCAACGGTTGGGGTAGAGGCCACCCCCTTGCTTTCACTTTGGGTCTGATTTCTGTGTCAGCTCTGACTGGGAGTGACACCGTGGGAGTGGGGTGGCTCATGAGGACAGCTGCACCATGTTTTCCGACCATGAATAGCTAGAAGGACCGAGAGTGAATGGTTTTTGCATGAATCCGAGGAAGAAAGTGCCATTTCCTCTCCTTTCTGGCTCATCAGAACTTTGGCCACGCTGTGTTGGCCTTGCTTTCCAGAACTTTGTCCAAGTTCACTTCCAGAAAGTGGGACTCTCCGTCTTTCACTGGACCTGGTATAAGCCTGGCCCTGAAACAGCAACCCGGAGAGCTGGTTAGATGCACAAATGCGAAGAAAATGCGTATTTTATGTGTGTGCCTCCACATTTCGGCCTCTGTTGGTAGCATCCATGTGACTTGTAGTGGAACACGTGTATTTTCCTATCATTTCACTTCAACCCCTGCAAGATCTGTTGGAATTGGGACAATCAGAGAGATGAAAAATCTTGGTGTGAGGATGACGATGTAACTGAATGGAAGAGATTTGATGCTTTCCATCCTTCCGATGGGTTCTACTGATTTTCGGTGCAATCGGTCTCGTGAACAATTACCAATGGGAAAATACAAGCTCTTAGAGATAATTGCCGTTGTGCACAGAGCCACTTACAAAGAGGCCGTATGGATAGCCCTAGGCCAGAGGTGGGTTCGTGTAACTCAAGACTGAGTGTGGGTGCAAACTTGGGCAGGGAAGCTTCTAAGAGAGCAGGGATTCATGGAGTATTTGGGGGAGTTTTAGTTTGTTCAGTTTCTCTCAGTTTCTGAATGCCTGTCATTGCGTTTTATCTTTTTCCTTTTAGGAAAGCCAGATGAGATAGGGCCAAAAGGATTCTGAGCGTTGTTAATTATTGTGGGTGTCTTCCGAGCTCAGAATCCTGCACGGCTTAGCTGGGAGTTTCATCCACCATGGAAGGGCGCTGGAGGGGTGGGAGTTTGAGTATTTTTGTTCAACAGAGTGATGTTAATGGATATACTTTATTTAGCACTTTTCTGTACCATTGCATCCTTTACTCACACTGTTTCTAAACCCAACAGTCATCTTGCGAAAGAGGTGTTGTTCTCTCGTTTTGTTCAGGTGAAGACACTGAGCCTGAGAAAGTTAAATAACTCGCTCAGGATTTATGGCTAGTAGGCAGGTAATAACCGAGTCAAATCTCATCCTATGATCCCCCCTCCCTCCATAGGATGGGGTTTGACTCTCAGTTATTGCCTACCTACTAGCTACAAACTTATGATATTTCTACTGTGTCATATGATAAATCACTTTAGTTTGTGAGGACTCAGCATCTAAACTTCTGCTCACAAGGAGGAAAGATTTTCTGAAAGAAAGAATAATAATTCAAGAACATGTTAAGAACGCACTCTTAGCATGTATTTGTGGGCGTTTATTAGTCACCCACTTTGTGTAGAGTTCGGCTCTTGATTGTGTCAGAGGAGTGGGGCTGGAGTGGGGATTGGTTACCATTGTTTCTGGAATCCATGAATCCGGAAGTGACTTCTCCTTCCTATTAGTATCTTGACATGTAACTACTTGAGCCAGTCCCACTGTCACACGCTCACCTGTATTGTTAGTTACCCAAGCTTTGTGATCAGAGAATCTTTGTGTTTTCCTGCCGTGAGATTCCTGGCACTCTACTTAGCAGATGCTTGATGTATGTTTGATTGATTGATGGATTGACACAGTATCTGCTTGGATCCTGCTTGTACTTTAAAAGACAGGGCGTTTTGAGGGTGAGACAGGACAGACAGCTGCAGACGTATACACTGATAGCTCTGCAGAAAGTACCATCTGAGGCAGCTGCAAAAGTCCATCCATGAGCCAGTGGAGAAAGTTCCATCACGAGAGAAGGGAGTCTGGCACAAATGCAAATTGCACCTCCGATGGATTGAAGCCTGATTGTGGATCACAGCCGTGTCTCCGATGGAGACTTTCGGAGCGTCTGGCTCCTAAGGATCTCATTCAGCTTTAGTTTAGGATGGCAATAACTTAAATTCCAACACTGGGAAGGCCATTGATCAATGAAAAGAGCTGGCAGTTTCCAGACAGATTCGTGAAATGAAATACCTCAAATTGACCAGCCTGAGAACATTTTTCACCGCCTAGCCATCCCTTCTGAGCTATTCAGAGAGCAAAGTAAAAGAAATTAGAATTTTGAAATTGCTGCTTGTCCAGTGGTAACGTCTCTGGGACACAGAACGAGTTGCGATTTATCCAGTTTTCCCACATAGAGAATTGGCAACACAGCTGCACCAACCACAATTAATGAGTATAGACATGGTAGGTGCTGTGCTAAGTCTCTCTTTCTCTCTCTTTTATTTATTTATTCCTTTATTTTAATTTTTGGCCGCATCGGCTCTTCGTTGCTGCGCGCGGCTTTCTCTAGTTGCGGCGAGCGGGGGCTACTCTTCGTTGTGGGGCGCGGGCTTCTCATTGCGGTGGCTTCTCTTGTTGCGGAGCACGGGCTCTAGGCATGAAGGCTTCAGTAGTTGTGGCTCACGGGCTCTAGAGTGCAGGCTCAGTAGTTGTGGCGTGTGGGCTCAGTAGTTGCGGTGTGTGGGCTCAGTAGTTGCGGCTCTCAGGCTCTAGAGCGCAAGCTCAGTAGTTGTGGCCCATGGGCTTAGTTGCTCCGTGGCATGTGGGATCTTCCCGGACCAGGGCTCGAACCCATGTCCCCTGCCTTGGCAGGCGGATTCTTAACCACTGCACCACCAGGGAAGTCCTTGTACTAAGTCTCTTGATCTCATTTAATTTTCACAGCAAATGGGCAAGATAGCAATATTTACGTTTATTTTATAGATGAGAAAACCAAGGCTCAGAGAGGGAAGTAAGTTACCCAAAGTCACACAGCTAGAAGGTGGCAGAAGCCGGACTTGAATCCTCGGTCTATTTGATCCAAAGCCATGCCCTTAAATGTTATATAAACCGCCTTTTCCCTTTTCCGGACGTCACTTCTTAAAGAGAAATGTTCCTTTACAAATTGCAATTTGAAGACAGTGGGTTAGGTTCCCAGCGGTTAAATGGTGTTTCCTTATGATTTGGGAGACAGGAAACATAAAAATCATTTTCTGCTATTTCTAAGTTTGGTAGCCATTTCAAATAAACTAACAGTTGGAACTGTTTTGTAGGAGAAATCCATTCCCCTTTGAGGTCAGTGGTAGCAGGGCCACCAGTAGGATTTAAATTCCATCTAGATGTTGGGCTGCCAAGGTTACCAGCCCAGATGGCCAAGAGAAGGGTAATCAAACCAGGAAGGTCTGAAGGAGAAATGACGAGTGGGAGGGAGAGGAAGAGGGGTTTGACTAGACATGTTTCAAACACTGGAAGAACATCCAGGGGTGAATGTTGAGCTAGAAGATGCAAGAACATGACTGATGCTTTGACATGAAGTCAGCGTGTGGCGAAAGAAATAAAAGGTCAGTTACATGTGTTAGAAGAAATGAGGTCACTACAGGGCATAGGATAGAGAGGGAAGGGGGCAATCAAGGTAAGAATCTTGGGAGGAAGAGGTATGCATAAGGGAAAGTGAAGGTGTTCAAAGCTAGGAGAAGAGGAATTATGCAGGATAATTGTTAAGAGGGCCTACTCAATTGTTAGATGGCTCAGAGCAGTGTCTATCACAGCTGAGCATGCATGCATACTCATGTGACCTTGGACCTCAGCCTCGGCATCCACAGGAATGGGTATGTATGGGCGCACACTTGTACACATACAAGGCTCTTCAGGGCAGTCTTATTCCTAATAGCCATACGTACGCCGATAGCCCAACAGATAATAAATTGTAACATATTTAATTGTACATAATTATAATAGTACACAGCAATTAGAAAGTGAAATACTATGCCTGCACCAAGATGGATTAATCTCACAGACATAATGTTGAATGAAAGATTTTTAAAGAAGAATTCATAGAGATAGTAAAAGTTGAAACAGATTGATTTTATCTTCTCCCTGGAAGAGACATTTGGAGTTCCACTCCTCCTCTCTAGTCTATCTATAGGAAGTTTATCCTCCCAGCTGCCGCCTTGGAGGTGGATTTTTTTTTTTTTTTTCTTTTAGCTTTTCAGGAACCTTTATCCAATTAAGGGAAGAGAAATTCCAGTGTGCTTCCAATCACCATTATTGTTTTTTTCATTTTGAAAACTTTATGTTGAGGTATAATATTCATAAAGTACAGAGATCATAAGCACCCAGTTCAATACTTGTTCACAGACTAAACAAGCCCTTTCATCACCAGCACCCAGGTTAAGAAATAGAACATGACCAGAACCCCAGAAGCCCCTCTCATGCTCCTTTCTAGCCACTCCCCCTTCCCCCAAAGGAACACTCTTCTGACTTCTAATGGCATAGATTAGTTCTGCCAATTTGGGGGATACTTTTTTCATATTCTTTTCCATTATGGTTTATCACAGGATCTTGAATATAGTTCCCTGTGCTATACAGTAGGACCTTGTTGTTTATCCATTCTGTATACACTAGTTTGCATCTGCTAACCCCAAACTCCCACTCTTTCCCTCCCCTACCCTCTTTACCCTTGGCAGCCACAAGTCTGTTCTCTATGTCTGTGAGTCTGTTTTTGTTTTGTGGATAAGTTAATTTATGTCATATTTTAGATTCCACATATAAGTGATATCATATAATGTTTGTCCTTCTCTTTCTGATTTACTTCACTTTGTATGATAATCTCTAGGTCCATTCATGTTGCTGCAAATGGCATTATTTCATTCTTTTTTATGGCTAGGTAGTATTCTATTGTATATATATACCACATCTTCCTTATCTATTCATCCATTGATGGACATTTAAGTTGTTTCCATGTCTTGGCTATTGTAAATAGTGCTGCTATGAACATAGGGGTGCATGTATCTTTTCAAATTAGAGTTTTGTCTGTATATATGCCCAGGAGTGGGATTGCTGGATCATATGGCAGCTCAATTTTTAGTTTTTTAAGGAACCTCCATACTGTTTTCCATAGCGGCTGCCCCGATTTACATTCGGAGGTGGGTTTCTTTTTATAAGCCCTAATAGAATATAGACTTGGCTTCTTTTATTTAATTTGCAGCTCCTTTTACTCTCCAACCACTAGAGTGAACCTAAGTGTTGATGTCACAGAGATTTTAGATGGGTCAGACTGGACCCTGGTTCTCTGAGGCCTTTGTGACTGACACCTGCTCAGTGAGAACTGGTCTGGGTCACATGTGGTGATTCTACACCTGGTTTTTATTTTGCAGTTTGACTTTCACATTTAGCCCAAAATAGTCACTCTTTGTGGAAGACTCCAAATGAAATACAGAAATAACAGTATCCTCATTAGAGGTGTTGTTGTTGCTGGGTGTGAATTTTGTGAATATCTTTGCCCTCTATGCCCCAAGGAGTCATGAGTGCTAATTTAGGAATCCTTTTTGATGTGGTTTGGTTGTGAGTTCCCTCTTTTAGAAATTAGCATAAATTCTCTCTCTCTAACATGAGGCATCAGTGCTGCAATCCTTTTCCTTTTGCGCCTAACAAGGCAAAGACTCTGCAGGGTTAATTAATGCCAGCGATCATGTGATAAGATTGAGCCAGCAGAGAGCATTAATTAATCACACAGGATGAACAAACCAGCCGTTGAGAGGAGAAAAAAAGAGAACAAGCATCCTTAGCAGGAGAGAGAGGAGCTGAGAAGCAGGGAATCTGGGAAACAGAGATTCCTGACATCTTAAGAGAGTAGCCAGTGGCAAAGGCTGGAGGCTGGGATGAGGAAACTGGAAGAATGGAGTTAGCAGTAAGAGGCTAAAAGTGAAGACCTGAGGATGGCAAATGGCAAAGTCCATGAACGAGTCAGAGAAAAGGCGGGAGCCCCGGCTGAGTAGGGACGAGCATTCAGGCAGCGTCCACCTGTCATCAAGACGTCGAAATGAAAAGCAAAATCCCCCTCCCCCAAGCAGAAGCAACTGAGTATTTCCAATCATTTAGGCATTTTGCGTTGGGGTGGGAGTGGGTAAAACAGCTAAGAGATGGAGGAATTGTTTACTCTTCAATCATTCATTTTAATTCAGTGGAATTAATTCACTGGAAACATAGTCTTTAAGAAATGATTATTATTCCCTTTCTTATTGTGGCGATTTAAAAACATATACAAAAGTGGAGAGAATATTATGATCCCCAAGGTGCCCATGACTCATTACCCAGTACTAACAATGATCAATAGTTTGTCATTCTTTTTTTTTTTTTTTTTAATTTATATTTTTTATTGGAGTAGTATTCCATTGTGTACATGGACCACTTCTTTGTGCATTCCTCTGCTGATGGACATTTTCGTTGCTTCCAAGTGTTGGCTATGGTAAATACTGCTGGAGTGCAGGATTGCCAGCCCGTGACTTTTTTTTTTTTTAATTAATTAATTAATTAATTAATTTTTGGCTGTGTTGGATCTTTGTTTCTGTGCGAGGGCTTTCTCTAGTTGCGGCAAGCGGGGGCCACTCTTCATCGCGGTGCGTGGGCCTCTCACTGTCGCGGCCTCTCTTGTTGCGGAGCACAGGCTCCAGACGCGCAGGCTCAGTAGTTGTGGCTCACGGGCCCAGTTGCTCCGCGGCACGTGGGATCTTCCCAGACCAGGGCTCGAACCCGTGTCCCCTGCATTGGCAGGCAGATTCTCAACCACTGCGCCACCAGGGAAGCCCCAACAGTTTGTCATTCTTGATACATACTCATTTTAGGAAGATGAGTTCAGGGGAATTTTAATGAGTTTTTGTATTGAAGAAGAGCCTGTGTCTACTTTTCAATCTCATTTGCTCTTTTAAATCGAAATAGCCCCCAAATATCCAACGGAGAGATACTTGGGGGTTATTTTCCTTTTTTAGGAAGCACAAGTTGGCACGATTAAGGGAGCAGTTAGCAAGACCTACTGGGGTTGGGCCCCCTTAGGGACAAGACGTCAGCACCAGATGGTGGCCAGGCAGAATGGAAAAGGATCCTGGCAGGTTTGGGTGCCTCAAACCCTCTCCTTGACCTGTTGGACTTGGTGCAGGCACCCTGGGGCTCAGCATCTCTTTACCGTCTTATTACCAAGGTAGCTTCAGAAAATGTTTTGCTGGACTCATTCACAATAAGTATGAATGGCTGGTACATTTCATATCTATTTGCTAGGAGCATTTTCACTGTAACTGAGAAGAAGAAACTGGACAAAACAGAAATCTCTAACTGTGGAATTGCAGGTGTCAGACAGCAAGTTAGGGAATTCTTTCTTTGAGGTGCAGGGCCTGGACCCTCAAAAATCACCAGGGTGGGCTGCCACCTCTGTCTACACACTAAGTGGCCCCAGCGTGTTGGTGATGTCCTCGACCCTTAAGGGGCCAGTATGTCTTCGGCGTTCCTTGGGCTCAGCTCCCTCCTCTGGGGGCTGGTCCGCCTTGAGCTAGTGCTTTCAGGAGGCCTTTCCGTGGCAAGGTCAAGAGCTTGGGGCTGTGGTGACCGCTGCGGATCGAGAGAGGAATGTGCAGCTGTTCACTTTATTTTCACTCCCTCCTGTTCGTTCCCTTGCAAGAGTTGTCTACCCGCTCCTGCCTTCTGAAATGATTATTGATGGAATCCTCTTCACTTTTTCTGAACCCTTGGTTTTTCCTCTTAGTTCCTGATTATTTTAATTCTGCCAGGCCCTTTTTCATGTCTGTTGCCGGCTGGCCCTTGTTTTACAGTCTGTCCTTTCTCCTCCCCATGTCCTTCTTTTCTATCCCGGTCATATCCTCTCTCGCACTCTCCCTCTTCTTTGAGCTTGCACAGACTGGAGCAAATTAAAATATACTTTTCCAATTTTACTAGCCCAATTATTCTATTTTAAATGAAGCCAGGGCAGCAATCACACTGATCTCGGAAAGCCAGGCAATTTGAGGACAGAATAAAAACACCAACTCTTCTTTTCCTTCCTGGCCACTTGCTTTGATATGGTTTTATCTTAAAGAATATTATGGATTTAAACATGCTATAAGTCACATTAAAATTCTTCTTCTCAATGAGAAAAAGGTAAATTACTAATATTTTTGAATGAATTAGTATATCTTTTGAGCATCTACTAGGTGCATAACATTATGCTGATCATCTACACCTTTTGACTGGTATTTTTCGAAAAGGCTGGTATCCTAAAATCCATCTATAGAAATAGGAAAAAGAAGAATGAAAGTATTATGCACATATGAAGCCATGAAATTGTCATATGGTTTACCTTTAATAGTTTAGCTCGATTCTTACCTTCTTCATGAAGATTTTCCCAGTCATCATTGCCAGAAGATCCATTCTTGAGTTCATCCATCCTTTTATCCAACCATCCATCCATCCATCCATCCATTCATCCATCCATCCATCCACCCATCCATTCATCTACCCATATATCTTTCCTGCCTTCCTTTCTTCCTTCCATCCACTCACCCACCCACCCACCGACCTGGTGCTTCCTCTTTGTAAGCAAATGTGCTAATGTTGGCCAAACGAAGAACAGTATAGTTTTCTGCCCTTAAGGAGCTCACAGTTTGGTAGGTGAGAACTTGTAATAATAATAGCAGCTAACATTTATTGAGCTCTAACTATATATCAGGCATTGCAATAAACATTCAAAATATATTATCTCATTTAATCCTCAGAGAAATTTTTGAAGTACCTTTTACAGGTGAGGAAAATGATTGCTGGGCTAGAAATATTGGATACGAAGGCCACTTTGACTTTAGGAAGTGCTTTTCTAAAGCCCATCAGCCTTAAATCTGATAAGCTCCATCTCATAAAACCCCAAGTGCTTATGTGTTTAATTCCTATATACTTTCACGCTTCTTCCACTGCTAAGATATAGCAGAGGCTTTGGGGGCCATCACTGGATGTCCAGACACAGACAGCCCTCCCTGTGGGGACATCTTCTTTAAAGAAGGCTTAAGTGGGGACTCTGCTATTCATAGTCACACAGCAGATGAGCTCAAAATGGAAGGGATCCTGGCTCCTTGAGCCCAGGTTTTGGAAGAAGTTTCTCTTCTATTGATCTCATTGTTTTGACCTCTTCTGTATTTTAATGATGTGAATGTATTTTTACCTCCCAGCCTAAAAATTCTCTTCATTTATTTTCTCTGAGTGGCAATGATGGCAGTTGCAAAGCAGCAGCAACTTTGGAAACACAGAGAAGTTAAGTCATTTGCCCAAGGTTATAGGGCTAGGAAGTGCCAGAGTGACACTTGAACCAAGTATCCAGATGCTTGTCTCTTGTACTTAATTTGTTCCACTCACTTGGTGCTTATTGGATATGATGAGCTTGTAGTACAAACACCAAATGCTTGGAGCCAGACCAACCAGGGCATGAACGTGCCCTCTGGCACTTGCTAATGTCCTCATCTTGCAAGTTAAGCTTTTATGGAATCCTCATCTGTAGAAGTAGGGTAGTGGCACCTACATAAAAAGGGCTGCTGTGAGGATTAAATGTGATAATGGATGTAGAAGCACCAGTGTGGTACCTGGCATGTAGAAGACCTTCCATCAATGTCTGTCTTCTAAATCCTTGTCTCTTCCCTCTACTGGATTTTAGTTCCCCAAGGACATATCCCTGCTCCTGGTGGGAACTCAGGAACTTTGATTAATGAATAGGGCCCTGTAGGGCCTTGGGAGGCCAACCTATTTCAGTGCTTAGTTCACCAATTAACTCTCCATTTTCTCCTTAATTATAGGAGTCATGCAGACATATTGTAGAACACTGGTCCCCCCTCTCAACTGGCCCATCATCATTATCATCATCATCATCTTCAAAGCCTTCAACAAAACAGATTCCCTAGGCACAATCTTCACCTGATAATCTCCCAGGTGATTTACGTGATCCACCAGTTTGAAGAGCTACTTACTCCAAAGAGTTTCATTATCTCCAAAAGCCAAGTGTCCTCTATAGGGTGGCCAGATAAAATATAGGGTGGCTTCATGAAATTTGCATTTCAATGAAACAATGAATACTATTTTATGTTAACATAAGTATGTCTCAAATATTACACAGGACATACTTATGCTAAAAAATATTCAACGTTTATCTGAAATACAAATTTAACTGGGCGTCCTGGATTTTTTATTGGCTAGATCCGGCAACTCTAGTGCCATAGTATGAGAGGCATGTAAGGAAAAGGGGTCAATGTTTTCATGCACTTTCGATCGCTCTCTGAGAGGCACAGAGTGCTCTTCTGGCCAACTTTCCCCTCAATAAAAAACACGAGTTGTTAACTGGAGTTGGCTGAGGCTCCTGAGATTTAATTTCTTCCCCCTCACAGGCATTCTTTTGCAAAGTCCACAAATGAACGTAGATTTAGGTGTTGTGGTGGGAAAGATTTTGCTTTGAGAATTGCCGGCCCTTGAGGTTCCAGGTGGCCACCCTTTCTGTCATCACCCTGGGGACAGCCTGAGGTAAAATAATGCTACTCACATCTCCTCTCCCAGGACTCACCATCCGCCTCTGTTGCCGTAAGTTTGGATCACTGTGAATCCTCAGCCCTCTCTCTTCTTATTTTATTTTATATTTTTTGTGATCTGCAAAAGCCTGAAAAGATGAAAAAAAATGTTCTGAGCTTAATCGAAAGTCTATCTAATAATAATGAGTCCTGCAGCGGGCTTGTAAAGAGAGCAGACCATGCGCACTTAACCGTAATGGTCCCACAAAGTAATGAAGACTCAAGTGGTCCTTATTAGGTATCCAGCTGTGAATCAGGACTCATCTAACATTCTGATTGCTGAAAGAAATCGGTAATTGATGTGACAGGATGGCCATTATTATTATTATTACTTATTTTTTTAAAAATCCAGACATAGCAGCTAGAGGCCGGCTCCCAGCCTCCTCGGGGTATAGCAGGTGTGGAGGGCAAGAGCTGCCCTTCCATTAAATCTTCCAACGGGGGCTCTAATAAATTTTGCATTGAAATAAGTAATGACCACATTTAACGACCAGTTTGTCTGAGTGTTAACAGCTTGTGAGCCAACAAACTGGTCATTAACAGGTACTAACTTCTGCTTTCTGGTTTAAACAATCCATTCTCATCTCTTCCCCTGTTTATGTTGGGAGCTTATGCAAATTGCTGGCTGGTTTTTCATTTTTCCTGTGATCTGTCGCTCTTGTTAATCAGTTTGATACCTCTCAGCTCATGGCACCTCTTTCCTAGGACAATTTCTTCTATACTCCATGGATGAATGAATTTTTTAAAATTCATTTTTACTCCTGAAGGATGAATGTATCCTGGTAGAGTTTGGTCCCAGAATAAACTAGGTGACAAGTCCTAAAGAAAAAGTCACTCTTGAAACATAAAGTCTCCTACTCTGAAGAAGGAATGCAAATAGCTTAAAAATATCACAGTTTGAGGCAGCATTATGTCTGCTGAGGGGATGGGACAGAGATTATCATCCCTGTGCTAGAAATGAACAGATTTTCTATTGGAAGAGCGTGTGATTGACCCACCCACAGTCCAACATGTGTCTGTAATGAGGCCGGGCCCTCCTGAGAAATCTCTTTATCAGTCTCCCTTGCTTTGGTTTCTTTGGTTTCACTAGATTATGAGCCAGTAATAAGGGACATACTTCTCTCAACATACCCTTGAAGGAATGGGGTTGAGAGAGTGGGTTTGGGCCTTTGGTCCTTTTAGCTCCGATTCACTGCATTAGCTTCCTGTAGACAGAAGGGGAGTCAGAACCCAAGAAGTCCAAGTTCTGCCCAGTGGGCACCATCTTTACCATCTTGCGTGTATGAAGGCTGCACTGGATTATATACACTGTTCTCTCTCAGGCAGCCCTTCTCAAATGATTTGTGGCAATGGGCCATTAAAAAATTTTTTTCAGTTGATTGCAGACTGATAATTTGTAGAATACAAGATCGTGTGCTTGGGTGTCCTGACAATGTCAAATTGCTATACACGTGTCTAAATGCTTTCTCTTACTTTCTCTACTTATCCTAGAATGGTAACAGTGTGTAACCAGGATCGGTCCATGGACCACACTTAGGGCTGCACTCTTCTCCTGAGCTTGAGTCTTTCCTTTTTGATGGAAGAAAGCTGTGGACTAGCCACGCCCTGCCATGCTCTTTTCCTTGGGATGTCTTTAAGGGGGAAGTGTGGGCAATGAATGACTGGATGGATTTCTGAACAAGGGACACTTGTCTCAGCTCCCGATATTTTGAGCACAGTCTTCTATGATATTTGATCAACACAAATGAAGCAGCTTCGTTATCAAAGTCACTTTCCATCCTGGGTGTTCTTCAGACCAGAGTGGCCAGTGCACTTGTCCTGATAAATCAGAGCCCGGGAGCAGAGTTGGTGTTTGGGAAGGGAAGGGAAGGGTGTGCTGGGTCCTCTCACACATGGAAGTGGTTTATAAAATGGGAACTTTATAAGGTTCTGTGTACTTTATAAATGTTAGAATTTTAAAACTTAATAATGAAGCTCATAGGAATGATGGGAACAATCTGTAAAATGTCATTTAAAGGCACACTGAAGTTTTCTTCTCACATGCTATGACGTCTAATTGTATTAATAAGCTGCAAGATACCATTTACCTTCTTGTTGATGGTTATTTTCAGTTTGCCACAGGATCTGAAATAGAAGTGCACTGTTTAAAATTGTGAGTGGAGTTCAACATGGTAATACATTTCTTTTAAAGGTCACTTACTTATTGTTCAAAAAATATTGAAAAGCAAAACCGTTAAAGTTAAAAGTGAACATATATTTTCTGAAGACTTCTTACTGCTTTGTATTGCTTGGTACAGCAATAAGCATGTGAATATCAACTTTATATCAGTGGCTTTGTTGAACTTGAACTAAAAAGTCCCTGTGTTCTAATTCGAGATTTTGGAGTGCTTGGGTGGGCATTTGAGTAGAAGCGCCTTTCAGAGTGGGAAATGGGGATTGAGAGATTTTACATGTGGTAATTGATGCTATAAGGGTAGATGAGGTCACTAAGTGACAAAAATAAAGGAGAGATGGGACAGCTGGGAGGGGAATGGGGATGAGGCAGGAAGAAAAGGAACGAACAGAAGAAGAGCAAGACAGGGATGCTTTCCTTGCACGAGGCCGGGGGGAGAACGTTCCAAAAGGGAGTACATTCAGCGCCGGTAGAAGCTGCAGCAGGATGAAAGGCGTGTGGGTAGCGGACACTTTCAATGCCCTGCGTGTCCTTTGGGTCTCCTTCAGGGTCTCTGGGTGTCCCTTACCCAGCCTGGATGTGCTTTTGGCTCCAACTGCCGGCCCCAGTGACGTTTCTTGTGAAGACCGCCTTCAGGCTCCTGGTATGACTTTGCTGGCAAGATCAGAGAGGAGCAAGTGCCTGGAATTACCATCCCACCCGAGTCCTTAGCCCATGACTGCCAGCTGGGGAGTGTGAAAGCCCAGCTCCCTTGTCTGAAGTCAGGACAAACCCGAGGAATAATTTATACTCCAGAACTTCCCTCTGAGACTTTGCTTGGTTTCTTTTCCTACATTGCCCTGCTTCCCCCACTCCCTGACCTGTTTTTCTCTGGAGCATTGCTTTCACTCATCACTTGCCTATGAATCCTCATTGCAGGGTCTGCTTCCAGGGAATGGGATCTATGATCGAGTGGTCTTGGGAGAACACTCCTGAGGATGGAACAACCATTAGTAAGTGCCTAGAGGGTAGAGTGCTGAGAAGTAGGTGCCAGGTTGGAAAGGGTTGAGGAGGGACTGGATAAGGAGCTGGCTGGAGACTTCAGTAGAGAACATTCAATGGAGAAGTTTGGTGGTGGAAAATTCAAGAGAGTGACAGGGTCATACAGTCACAGAAGGTTGCTTGCTTTTTAGACTAGAAGAAATCAGAGCCTATGGACAGTCAGAGGGGTGAGATTAATGAGATGGAGAGACTGAAAATACTAGAGTGAGATGGGAGGCTGAGGTAGGTGTAACCTTGGAGGGAAGCAGTAGAAGAGGTCTCCTGAACATAGGAGGGAATGGGCATTACAAAGGAGACAGCACTGTGTGTTGTTGACATGGATGTGGAGTGGAAGCGAGACAGCTGGAGGTGGAGAGTACCAGGATGAGTAGGGAGGATGGCAGAAGCCAGGCTAGGAAGGATGTAGGGATGACGTAGTGGGACTCCTTCCTCTCACAGATTATAAAGAGGGTCAGAGCTGGAGTCACTCAGCTAGCAAGGAGGGGAGCTGAGACCAGGAGCAGCTCTCTTCATGGCTTCTGTCTTTCATTGCTGTCCTAAGCTGCCAGGTCACCTGCGGAGAGAAAGCCATACGAGAGTGAGGGCTTTGGACGGAGGAGGGGATGCTGATGAACATCCTCCTTCCCAGGAAGTCCTGTGCCAGCAAGAGACCCAGAAGAAGGTAGATTCTTTATCTCTCCTAGAACAACAGGTGGTCCTGAGTGCCACGGACACACTCGGCGTGACGGTTCTCAACAAAACAGGTTGTCGCCGAGAAAAGCATCTTTCATTCTCAACTGTGGATTTGGGAGAAAATACTCTGAGGAGGAGGACCTGGGTCCTGGTTCCCAGGACAGTTCTCCAGTTGATTTGAAAGTGTGTGATTGTTTTCAAGCCCTTAATATGGCCATAAGCACCACTTACAGACGTCCATCAATAAAGAGACGCGTAGGGAGTTTCCTGACTCTGGAAGGGGTCAAGACAGCAGAGAGGTGGAAGACGTCTTACCATTTTTTGTAAGGGTCTGGAATTTAACTTAAGTCATTAGCTATTGGGCCTTAAAAAGGGACCTTTATTTTTACAGGAGGATCTATGGCGTTTTATGTGTTTATTTTTCCTTCACTATTAGACCTCCAAGGAAGAAAGAACATAAGGGTCAGAGACTCCCTCTGTCTAGCGATAGGTCACATCTCCCCAGGTTCCCTGGAGAAGTGATGGGAGAAGGACATGCTTTCACTGACCTGGACCAACAGTGGGTCTCACTCCTCATCTAGGTTCGACCCTCCTACACTCATTCTGACTCCACTGCACTCGGTCCCACCCGTCCACCCATGCCCACTGTCATTCCCTGACTCTCTTGCTCCCTTTTTCTTGCCACTCACTGTGTGTCTCATCCTCTGCTTAGTTTGTGAGAAGATGAAGTAGGATAAACTACAATAGTTGCCCTCGAAGAATTTACTGGGGGAGACTTTTTATAACCTAAGGAATTAAATTACTGCTTTAACTAAATCAATTCAAGGCAGTTTTGAGAGTTATCAGTAGATTGTCAGTTACTAGAAGTTTAAGGATTCAGAGGGAGAGATTGCTGGCCCGGACTGGGTGCTCTGTGATGGTTTCGCAGTGGTCATGGGAGGACAGCCAAGCCTTGAAAGTTGGGCAGAATTGGGATGCGGAGGGTGAGAAGAGGCTAGGGGGGGCAATTGCCTTCATGCACACCGTATGTATGTAAATCTGTGATGTGTGTTTAAGTGGATTCAATGCCTAAAGGGGACATTGATCTGTTTTTATTCCCAAGGCAAATGAACTTGTGTGGGCAGCACGGGGGCTCATTAAGTGCTTGGTGAATCGGAAGGCAGTTTCTGAGAGACTGGAATGCTGAGCCTGGCAACCCTGAAAGATGACTCCATCAATATTTAGTGAGGAACTCTGACTTGCAAAGATTCTACTAAGGAGATGCAATGGGAGATACAGGGTAAACGAAGACATTGTCCCTGCCCTTGAGAACTGCAGAGTCAATGATGGGGGTTGGACACAAGAACACATTTAACAGTGCAGGGCTCTCAAAGGATCAATAGAAATAGGTAGTGCTCCAAAACTACTACAGGAGTCGGAGTAGATGGCAGTGGGGGAGGAGGGAAGAGTGTTGATTATACTGAGCATGACTTTTTAAAAAATTTTATTTACTTATTTATTTATATTGAAGTATAGTTGATTTACAGTGTTGTGTTACTTTCAGGTGTACAGCAAAGTGATTCAGCTATATATATATATATATATATATATATATATATGTTATTTTTCAGATCCTTTTCCATTGTAGGTTATTAGAAGATATTGCATGTAGTTCCCTGTGCTATACAGTAGGTCCTTGTTGTTTATCTATTTTATATACAGTAGTGTGTATCTATTAGTCCCAGATATATATATATATATATATATATATATATATATATATATATATATATATATGTATTTAAAATCAAACTCTTGACATTTTGGGGGAAAATTTTTATTTATTAATTTATTTTTTAATTTTAAATTTATTTATTTATTTAATTTTTGGCTGCGTTGGGTCTTTGTTGTTGCACACGGGCTTTCTCTAGTTGCAGCGAGTGGGGGCTACTTTTCCTTGCAGTGAGTGGGTTTCTCATTGTGGTGGCTTCTCTTGTGGTGAAGCATGGGCTCTATAGGCACGCAGCCTTCAGTAGTTGTGGCCCGTGGGCTCTAGGGTGCGCTGGCTTCAGTAGTTGTGGCACGGGCTCAGTAGTTGTGGCTCACAGACTTAGTTGCTCTGCGGCCTGTGGGGTCTTCCTGGACCAGGACTCGAACCCGTGTCCCCTGCCTTGGCAGGTGGATTCTTAACCACTGCACCACCAGGAAAGTCCAGGGGAAAATTTTAAAAGAAGCAATGATAATAAAGATAGATCAAGGGAAGACATGATTGCTCTCAGAAGACTTTATATTGAATTTGAATATCTTCATTCTATCATTTTCTATCAACATTTTGCTTTCACCTAGTGTCATGGGGTAGATAAGCATGAAGAGGTAACTCCTACAATGGCCTCCTAAACCCGTGTTGAATCATTCATTTTCTCTCCTTTCTCACTATCATGATGTCAGAGCCAGAACCGCTAATGTGCTACCATAAACTGTCATTCTGAGTTTTACCTCTGTCCTCAGCATGTGGCCACCTACGGAGGTGCTAACAGCAGTGGCATGGCAGGGGCACACCACACAGGGGAGGGGTAATGGGCAACAGGAAGTGGAGGGATTGTGGTAAATTTGAAGGAACGAACCCACATTTCCAACATGAACAAGTGTCCATCCATTGACAGGAAGACATTTCATTAACTGATGGGTGCATCTTCCATCATCCACTTTAGGGACTGTCCCTTGTTGGCCTCAGACTCAGTTCTTTCTTGACCATAATCTGGGTGTGGATAAAAGTCCAACTATGGTTGGAAAGAGAAATTTCACAGCTAACTGAGAGGTAACCCAGCCGGACAGCAAAGAGTTGACTGTGCCATACCTAATTGACAGTGGAGGGGTAACCTCAGGTTACGTGCCTTTCGACTGAAGTTCCGTATTAGCTGTTTGCTTGGAAGGAGCAGATGTTTTGGCTCTGGTGGTCACTGCTCACCTCTGTCTGGGAGGTGCATCAATCACTTTAATTATAATGGAACATGGGGCCAGGAACTGAAGGAGAAAAATCAACCCAATCCCAAGAACAATCTTTCTTGATGAATTCTCCCCTAAATCGAAACAATTCACTGGGTATCCCAGCTGGGGTTCATATGTTTTTGATTACTGTGGGCTATTTAGCTCTACAAAATGACAGGCTGCTTAATGGACTTTTAATGGTTATAGGTTTCTCTCTCTTTTTTTTAATGAGCTTCACCAGTTTGTTACTAATGCCCTGTAGAAATTTGGCGAGGGGCCAGGCTGGATGTTCCACATTTCTGGTTTCCAGGCGGCATACAAGCAACCATCATAGCCAGTGGGGAAGGATGTTGCCAGTCGGAGGGTGATGCCATTAGGGTAGGGAGAGCAGGAAAGCTGAGTGCCCTGTAGTCCTAATAACTATGCCATCTTAGAGAAGGTGGTTGCATTTTGTAGCTGAAGTTACCCCGAAGGCTTCAAAAGTCTTGGGATCTCAGGTGGCAGGAGAGTTGGCAGTGTTGGGAATGCTTTGCCTTCCTCTGATTTCCATGTTGTTGGTAAAAGGTGCCCCTCTTAGACTCAGTTGCATCTTGTCCACCAAAGGTCCTGTGGACATCTTAAGGCCAAGGTTAGATTGTAGTCAATCATGTTGGTATCTGTAGTGCCGGGTACAAGATTGGGCCCACAGTAGGTAGTCAGTCCACGTCTGTTGAATGAGAGGCCATAAACAATTAGGATGAATGAGGGAGAAAAGCTTTTACTGAAGGGCATCCCTCTCTGGGTCTCCAGAGAAAAGCATGAGATCTGGGGGCAAGAGAAGAGTGAGAGATGAGCATGAGAGAGACTGTGTCTTGAGTCACTAACAACTATACTGACTCTCATTTCTTGTCATGCACCAAACATCGTGTTAAGCACTTTGTATGCATCACCTCCCATTGGTCCTTCTAGCCTCGCCGAGAGGTAGACAGGGGTGTGCTGATGAGTGTTTCACAACCAGTTTTGGGAGGCTGCCCAGATTTGTGGCATTTGCTAATTTCTGTGGTAAATACTCCCACCACGGCCTATTTCAATCTACCAATGTGATGGCAGCCAGCCAGCTGGTGAAATCCCAGAAAACTTAAAAATTGGCTTTTGCGAGCCGCTGTGAGCACACTACCAGAGATAGGTATCATACCATTTTACAGATGCAGAGGGTGAAGCTCAAGAAGTAAGTAACAGGTGAAGGTCATGGAGACGGTAAAGGACAGAATCCAGGTCCGGAAGGCCTCCAAAACACTATGTTCTTGACCACTGATTGCACTGCACTACTTTCCTAAACTTCCTTCCCACACTGTCAGAGTGGCCACAAAACTAGG
The DNA here is from genome assembly GCF_028021215.1 of Eschrichtius robustus. Taxonomy (NCBI): domain Eukaryota; kingdom Metazoa; phylum Chordata; class Mammalia; order Artiodactyla; family Eschrichtiidae; genus Eschrichtius; species Eschrichtius robustus. The sequence continues at coordinate 58,355,444 of NC_090838.1, read as the reverse complement.
AAGCAGGCAACTCGACTCAGGCTGATGTAAAGCCCATTCTGGTTTCCTGGGGCTTCCCCTGTAGGTCACGTATGATGTTCACTGTAGAACTTCTTTGGAGGTATCCTGGCTCCTGAGCTACCCCTTCTCACCCTCACTCCCCTTATGGAGATTTTGCTTCTTAACTTACAGCCATTCAGGCTCTAGTGCTATTGCGAGGTATTTATTGTGGTGCTGCCTCCTTATTTTTATTTTTTAATTTATTTTTTATTTATTCATTTTTTGGCTGTGTTGGGTCTTCGTTTCTGTGCGAGGGCTTTCTCTAGTTGCGGCGAGTGGGGGCCACTCCTCATCGCGGTGCACGGGCCTCTCACCGTCGTGGCCTCTCTTGTTGCGGAGCACAGGCTCCAGATACGCAGGCTCAGCAATTGTGGCTCATGGGCCTAGTTGTTCCGCGGCATGTGGGATCTTCCCAGACCAGGGCTCGAACCCGTGTCCCCTGCATTGGCAGGCAGATTCTCAACCACTGCGCCACCAGGGAAGCCCCCCGCCTCCTTATTTAATAGATGAGCAAATTGGGGGTCCTAAGAGATTAAAGGACTTGTCCAGATCTACACAGCCTGTCAGTGACAGTGCTGGAAATAAAATTGAAATCTAATTCCTGATCCAAGGCACTTCCCTGGAAATTACAGAGCCTTCCATCTCTTAAGGATAACAAATGGGACTTGGAGTTTCAGAAAAGTAGATGGGGGTGGATTTTCCTGCCTCGCATTGCTGATGTTCTTCCTCACTGCTGGCTCTCAGTTTGAAAGATTCAACTTGACTTCCCTTGATTCGGGGGCAATGAGCCGAGAATTCAAGGATGGGCAGCAGGAACACATCGTGAAGTGAATGCAGCAAACATGAAAGACATTCTTTGGGAGCTTTAGTGGCTGGGGAGGAGGGGCAGGGAGAAAAGGAGGGGGCTCCTTGCTGAAATACCCTCATGTCTCGGGAGTCCTGAGATACTCCTAAATCACGCCCAGGTCATATGGTGCCTATACTTGTCTCTTGGCCCAGGGTGAAAACAGTTCACATTGTAAAATTAACTTTCCACATTTGGCTGGTCCCCACGGGGCCAGCTTTCTTTCAAAGTGAGTTTGCGAATGAATGAATGAATGAATGTGTTGATTGGGTTACTGTTCTTAGGGGAGCCTTCTTTGCATTGGACTTGGAGAAGGATTAAAGCCGGTTTTGAAAAGTGTTGGTGCTCTCCCAAACACAGCATGCTGATAGAATTCTGGTCGCACTTTTATTTGCTATGGAAAAAAATGCTCTAGTTTCATGGAAGAAATAGCCCAGCAGATGGTGTTTGGTGGATGGCATGAATGTAGCCTTGTAAATAAGCATTCAGAATAGACCAGCTTCCCCCCAAATTTACCATCTGCCCCTTATCCCATGAGGTCCACAGGTGGTAAAAGAAAGGAAATTGATGCTTTGAGTTGTCACTGTTACTATTTTAGTATTCCCATATTACGGAAATTCCCTAAATGATGGCATTCTTAAATTTGGTTATAAAAAATATAGAGAGCAATGCCTTCAATTTAACAAATTTTTCAGGGTTTAATCTGGTTTAAGAATAAAATCTGGTCTAAATGGCATTGCCCTGTTTATCTCCTTTTGGGGGGTAGCTTCTGATGTGATCCTCTGTTTGCAACTCTCATGGCTGAGGGTCTTCTACATCCACCCTGGCTCTGGACAAGACTCTCAGATTCACTGTTGCTTCCCATCTCCAAAAAGCAGGGTAATCAATGTGCATAGGATCTAGAATCTTACAGACCTGGGTTCGAACTCATTTTCAGCTGTGGAGCAATGGTCAACAATTAAATATCAGTTTCCTCCTCTGTAAAATGAGGAAACTAGTGTGGTTGATAAGACTGCTGGAGATGGTTGTTAAGATTAAATGAGAAAAGGTACCTATAGCACTCAGGCCAGTGCAGGCAATGTTCAAAATATGTTTATTGTTGTAGCTCATGTCATCACCATTGTCATCAATATCATCATCATCACCGTCATCTCCAACTATAATACACAGGTATCTCAATTGGGGAGCAAAAGGGACTTCTGGATATTGGTGATTTATTTGAGTTAGTATGAAGGGTGGTGGAACTCATTAGGCTGACTGCTCCCACTCTCTTTTTTTTCCCCAAAAGGAGAGTCTCATAGGCCACCAGCCAAAACATGACTCAGAGAATGGAATGCTTTGTGAGGCTTTCATTGGGTTGGGTTGACTATTATCGAAGGAGGGAAGATTGAAGTCAAGATTTTTATCATATTGTAAATGGTGGATGATTCAATGGGGTGGACCAAGCATTGGGATTAGGAATCTGAAGTTTTGTAGATTGAGTTTGCTCAGATTTGGGGGAAGGATTTAAAGGGGGCTGAATTTAGAAAACCCTAACTTTGGAAATTTTTGTTGCAGTTTCAGTGATGGCAGAGGCTCAGGAACAAAGGGTTTAGGTGGAAGCAGGGTCCTGAGAGGGGAACCTCTGGAGTGTATATTTGTGGTACTTCTCACCGGTGGGTAGTAGTCTTTATTTTTAGTGATTGTGTTGACATTGAGAGAATGGGGATTGACTGGGGTGTAACTTTATTGAGAGGAGGAAGGGCAGATGTTCCAAACGAGATTTGCAGCTCTTTCAAAAGGACCAAAGGAGATTTGACCTGTAAACCTCACCTGTCTAGCATTACCTGGATCTTTTCTCAGAAATGTTTTAGTGGTAGTTAGAATCACAGAGTTGTAGTACAAGAGGTATCACAGAGGTTTTTTTCCAGTTCCCATCGCCTTCTGTTACAGACAAAGCAACTCCAACAAAATGAGGTCAAATTTTGATCACACTTCCCCCTCCCTTTTCCCCCCACCAAGATAGAGCCAGTGTCCTTTTATTCTTGGTAGAAAAGGTCAGCGTTGCCCCATTTTTCAGCCCTCTCTTATGCCAACAGTACATGTTGCTGAACTTATGGCATGCTGGCTAGTACATCATTATCTTTAATAAATATTAATTGAGTGTCTAGCCTAGTGTGTACAAAGTTCATGATAAATAAGACATGGCCCCTGCCTTTAAAGACCTTAAAATCTTTAAGCAATAACCTCAGGCTTGGGTAGAGCGGTCTAAAGCTTATAAATATTCTGCTAGAGAAGTATAATTGAGAGTCCCAACCCAGGGGCCAGGGTGGGGTTTTAATGCTGACTTTCTGCCTCTTTACTGTGACAACCTGATTAAGTCACTTGGTAGTTTTGAGCTTCTCTCCCAACAATTTGAACACACCGATGACAATACCTGTCCCTCCTACTTCTGAATTTTGAGGCACAAATGAGATCATATGTTTGCCTATAAATTATGAAGTATAGTAGAAATGGAAGGGATCCTACTCTATAGGACTATACTCTCAGAGTGAGTATAGCAAAGTAATTAATCATTCTACGTATTGCCATCATCATCATTATCTTAATTATTATCAACCAGGAGTTTTCATTAGACACCTCTTTGCATTTAGAATCTTCCAGCTCTCCACGACCCTACGAACAAACAGCCACTTTCACTCAACATGTTCAGGTAATGGTGACTAGTCAGGGTTTACGTCACCTGGTTAGATGAGCCATTGTCTGCGTCACTTTGGGTATTTGTATATGGCAACTTGTGCAGTAGTTTTTTTCCCTCTTTATCCACCTAGCGAGTCAGGAGAATCTTAACCTAATGATGGGGCTTAGTTTTTTTTCTCTGTCAAGTCCACAGATGTCATGTTGACTGTTGTAGATTTTGACAATGTTGTGGGCCCAGAAATAATGTCCTTCATATCAAGGAATTTTACGGAGAACTGGCAGAAGTTGCAAATGAGTTTAAGAAAATTAATTCCAGGATCCAACAGAAGGCAGAAGTCATGAAAGCATACTATGGCCCAGAGGTTATGATGCCTGTAGTTAATTTTGTTACCAAGGCTGAAATAAACATTTCAAGTTGCACCTAACTCTCCTGTAGAGATGTCTTTGCTTGCTTCTGAAGCGACCTGCTTTATTCTCTCCTGTCTTTTGGTAAAAGAAAATGGATTTTATTTGAGTGACAATGCACTCAGCCTCCCTTGTAGCTAGAAGTTAGCAATTAGATTAGGAAGTTGTTAGGTGGGACTTCCGGGAAAGCTCCTGGAGAAGGGAACAACAGCGGACATGTATCTTGCCTTTGTTCTTCCCATTTTCCCCACTCCATGCTTGGATATGGATGTGACTACAGGAGCCTCTCCAACAGCCAGCTTAGATCGTGGGGCAACCTTGAAGATGGAAACCACGTCTCAAGGTGATGGAACATAAACACAGAAGGAGCCTTACCCCACAGCCCTGCCATGCAATCCTAGACTTTTGTTCTGGACTTCTTTCACATGAGTAGGAAGTGAATTTATTTAATCACTGTTATTTCCAGACTCTGCTACTAGCAGTCAATGTCTTTCCTGACTGATACATGTGCCTTCCCCCCAATGAGTAGTGCCCTTGTTTCTTTGCAGCTAGCTCCTGGAAACACTGTCTGTTGGTCCATGCTGACGCACAAGCCCCAACAAGAGCAATGTTGGACTCAGCCTCTGCTAATGAGCAGAGGAATTGCTTGTGAACACAATGCTGGGATTATAAGGTGCTGGCAGCCGTGCCAGAATAATAAGGTCAGATGGAAAATCATACCAGTAAATATCTTCAGTGAATATCCTGTCCCACTCCAGTGCCCTCCAAATACCGTCGCCCAAATCCACAGTTCATGTGGTAGGATTGTAGCCTCTCTTCCCCAGAGCCATCATTTCTGTCTGTGGGAGAATGATGAGGGTCTTTGGTACCACTCCAAATTTTTCCCTGTGTAGCTATTCAGCAGGAGCCTATATTTGTCCTAACTTGTAACTGAAACCCTTGTTTGTCTGAGTTTCTTTCCTTTGGCAATTTCACCTGTAATCTCAGAGATGGTAGCTGCAATTTGCTTTGCTAATCTCACCCACCTTTGGCTGAGTGACACTGCAGTGGAAGGGCTCAGAGGACTTGGGGACACTTCCTCAGCTCACTCTGTTTTACAGCAGTGTCCTCTTGACCATTTGCTGTGGGCTCTGTAGTGCTGTACCCACCTTTGACTTAGTTTTAAGGCAAAATTCCAGGGAAAGATTTCAGAAAGATTTGTATAATTCCTAAATTGCTGTCTGATTACTGAGGTAGTTAAACTTTCAGTGAGATCTTGGCACATTCCTGAGACTAAAAAAAAACCCAAGGCACATCTAAGGCAGCGGACTTGCTAAGGCTAAATATTCTCTGCTGGTCTTCCTTTTACAGGTGTTGTGGTGACCATGGGCCAGATCTGAGTGTGTTTATCAAAGGCAGCTGCTGGTATCATTGAAATCTAATTCAGAAATTAGGGTGACAGCGTTGTCCACTGTAAGTGACTTTTGAGTAGTTTTAT